>NC_036845.1:22668425-22895905 GCF_002910315.2 Salvelinus sp. IW2-2015
ATTGAATATTCCAGGACTGACATAACTGCTCCTTTGTATGGGACGCTATACCAAATAAAAATGTATCGATTGATTAGCCTATCATCATCTGCCGTGAATATCCCCCCCCGAGGGCCACACCGTCCACCTCTTCGCCATAAAAGCGTGTGATGTCAGCAGATTTATACCCAGCACTCCATCTGTTAATTAAACTCATAGGGCCCTGGGTTCCAATGCATTTAAACTACTCCTGCATCTGGCACGTTACCACAATTTAAAGCCTGATCCACAAGTGCGGTGGTAGATATCACATCCCTGTGTATAAATCCAGCTCTTCTACTCCCAGAAGGAGATTTGCACCATGGACAAAATAAAGTCTGCCTGTCAGGGGCCAGAGAGAGGTGGGTGGTCCCCTGTAACCCCACTGCCCGATGGGTAATATTTATCTGTTGTTCAAACAGAGGTATTGCATATTGATTGGGCTGCTGTTACTGCAGGGCAACATAAAAACTAACCTCTCTCACCATTACGAGCCAGGCAGAAGATCTGGAGAGTCCCATGTCAGAGGTACTAGAGGGACAGTAGCTATGTTTTCATTAACTTGTACAGTAATTTTTTGTCGACATTTAGAAAGTTTGCATAGAAAATAGATGCCTTTGCCTGCTACGGTGCGTTTTCATTTAACTACCTTGTTTCAATAAAAACAGCTGGATGTAATGACCTAAAAATATTTTTTACATTTAACCTTTATTTAACTAGGCAAGTCAGTTAAGAACAAATTCTTATTTACAATGACGGCCAAACCTGGATGATATTGGGCCAATTGGGCGCCGCTCTATGGGACTCCCAATCACGGCCAGATGTGATACAGCCTGGATTCAAACCAGGGACTGTAGTGACGCCTCTTGCACTGAGTTGCAGTGCCTTAGACAGCTGCACCACTCGAGAGCCCAAATATACTGTAACAGTCAAAAGTTTGGACACACCTAGTCATTCCAGGGTTTTTCTGAATGTTTTACTATTTTCTACATTGTAGAATAATATTGAAGACATCAAAGCTATGAAATAACAGATATGGAATCACGTAGTAACCAAAAAAGTGTTAAACAAAGCAAAATATATTTTATATTTGAGATTCTTCAAAGTAACCACCCTTTGCCTTGATGACAGCTTTGCACAATATGTCAACCAGCTTCATGAGGTCACCTGGAATGCATTTCAATTAACAGGTGTGACTTGTCAAAAGTTCATTTGTGGAATTTCTTTCCTTCTTAATGTGTTTGAGCCAATCAGTTGTGTTGTGACAAGGTAGGGGTTGAACATTTCAAGAACTTTGAACATTTCTTCTTGTGCAGTCGCAAAAACCATCAAGCGCTATGATGAAACTGGCTCTCATGAGGACCGACACAAGAAAGGAAGACCCAGAGTTACCTCTGCTGCAGGGGATAAGTTCATTAGAGTAACCAGGCTCATAAATTGCAGCCCAAATAAATGTTTCACAGACACATCTCAACATCAACTGTTCAGGGGAGACAGCCTGAATCAGGCCTTCATGGTTGAATTGCTGCAAAGAAATCGCTACTAAAGGACACATGAGAAGAAGAGACTTTCTTGGGCCAAGAAACTCGGGCAAAGGACATTAGACTGGTGGAAAGTTGTCCTTTGGTCTGATGAGTCCAAATTTGAGGTTATTGGTTCCAACCGTCTTTGTGAGACCCAGAGTCAGTGAACGGATGATCTCCGTTCCCCTAACCCGGACGACACTGGGCCAATTGTGCGCCGCCTCATGGGTTTCCCGGTCGCGGCCGGCTGTGACACAGCTTGGGATCTAACCAGGGTCTGTAGTGACGCCTTTAGCACTGTGATATAGTCCCTTAGACCGCTGTGCCACTCGGGAGGCCCTGATTTTACTGTTTTATATATATTTTCTCACTACGAGGTTGGAATAATACTGTGAAATTGTGAAAATGATTGTGCAATTATTCCCCCTCCTGGACATTATGGGCATGAGCATCTTGGTTTTTTATTTGTTTTGTAGCTCCGTGATGCCTAGCCCTCACCCATCCTTACCCTTCTCACCCCTCACAAGAGATTGATAGATTGTGGCCTTAGCCAATCATTTAGTAGCCATGCACCACACCCTTGTACATGCCCTGAGCATGCACTGCTTCTAGGTTCCTATTGGTCAGTTAAAGGGTATAAATATAGGCCTCAGCTAGGCCTCAGCTCGAGAAGTATTTTTTTCTTCAAGGTGTTATCCTTGTGAGAGCGTTACTGGATATATGCCTTTTGAGGTGTGTCGGTAAGAAATACTATTCCCATCCACATTTTGTCAATAAAGTTATATGTATGGAATACTCTGGAATACTCTGGAATACTCTTTTAAGCATTAAACTTTCAAATAGCTCTTTGTTGACTGTTGCTGGGTGTTATCGTCCTCCATCAGCACCGGCCTGTACCATACCTGCCCTAAGCTCTCTACTGGCCCCTTACACTAAATCTGAATTTGTCCTGCTAGGTGACCTAAACTGGGACATGCTTAAACCACCTGACCAAGTCCTAAAGCAATGGGACTCCCTAAATATTTCTCAGATTATTACCAATCCCACAAGGTATGACTCCAAAAACCCAGAAAAGGCTACTTTCTCTGGTGTTTTCTGTAATGACCTTAGGGATCACTGTTTTACAGCCTGTGTTCGTAATGGCTGCTCAGTGATTTGTCATAGACGCTTGCTAAAAAAATTAAATGAGCAAGCCTTCTTTCATGAACTGGCCTCTGTAAATTGGTATAGAATCAGCTTGGACCTTCTTTTTTGATATTTTCAGTGATATTGTTAACAAACACCCCAATAAAGAAAATGAGAACTAAAAACAGGTTCAGCCCCTGGTTCGACCGTGATCTTGCAGAGTTACTCCACCTCAAGAATTGCGTTTGGTGAAAGGCTCGCCACACGCATAATCAGGCTGACTTGCTCTCGTTCAGGCAAATGAGAAATAAGTGTACTCAGGCAATCCGGAAGGCCAAAGTTAGTTACTTTGAGGAGCAGTTCTCTGTCTATGGGTCTAACCCCAAGAAGTTCTGGAAAATAGTTAATAAAGACCTGGAGAATAAACTCTCCTCCTCACAGTTGTCCATGTCCCTTAACCCTTTCATGCGTGAGTTCCAAATATCTCTAACGGTCGCCCCAGCGTGAGTTTTTTTATGCATGTGATGTTAGAACATTCTTTCCATTCCAGAATGTGATTGTTACGCCCAGTACATTTAATCTGTGCTGCCCTCAAACCAAGACACGCAGCCTGTTTTTATTTATAGGCTGTTTTCAACTTGTCAATTTTTTATTTTCTAAAAACAGTGTGTTCCGCCTCATTCACCAACATAAAAGTAGTCATTTTTACTTTTGCCGAGCAATGAATTTTTTTTGACATTTCATGGACAAACTGAAATGGTCCACCCACACAGACAGCGTAGTGAAGAAGGCGCAGCAGCACCTCTTCAACCTCAGGAGGCTGAAGAAATTCGGCTTGTCACCAAAAACACTCACAAACTTTTACAGATGCACAATCGAGAGCATCCTGTCGGGCTGCATCACCGCCTGGTACGGCAATTGCTCCGCCCACAACCGTAAGGCTCTCCAGAGGGTAGTCTGCACAACGCATCACCGGGGGCAAACTACCTGCCCTCCAGGACACCTACACCACCCGATGTCACAGGAAGGCCAAAAAGATCATCAAGGACAACAACCACCCGAGCCACTGCCTGTTCACCCCGCTATCATCCAGAAGGCGAGGTCAGTACAGGTGCATCAAAGTGGGGACCAAGAGACTGAAAAACAGCTTCTATCTCAAGGCCATCAGACTGTTAAACAGCAATCACTAACATTGAGTGGCTTCTGACAACATACTGACTCATCTCTAGCCACTTTAATAATGAAAAATGTATGTAATAAATGTATCACTAGCCACTTTAAACAATGCCACTTTATATAATGTTTACATACCCTACATTACTCATCTCATACAGTATATACTGTACTCTATACCATCTACTGCATCTTGCCTATTGTCACACCCTGGCCTTTGTTATATATATTTTCTTGATTAGTTTAGTTAGGTCAGGGTGTGACATGGGGGATGTTTGTGTGTTTTGTCTAGTTTAGGGTGTGTGTATTGTTTAGGGGGTTTTGTAGTATGTATGGGGTTGTGTTCACTGTAGCGGTTTAGAAAAGTCTATGGTTGCCTGATTTGGTTCTCAATCAGAGACAGCTGGTTATTGTTGTCTCTGATTGGGAGCCATATTTAAGGCAGCCATAGGCTTTAGGTGTTTGTGGGTAATTGTCTATGTGTAGTGTTTGTGTCAGCACTATTTGTAATATTAGCTTCACGGTCGTCAGTTTTGTTATTTTGTTAGTTTGTGATTAGTGTTCGTTTCGTGTTTTCTCTCTTCAAAGAATAAAAGAAGATGTATTATTCACACACTGCGCCTTGGTCCAATCTCTCACCGCAAGACGATCGTGACACCTATGCTGTTCGGCCATCGCTCATGCATATATTTTTATGTACATATTCTTATTCATTCCTTTACACTTGTGTGTATAAGGTAGTTGTTGTGAAATTGTTAGGTTAGATTACTGGTTAGATATTACTGCATGGTCGGAACTCAAGCCCTCAAGGGCGCGTGCTCAGTCCCCTCCTGTACTCCCTGTTCACTCATGACTGCACGGCCAGGCATGACTCCAACACCATCATTAAGTTTGCCGATGACACAACAGTGGTAGGCCTGATCACCGACAATGTTGAGACAGCCTATAGGGAGGAGGTCAGAGACCTAGCCGTGTGGTGCCAGGACACCAACCTCTCCCACAACGTGATCAAGACAAAGGAGATGATTGTGGACTACAGGAAAAGGAGGACCGAGCACGCTACCATTCTCATCGACGGGGCTGTAGTGGAGCAGGTTGTAAGCTTCAAGTTCCATGGTGTCCCCATCACCAACAAACTAACATGGTCCAAGCAAACCAAGACAGTTGTGAAGCGGGCACGACAAAACCTATTCCCCCTCAGGAGACTGAAAACGATTTGGATTTGGTCCTCAGATTCTCAAAAGGTTCTACAGCTGCACCATCGAGAGCATCCTGACTGGTTGCATCACTGCCTGGTATGGCAACTACTTGGCCTCCGACCTCAAGGCACTACAGAGGGTAGTGTGAACGGCCCAGTACATCACTGGGGCCAAGCTTCCTGCCATCCAGGACCTCTATACCAGGCGGTGTCAGAGGAAGGCCCTAAAAAATGTTAAAGACTCCAGCCACCCAAGTCATAGACTGTTCTCTTTGCTACCGCACGGCAAGCGGTGCAGGTGCGCCAAGTCTCCTCTCCTTCCTCGGGCGGCGTTCGGCGGTCGACATCACCGGCTTTCTAGCCATAGCTGCTCCCTTTTTCATGTATCCATTTGTTTTGTCTTGTTCCCTGCACACCTGGTTTTCATTCCCAAATCAATCCATATGTATTTATTCCTCTGTTCCCCATCATGTCTTTGTGTAAGATTGTTTGTGTTACGTGTATTTTGGAATTATGGATATTGTTAAGCGCATCACTTTTTGTCTATGTTCCGTGTTTGGGCACATTTTATGTTACTTTGTGCTGTCATTTTGGACCGGAATAAAAAGTGTGCCTGTTCACTACGCTCTGCTCTCCTGCACCTGACTTCGCCTCCAATACACACTCCTAACAGCAATAAGTCTTCTGAACATCTAATCAAATGGCTACCCCCCCCCCCCCCCCTTTTACGCCGCTGCTACTATCTATGCATAGTCACTTTAATAACTCTACCTACATGTACATATTACCTCAATTACCTCAACTAACTGGTTCCTCCGCACATTGACTCTGGACAGGTACCCCCTGGATATAGTCTCGCTATTGTTATTTTACTGCTGCTCTTTAACTACTTGTTAGTTTTATTTCTTATTCTGATTCAGATTTTTTAAACTGCATTGTTGGTTAAGGGATTGTAAGTAAGCATTTCACTGTTTCACCTGTTGTATTCGGCGCATGTGACTAATACAATTTGATTTGATTTGATTTGATAATGCATTTTAGTGGTGGAAAAGACCACGTGAAATATCTGTCTATTTTGGTGGAATGGAGTTCTGGCCTGCCTGGTAAAATCACCAGGCGGTATATTAGTTCATAGACCAATAAGAAATAACTTTCTAAACCTCTGCCAATAACAGCTAGTTATAGTTTTCCCTCTCCAAACTTCTTGCTTGAGAAATAGTTTTTTGCTAAGAAGTTATTTTTGTTTATTTTTTACCATTTTATTTTAAAACACAGTAAGGTACTTAATTGTTACCCAGAAATGGTTTGATATTGAGATAAAAATGGTTGTATTAGACCTTAACAAAACGTGTAAATGCTCTGTATTTTCTAAATTTTGCATTTTCGTGGCTCTTGATTTTCCATTTGACCCAAGAAAATTATTGAAAGTTATTTCAGGGAGTAGCTGTTCAGCAGTCGGTGCGATTGTTGTAAACTTAAATCTGAAAAGTTAAGCAGTAGCCTTAACAGTGTCCCTTTTAATTGTTTATAGGGGCTTCAGTTTTTAAGCAGGACTAAACTTTTGCTGAAATAGAGCAAACCGTTTGACAGCTGATGTGTAACCTCTGCAAATCAGACATGATCTGGCTCCTGGCAAAGTGTCTCACCTCGCGGCAGCCATTAAGACGGCCGTGGTGACCCCCGATCAGCCAGCAGGGAACCGTGGAGTCATACTCTCCTTCACCCAGAACATCACAATACTGACCTACACACTGCAATCCATCACAGCCAATATGTGGAGAGCTCTCCCAGTTACAGGGGTGTTGCATCATATGCTAGTAGTGTCTGTCTAGCTGTGGAGCACGGCTTGAAGAATGTGTGTTCAACATTTAACTTGTCACTGTTTGTTTGTGAGAAAAGCAGTGCTTCTACAGCATATAGCATTATCTAGTGTATGTTATCCATGATTGGCTTAGTAGTACATCAAAATACAAAGCTGTGAATTTTGCTGCTCTTTTTATTCATATATAATCTCTCTTTGTTCCCCCTGAAATCTAAAAGAGGCTTTGGATCTATTCATGAAAAATGTTTCAAATGTTATTATATATGCATGCTTTCCTTCATCTTACTGGTCTTACTGGCCATTTCCCTCTATATTTTTCGCTCACTCTTTCTGCCCATGTACCTCTTTCTCTCCCTCCTTTCTCCTCTTTCCTCCTCTCCCTCTCTCCTCAGTATCCGAGGAAGGAAGGTGGTTGTTCCTTCACGGCTCCTCATCCTTAGATTAGATTTCTCCTTTCTCATTACCCACCCTAGTAGACCCCTCCGACCTCATCCCAGCCTCAGATATTATCTGACCCGTATAATTAATTAATTATAGCCCAAATATTATAGATTATTAAAAATAGCATAACTAATAGTGTAATATCTCAAGCTGTCAAGTTTAATAGTCAACATTGTCTTGGTCGGTCTTATCAGTGTGAGACACCTGGTCAGAATATTGATTTCTGGTCATTTTAACTGTCATGTGCCATCGCGATGGGGAATTGTCTGGTTTTTACCACTCAGAGCTCATTCAAAATCGTTAAACTGCTGCCGTGCTGTTCACAATCGTGGCTGACCCCCTCAAACACCCCTCCCTGGAACTATATGTCTCTACAGAAAATGTACCAGGAATCAGACATAGTGTTTTGAGTTGCTTTTATGTAGTGTATTTGCACAATATGAGACCCAGAGTTCTATTCAATCAAACCCTGAAGCCAGGTTTCTGCTATAAGAAAGAAAAAAAAAATCTTGCACTGTTTGGATTCATGTTACATATTAATTAAGTGTATGCACGGAACCTTTCTACTGTAGCATAATGTTCTTGCACAAATATTAGTGACCCTAATATTTAGGGTCACTTTTTCAGGTTAGTTGCTAGACTCACCAACCCTGGTGACATATTATGACTGTTGTGAGGTACTAGTACTTTTCCAACATTTATTTTTTCTGATTGTTTAAACAGAATCCAACAGGGCAGCTGTATTTGAACTAGTTTGAATGCCAAATGCCAGATAGGCTGGTCCATTTCTTGCACAGAGGGCCTGTCTAACTTGGGTTTGTAGCGCAAAATTATCAATATCTGGCTAATAATGGGGGCCACAAGGAAAGAAATGAGCCGGTGTGGGGGCCTCAAGGAAAAAAATGGTCCGGTGTGTTAGAAATGCCAGGGCCGATTTCTGGTTCCAGTATGCCCACTGTAACAATGTAATAAAATGTATCAAAAATCTGTGGTTGATTCACAGTTCACCTCTTAAAAGATGGCCAATTAACAAGGTTAAATGTCCCCTAGATGCAATGGCTCATTAGCTAGGTACAAGTACCTGACTTGCTGGATTTTATTTCAATAAACAGCTGCTTGTATGCTGACATCAGGGTCAGCTCACATAAGAAAGTCACTCATTTCCAGCTTTATCACAAGCCAGCATTAGAACTTCTTTCGTAGCTAGACGAAAATCCCCACAGGACGCTGTGACGCCAACGGCAGACAAAATATGGTTTTGCATTAGTCTGCCAGAAACACTCGGTTACCAAATTTTACTGAATGTGGCCCACAGTCTTTGATATTATAGTGAAAAACTGTTGTTGTTGTTGTTACTATTATTACCATTAACAGAGTAAGTGAGGGAAGGCTACAGTATTGTCTGAAGTCTGAAGCAAGATTTGGTGATATTAACATACCCACTATAATTCTTCTGGGCCCTATGGAGCAAGAAACGGTATCATCTGCAATACATTTCTAAGTTTCTAATTATCCTAATTATGATTCATTCATATGATCAGATGAATTTAATAATCTAGAGGCAGAGCAGAGCTCATTAACCTTAATTAAGATCATTACTGAGTAAGATTCTCTCTCCCTCCATGGTGATTTAAATCTTCTAGTGTACCTGACACAACTTGGAGTCGCAGTGCTCTCCCTCTCTATCATCCCATCTCTCTCAGGGAGCCATGCCAGTCTCCTTCTCTCTGCCATGCAATCTCTCACAGGGAGCCATGCCTGTCCCACTCTGCCATACCATATCTCTCACTGGGAGCCTGGGCTCTCTCAGGATTGGCCTTCTCATGTTCGGTATTGGATGCTGACTGGGTGTTGAACATAATTTTTTCAGTGTCTGATTTGGGTATTTGTATTTATTCAGATTGTAAAACACATGGGTTAACCATCTTACCAAGGGTATATAATTTGAAAGACTGCTCATACAAGTCTGTGTATTCTATCATTATGTGGACTCTTTAACCTTATGAATGCTGCTTACTAGTGGGGGAGTCAGCATACATGTATCTGACATGGAATACAGATTTAAATGGTTAAATCTGCTCAACTCATTCAGTTTGGTATAATCAGATGTAAATTGATGTTCTTTACAAAACCCAGATCCTGCCCTGGACCTGAACATTTTGCCATGGACTTTCGAAGATGGAAGAGCCTGGTGCATGTGACCCTATTTATTCAGCTGTTATTATAACATTGGTGGGGTTGGGGTGTCTGTGGAAGGGCCAGACTGGTTTTTCATGTTGACAGATTACTCATTTTGCCGTTGAAGAAGAGAGAGGCTGTTGTCATGAGATTTAACTTGAGTGATTAATGTACGGATAACTGGCAGGTCACTGTCGGTAATTTACGGGGCCCTTTCAAAGTTCAGTGGAAAAGGAGGGTCTTGAAAGACACTATTTACATGCAAATTATCGAGCGTTATACGTCTAAACGTGGAGAATGGACTCTGAGGCAACGTGGAAATAGTAATTATGGCACCACGTCCCCCCAATCTGTTCGATGGGACAGCAGGACCCGCGGATGCTGCAGTAGAATTAATTGTGTATATTCAGATCAAGAGGTTGGACCACAAGGGACACATGAATGCGTGTCATAGTAGGCCTACATGGGAATATGAAAAATAGGTGTTTTGTTTTAGGATAAAATCAGTGAAAACATATTCAAAGTTATAACGAATGTTTTATATGTTTTTCGATATCAGTGGTGTCTTGTGTGCCATTGGCGAAGGTGATCTGGGTTAAAAGGAGGTGGCAGCATTGTGGCGGCAGCATCTTAGCTCAAACAGGGAAGAAGAGCTTTAAAATATTTCAATATGATGATGTTACGATGATGATGCTTATAATTAGGCTATTGTTGTTTATTACTAGCCTATGTAATCATCATCATTATTAACAAATGTAAAGAGATATCAGGGAGAAAGTTTTTTGTAGAGTATCATCACACCTTGGGGAGAAAAAGTAACATAAAAATCGATATCAGTTTTTCCTTTATTCATGCAGCAAATAAAGTCCTAGCCAATGATGTGTTTGGTCCTAATTTATAAGGCAATTATGAGCGTATTTAGTCACAAACTTCGAAAACATAAAGAAAGAAAGACGCGTCTAACCACTGTTGGGACACAGCATAGATCCGATGAAAATCGAATAGTTGTTTAATTACAGCTTGGCCGTTGTGGACCCTGCTCTGGAGTCTGCATCAGCAGTCAGTCAGCCTCCTGTAGTGGAGTGGAGAGCAGGGCTGGTTCCCAGCCAGCTCCACTGACCTGGGCTTGCCCTCTTGATATAATAATCATGTTCATTCCTATCAAAATTACAGCTGATTGTTTTACCCATTATTTTCCCCAACTTTTAATTTCTACTTCCCAAATGATCATTGCCCGCAGTAATTGCAAAGAGCTGACCTTGTATGTGAGTGAAATCCAATTTTGTGAGGCTTGGCACACCTCTTTTTCTTCTTCCCTTTTTATGATGTGCCATATTCTACTGTTTTAAGGAGTGCATAAAATGAGAGTAAGTAGAATTTTAAGGTCGAGATTAGAATAAACACGTCTTTAAATCAAAATCAAATTATTTTGTCTATTATTTTTCTGGCATAATATTTACATCTCAGATTAGAAATCAATATTTCACTGAAAGGGGTATTACTTAGTTTATTCAATGCATAATTTGATTTTGGAAAGTGCCCTGTAATTTGCCTTAAAGATAACGAATCTCTCTCATCTGAACTTTATCAAGCGAATGCAATGAGTTTAGGCTAATGCTTGAATGGGTAGCTTATAAAAAAATAACAATAAGCCTAATAATAATAATAATAATAATAGCCATCCCTTACAGATTTTATACTGAAAACCTTAATTTGCAATGGATCACTGAATACTGATAAAAAGTTAGATCATGGCCTTATGATATTGTAAATACTTTATAAAACAATAAGTATCACAACCACAAAGTGGTCGATATAGGCGAGGGAGAAAGGAAAAATAAGCCTATTTAGATCATTTCCAGTTCAGTGGAGTTGAAACTGAGCTGACTGCTGAGTATATCACGAACCGCATCATCCCTCACTCTCCGTGCGCCTCTGTTTCCTCTCACGCGCGCATATGGAGATAATAGGCTATTAGAGGCATGGGATTAATTCGTAGCAAATTACAACCCACAGTTGAATATGAATGCATAAATAAGGCGTAGCTTGTGTCTAAGTTTTGGCGACGAACGGGGTGTGTGGGTGGGGGGGNCTTTATCAAGCGAATGCAATGAGTTTAGGCTAATGCTTGAATGGGTAGCTTATAAAAAAATAACAATAAGCCTAATAATAATAATAATAATAATAATAGCCTTCCCTAGACGTTGATTTTTACCGATTTTACATTGTAAACCTTAACTTGCATTGGATCACTCAATACTGAGGAAAAGTTAGATCATGGCATTATTATCTTGGAAATATTTATTAAAACAATAATTCTCACAACCTCAAAGTGGCCTATATAAGCGAGGGAGGAAATAAAAATAAGCCTATTTAGAGCCTTTCCATGCAGTTCAGGAGTTCAGATGAAATTGAGTATATCAGGAACCATATCATCCCTCACTCTCAGTGCGCCACTGTTACCCCTCACGCGCGCAGACGGAGATAATAGGCTATTAGAGCCATGGGATTCATTTGTAGCCAATTACAACCCACAGTTGAATATGAATGCATAAATAAGGCGTAGCTTGTGTCTAAGTTTTGGCTACGACTGACCGAGGGTGGGAGGTGGCGCGAGAGCGAGGTGTGCGTGCATGACATAAACGTTGGAGGGTCCTGAGGGGATGGTTCAAACCCCAAAAAGTAGTTGAGCAAGGGAGACCAACATCCAACAGTCAACCATCACCTCCTGGCTGTCAGCCGTGAGTAACAAAGACCAGAGTAGTGCAGCTGTAGAGGGGGTCTGTCTGGCAACGCAAGCTGTGCAGGAATACCGCACCAGACATTAGACTACTTTTCTCAAATTGTATGCGATATTATGTCATCGGTTGAAAGATAAGCTTAAATTTACTGTCTTGGTGCTAAATCTCTGATAGTTCAGAAGAAGAGAACGTACTCTTCCGCCTGAAGAGAAGTCATGAATAGAGAGAGGGTTCAGGTGGGAGATCTCTCAATCGCTTCTCCGCCGGCGTCTTGTGTGGCTGCCCAAACAGCGGTGATCGTCGTGGCCGCTCCAGAAAGCATGGACAATCACTGCGAGAAGCGGCTCTCTGACAACGAACTGTCGGTGTTTTCCTGTCCCGGCGGTATAGACATTCTGCAAGGGGACAGTCGAAACAACTCTCCACATCAAGAACCGGCTCCGATAGCAATTCCAACGGTTCACCGGACCACCGCGTTTTCTGTTTTGGACATTTTGGACCCAAATAAGTTTACGAGCAAAAAGCAAAATCCTAACCGGACCGGCAGTGAATTCGCCTTCGGGACAGAGAACCGTGGAGGTGACGACTCGAATCATGCTGTAGATCAGAAATCTTATGCAGAAGACTATGAATGTAAAAAATCTACAGCACTAAGTAAGTGTTTGTGTCTTTCTTGGTGACATTTGGTTTTCCAAAAGTGTTGTTGTTTATGATGTAGGCCTACTTGAATAGCCTACATGTTTCTGAAAAATCTAATTTAGGTTCGACATATAATATACATTTTGTTATCTTAGATGTTATGCTTCAGGAAAACGCTCAATTACTTAGGTTATATAATGTCACCTATTAGTAAAACCACGTTTTAGCCTATTTGTTTTGATCATGACAAGACAGAGAACTGGATGAGTGTTCGTCTTATTAGGTTAGCCTATGTCTTTGAGGTTAGAGGGTCCTGCAAGTTGTTTTGGATCAAGGAGTTCGTGAAATTGTATTTTCCACATCTAACTTTGCATTCTATATTATGTAACTCTATTTCTGCTCAAATAGATTTTGATTCAGAAATAAATGTGATAATATCTGAGGTTAAATTAGGTTATATGATGTGGAATATTCTAGCCATGCACACATTCCCTTGGGCTACCCCAGAGAAAAAATGCATGTAATCTCTTTTTTTTTTTTACCCTTCGATTACATTTCATTAAAAGTGCTTTGCAGGATAATGGCGAAAATCGCCCCAGAGTGACATTCGGAACGTGGCTAGTTCGATATCCTATTATCGAATTGAGTAGCCTATCTCGTTCAGGCAGCTTGCCTGACTCTCCTTCAACATCTTAATTATAATGTCAAAATTCGGATAATTACACGATTAAACCCGATTATTATTATTATTAGGGTAGATATTGATCCCAGAAAAGAGGCATGAGATTGATATTGTCTGCCGATATAAGATAAACACAAATATTGCCCCCCACTGTCATTTTTTTAAACGAAAATACAAGGAACAAACATTGATCTCCGTAACCACTTTATAGGGTTTGCATTTAAAATATCAGTCAGAGAAGAGGACTACCAGCCATATCGACCGGGTGATTTGTTATGGACTGCCTAAAATAGACAAACTAACAAACCAAAAAACATTATTCTTAAGATTATAGGATCACATGAAGAGGGTTTAGCAAATTGCCAAAATTGTGTCAACAAACAATGCTGAAGATGTGCAGGCCTTAATGGAAAAAAGATTCCCCTGGATGTAAAGTATTGTTTAAATCATGCAAAAGTAGGCTAACGCAAATATTTGGTTGATATAAGAAATTGTAATAATTTGTTTTGTTATACGATGGCTCGTGTGCGTAAAAGTGATGTGTGGTAGGCCTTCTCCTGAAGATAATTGAAAGACAATTTTGTTTATTTAACTTGCACCTGGTTATGGGGTATAATGTTCATATATTAAAACAAACCAAATTAATCTAAAAAGTTTGAGAAACAATACGCCTATACTTATTGAACAATTTAGGCCTAATATAATGTAGCATAAATGGATTTAAAAAATAAATAATATTGTTAGAATATTTAGTATGCCTATACTCAATTAGAGTAAAGATTTTTCAAAATTATTAGGCCTCAAGTATTTTTCCCATAAGGTGTCAAAGTAGACCATATTACAAGCAGGTTTTCAATATTTCATTGATAGTCTACCATAAAATTGGTAACATGAATTACGTTTGTGACTTTTACATTTTTACGCAGAGCATTATTTATGCATATATATGCTACTGTAATAAATCCTTACGCTACAGCATTAGACTACATAAATGCACCATGTGGATATAAAAAACACAGTTTATCTTCATAAATACAATTGTATGAAGGTGAGAGGATAGATAGAGGATAGAGGAAAAAGTTATCCATTACGCATTAGCTGGCATGATTCTTCATCACTATTTCCTTCAGCAATATGTTAATTAGTATATGCTTCTTGGTAAGTTATTGAATATTATCTATCTAAATGACTTGGACTTTGTGATTCTTAATTTGAAAAGACTCAATTGCAGGTCTTGTTTTCTTTACAGATGAGGGGCTGGTGTACAGATCGGACGAATGCGAGAATGATTTCAACAGAGACTCCCACTCTGACAGCGAGATGCAGGATGACTTGTTTAGTGAGGAGAGCAGCAGTGGCCTGACTGAAAATACCCAGGGGGAACTGGGCCACCATGAAGACGACGACAAGGAGAGCAAGAGCCCAAGAAGTCCTGACGGACAGCAAACGCAACAGTCAGGGTCGAATGGACAAAGTCATCAAGGAAAGCCGAAGCGAAAGCGCTCTGGCTCCGATTCAAAGTCGGGTAAGCCCCGAAGGGCCCGGACAGCATTCACTTACGAACAACTTGTTGCACTGGAGAACAAATTCAAGTGCACCCGATACCTCTCCGTGTGTGAGAGGCTAAATTTGGCACTGTCACTTAGTTTGACTGAAACTCAAGTCAAAATCTGGTTCCAGAACCGACGGACCAAGTGGAAGAAACAGAACCCTGGCGCAGACACCAGCGCCCCGACGGGCGGGGGGCCGAATGGCCAGAGCAATGGACTAGGGGGCCTGAGTCCGCTCAGCCCGTCTCCTCCCATGAACGGCCATCTGTCAATGCACACGAGCTATGGTCACGGGCCAGGCGGGTTAGTCTGCACCACCCAATTACCCTTTCTGCCAAGTCATGCGGTACTGTCACCTTTCATGTTAGGATCTCAGACCTACGGAGCGCCTGCGTTTTACACTTCACACCTATAAAGACATGGACATACGTGTGGTTTTACGCCCAAACATTATGTTTTCAGAGGCGTCTTAAATTAACCGATATTATCAAACGGCAGAACTCTGATGAACATTTCATGTTGCTGTTTCGTCAAGGACATGTAATGCTCGAAGAAAACTTACCTTTACCAAGGGAATAATATTTTTATTATGCTAATGTTCTATTTGACTTTTGTTTTTCATTTTGATAGAATGTGAATACTCGTGGTCAAAATGTATATAGGCCTACAAATGTTGACAAATATATGTCTAGCTTCAAATTTCGAATGCAGTTCATGAATATTAGAGTGTTGAAAAAATACATGTAGGCCTATCAATATCGTTCATTTACATCTGGAATGGCTTGAAATATTGTAATTACTGTGTAACTAAACTGTGAAAGTTAAATATGATTGTTTTCATATAAGTTGTCGTTACTAATTTATTTCATATAGTTACCTGAGAACATGTGGCTGTAATGAATGCTCACTTCATCTGGATTCGTCTTTGATAAGACAAAGTAAAATAATAATAAACTATAGGCTACCATTTACAAACGAATAAGCTACTTTAATATGAATATTCAATAGATTAAATCCTGTTTCTAATCAGTCGATAATTTTTTTCCCTTTTCCTCCAAATTAAAGACATTTTGGAACTGAACACAGAGTTTTTCCCCCCTTTTTAAGAAATGTTTAACTCTTATTTGACCAGTTATTTATGTTGGCCAACCGACGATATTGTGTTGCATTTGTTTTCTAACAAAAAAGCTATAGCCTATATTTAATGTTTTTTTGTGCGGAAAAGGTATAGTAGATATAGAAAAAATACAGTAGCCCAACCATAGGCCTATTACTGGATCCGTCATGGCGAATATCTATAGCGTAACTTTTATTAATTAAATTGAATTACTTAATGGATTTATTAATATAGGTTTTATTGATACGAAATTTGACAGCGGCTATCTGAATAAATTTGATGAGGAAAAACACTCACTGGTAACTTAAACGGCATCCCTGTGTAAAAGAGGGATTTTAACTTCATAACTATTGAGAGAAACGAGTTTCATTGTGGGAGAACGTCATGCCAAATGAAGGATAGATACAGGCTACTAAATGCGCTTGTGCGTAAAACACCCATTTAGGTTATAGAATATTTGAATGAGTTCATAATTAAAAGTCTAACAAAAACACATGTGGTGATTGAATGTATTTAATTAAGCAATTTCATTTTTCCCCCATCTGGGATCAGGAGACGAATTTGAATAGGGCCACTTTAGAAGTGCAAAACATCCAGTCAATAGTGCACGTTTTGCACTATCGATGCAAGTTGTAGGGTAGGTATATACAATATTTAAAACTATAGTTTCGTCGAGTTTATAAGGACAAAAGTGACATTGATACAGAATTTATTTATATTCCTTTTGCACCTGATGACTATTTCGCTTCGGATCATAGTCTGTATTTATACAGTGATGAAATGGCACATGCCAGCCATTAGGGAACGTGCTCCTGGAACCATTCTAGAATTTCACATGTAGGTATGACTAAATACAAATCGATTATACGACGTAGCCTAGAATATAACCTCCACTTTGTAGATAGTCTAAACAACTTTCCAGATTTTGGGATTATTTGGAGCATGGGACATTTCTTGCAGACGCACAGACCCGAACAAGGCGTTGCAGAAAATAGCCTATGGAGTGTGTATTTTTTGTTATCTGCCAGCTGTTTTTATCAAGTCTTAGGATCTTGGAGTATCTTGTTGGACAAAATGTGAGTTTTAAGGGGTTCATTATGTAAATATTAAATTATTTTCAACACGTTTTGCAGTGGAATCATTAAATTCCCATCTGCATTGGCGAGCGCACTGCGCGACTCTTAGAAAAAAAAGGTTCTGGATAGAACCAAAAAGGGTTATTTTGCTTGACTCATATATGGCACCCCTAAAGGTTCTATATCCAATTTGTAAGTCGCTCTGGATAAGAGCGTCTGCTAAATGACTTAAATGTAAATGTATATAGAACCCTTTTGTAGGGTTCTTTGATCAGAACCCCAGGGGTTCTTATTCACTGAACCAACATTGGTTCCATATAGAACCCTACCAATTTCGGTTTTATATAGAACCTTAAGGAGTGCCTTGTATGAAACAAGCATAGAACCTTTTTTTGGTTCTATCCATTTTTCTAAGAATGTGTGTCACTTAGGCTATATGTCGCTAAACATGGAATCACATGGTCTATCCGTCTCTCTGTTGCCGCCGGTAATTTCAGAACAAAGTTGCCTACAAAGTTGCCAATGTCTTTGCAATTGATACAAACAAGCAACGTATAAAAATACGTGATGACTGCATTAAAAATATAAACAGTAGGCTTATAGGCCTATTTCATATTGAAAAACATGTTCAATCAATTACGTTCAATTTTGCTACTTGTAGGCTATTGTCTATATTTTGTCTCAATATATTTCATAATGTGTAACCTAACATGTGCGCGATGATGTGCCAAATCGGGGATTTACTGCATTTTTATTGGATACGCATTAGAATAAGCCTTCTCAATATTTGCAGCCATAGGTGGTAATATCTCTGTAGGAGCAGATCCGTCTTCAGTATTGTGAAATAATTACAATGTTAAGGACATATCTGATCCAATAGCAACGTTCTCTTTCTTTCTTTCTTTCTTTTCTAACTTTCAATCATATCAGTATTGACACATGCTCCAACAATGTACTTAGCGACCTTTCTCTCCAAAAGTGGCTCCCGGAATTAGGCCTATAACTAAAGCGGACATTGCCATTGGCTGCACAGAGATCCATTATGATAAATCCCAACAGTGGAATTTGAGAAGCACACCTTGATTAGGCGAATGACAATTCTCATTGTTTTGTTGAATGATTTTTAATTTCAACCTCGTTATTTCTAATTGTTTCATGACAATGATCACAAGATCAGCTGCTCACCAATTTGACAGATCCAACAAAGTACCTCCTCCAACACCGCCAAAACATCAGCTATATGTAGGTGTCGGCTATTTTTTATTTCACCTTTATTTAACCAGGTAAGCTAGTTGAGAACAAGTTCTCATTTACAACTGCGACATGGCCAAGATAAAGCAAAGCAGTGCGACACAAACAACAACACAGAGTTACACATGGAATAAACAAGCATACAGTCAATAACACAATAGAAAAAAAAGAAAGTCTATATACAGTGTGGCCTGAGGAGGTAAGGCAATAAATAGGCCATAGTAGCGAAGTAATTACAGTTTATCAAATTAACACGAGTGATAGATGAGCAGATGATGATGTGCGAGTAGAAATAGTGGTGTGCAAAAGAGTAGAAAAGTAAATAAAAACAATATGGGGATGAGGTAGGTAGATTGGGTGGGCTATTTACAGATGGGCTATGTACAGCTGCAGCGATCGGTTAGCTGCTCAGATAGCTGATGTTTAAAGTTAGTGAGGGAAATATAAGTCTCCAGCTTCAGCGATTTTTGCAATTCGTTCCTTTACGCTTGATCTGATTGAATCTAGGTCTTACTTTCTTTTGAATGGTCTCATAAAGGAAATAGTGTAATTGTTATGTTGAATAGTAGGCCTATTGCAAGATATAATTTAATAATAACATGACAATTAACTGATAGAAGTAGGCCTACATGGTGAACTAGGCATAAACTTGATTTGGGTAACAAAACATCAAAAATAGTTTAACTAAATGTATACATTTTTGGGATTTTATGATCATTAGGCTAAATACGATCATTTTAACAAAACATTTGACTCTCAAGCAGCCACTGCCCTGTCGTAAAAATATATGTAATTCCAGAAGCAAATTGAATCCCTGGGCTACTCTTTCACTGACATCTACTTGATTGCAAGGAGGGGAATCTTCAGGCGCTGTTGTTGAGCTGTGTTTTGGTTCATTGTGTTTCTAGGCACCAATTGGGCAGGTCGTGTGGGAGCAAATGTTATGAAAAAGTAAATGTTGCACCAGGGTAGGCTACTGTCTACTGGTCATTGGGAGCACATTAAACTAATTGCTTGCACATAAGCTGTCATGTTCTTTAATATTGAAACCTCATTAAACATTCCCGGCATAATAGTTTCCTTCATTCAGTTCACTGTGTCAGCAGCTGAAATATTATTCGATGAGCATACTGCCCAACTTGAGTATTTTTTTCCTATTAGGGCCTATGTCAAATCGAATTTGCTTGCATTGTTGTTTACATGATTTCAAAAAATCTATCCCCCAAAATAAATAAGCCAAGATGTACTAAGCCAACACAACAAGAACACTCACTAATTATCAACATATGTGGGGCGACAGGTAGGCAAGTGGTTAGAGCGTTGGGCCACTAACCGAAAGGTTGTTGATATCGAATCCCCAAGCTGACAAGGTAAAAATCTGTCGTTCTGCAACAGAACAAGGCAGTTGTTCCCCGGAAGTTCGTAATTGAAAAAAATAATTTTATCTTAAGACATGCATAGTTAAATATAATAAATAATATCTATAATCTACACAATATCAGAGGAAATAAGCATTATTTAAAATGTAAAAAAAATAATGATACAGTGTTTATTATGAAACATGCTGCACAGGGCAGCTATTGGCAACCTATGTAGGTGTAGGCAACATTTGTAAAAGCTGCCGGTCATCCACAAGTGGTAACTTCTGTTAACACTTCCACATCGAAAATTAAGCACTGGTTGTTTATGATAATTACAAAAGAGATATTGAAAAATTGAGTTGCAGTGTACAAAGCAGTAAAAAGAGTTCTGAGAGTTATGGCATTGAAAATCACAACGATACATCAAGTGTAAATATATGACAAAGACTGGCATCACATTCATGTTACACATAAATCAATAAATAACTTTATTTGACAAATTATATTATAAAAACGAATCAAAACGGTTTGGATGTCTTTTACAAATCAGAAAGCATGCAATTCAACAACGTGTTATTACATGTACATTAAATGGCCGATAAGTCTTTGTGTGTGAATCTTGAAAAATGTTCCTGAGTTATTTCCACCAGTAGAGACAGTATCTGTAGATGAGCATGATATTTCTGGCACAAAATCAACCGGTCTCCTTAACTTTCTGTTAATTCAGTGCATAGCCCAATTAAATTGGTTTGCAAACTTTGCATGTTTCAATTTTTGTCGATTTGTTATATGACGTCTGTCACTCGTCTCATGGAGCTCCTGAAAAATGAAGTATGAAAGGTTTAGAACTACAGATCTTTATTAATGGTTATGTTTCATAATAAAACACTGTTTTTCCAACAGTAAGTGTCTAGGTGGGTTTTGAATAATAATGAATCCTCTCAAATGCACATAGGAATTTTACACTATACAGTACATGCACAAGTAAAGAGTTACGCATGGGATGATTAATCCAAGTGCAACAAGGTTACAGTATATATTTTAAATAATACATTTATCGCAACGTCAATACACTAACGACTAGTGACTGAATGTAAGGCCATGTATCCATTGTGTTGGGGATGACTTGTACTCCCTGCACCTCAACTGAGCTACACAGAAAGACCGGCCACTTGTTTCTGAGTGAGTAGCCTACTTACGGGTTGAAAACCTTCCTCTCTAGTCTGGAGCGTAAAGTGATGGCACTCTTCTTGAGACCATTGAAGTTGGGGTATTTCTTCTTGCCCTTCCCCTTCCCTTTACCTTTCTTGCCCTTCCCAGGTCCTCTCCAGTGGCAAGCTCTATGTCCCTCATCACCTCAGGGTCCCGCCAGTCTAAACGAACAAACAAATTAACCATAACTAGACTCATGGCTCTATTCAATCAGTATTACAGTAGTCAGCAATACTGCGTTATTATAATTCCGCTATCGCTCCAGCGATAGCGGAAGACTGCATTCACGGTAAAGGCTGTATATATCGTATCAAATGGAAATTACCTTCACATTTCTAGCATGCAATCTATAACAACTAAGATCCTTTGAACGCGTAATTTCGGATAGCCATGCTACATTCGCCCTCATGTTGGTGCTAGCAAGCAGGCTACGTAGTACTAGCTGGTATCAACAGGCAATACAGTAGGGGTTGGAAACTACAGTGAGCTTCGATTGGCCAATAGCAACGCGACGTCACGTAGGGCACAACACATTTTCAGCATTCGCCAACTTTGGTCCCGCCCTGTTCACACTCCCTGACAATATTTACAAAGCCCAACGGTCCACTCTCACTTCGCTTCCCGTCATTAAAAATGTATGGGGCTCAGTTGTTTCATCGCCCCGCCCCAACGCGCTAAATGGATTTCTGGTGTAAGGCTTCAGAGATACATATTGAATGCAGACCTTAAACTTGATCGTGTGTAGTCTGCAGACATCCAATCACATACTGTAGACACAGAGACCTAAAGATGACATAAACATCAATTTACTCAAACACTTGGATGGACCAGAGGATGAGAATGTCCAAACATTCAAAGACAGGACACATTAAAATACAGAGCTGCAGGTAGCTTAGTGGTTAGAGTGTGGGCCAGTAACTGAAAGATTGCTAGTTCAAATATCCTTTGAGCAAGGCACTTAACCCTAATTTGCTCCAGGGGTGTCGTACTACTATAGCTGACCCTGTAAAACAACACATTTCATTGCACCTATCCAGTGTATGTGACAATGAAACACATGCAGTACCAGTCAAAAGTTTGGACACATTGGGGCAGCAGGTAGCCTAGTGGTTAGAGCATTGGACTAGTAACCGAAAGGTTGCAAGATCAAAATCCCTGATCTGACAAGGTAAAAATCTATCGTTCTGCCCCTGAACAAGACAGTTAACCCACTGTTCCTAGGCCATTGCGTGTGTTTCTTAGCCCAAGAAATTCTCTTGTTCTTATTGGTGTCCTTTAGCAGTGGTTTCTTTTCAGCAATTTGACCATGAAGGCCTGATTCAAGCAGTCTCCTCTGAACAGTTGATGTTGATATGTGTGTGTTACTTGAACTCTGTGAAGCATTTAAAACCTGTTTGGGATAGGGGGCAGCATTTTCACTTTTGCATGAAATGCGTGCCCAGAGTAAACTGCCTGCTACTCTGTCCCAGATCCTAATATATGCATATTATTAGTAGTATTGGATAAAAAACACTCTGAAGTTTCTAAAACTGTTTGAATGATGTCTGTGAGTATAACAGAACTCATATGGCAGGCGAATACCTGAGAAAAATCCAACCAGGAAGTGGGAAATCTGAGGTTTGTAGTTTTTCAAAGCTTGTCCTACCGAATACACAGTGTCTATGGGGTTAAGTTGCACTTCCTAAGGCTTCCACTGGATGTCAACCGTCTTTAGAAACTTGTTTCAGGCTTCTGCTATAAAGGAGGGGGGAATGGGAGCTGAATGAGTCATGGGTCTGGCAGAGTGTCTCGGGCTCGTGACGCGCGCTCCCTACAGATTTAGCTCTCGTTCCATTCCTTTGCTACAGACAATGGAATTCTCCAGTTGGAACATTATTGCTGATTTATGTTAAAAACATCCTTAATTTAAGATTGATTCCATACATCGTTTTTGATATGTTTCTACGACCTGTAACGGAACTTTTCGAGTTTTTGTCTGGACCTAGTGCTCAAGAAGATGGATTACTGGGCTGAACACGCTAACAACTAGTGGCTATTTGGACATAAATGATGGACTTTATGGAACTTTATGGAACAAATCAGTCATTTATTGTCTAACTGCGATTCCTGGGAGTGCATTCTGAAGAAGATCATCAAAGGTAAGTGAAAATGTATAATGTTATTTCTAACTTCTGTTGACTCCAACATGGCAGAAATTTCTTTGGCTGGATTTGGCTGGATTGGGCTCTGAGCGCCGTACTCAGATTATGCTTTTTCCGTAAAGTTTTTTTGAAATCTGACACAGCGGTTGCATTAAGGAGAAGTCTATCTTTAATTCTGTGAATAACACTTGTATCTTTTATCGATGTTTATTATGAGTATTTCTGGGATTTCTGTGGCTATCTGCAAGATCACCGGATGTTTTGGAATCAAAACATTACGGCACGTAACGCGCCAATGTAAACTGAGATTTTTGGATATAAATATGCACATTATCGAACAMAACATACATGTATTGTGTAACATGATTCCCATGAGTGTCATCTCATGAAGATCATCAAAGGTTAGTGATTCATTTTATCTCTATTTCTGCTTTTTGTGACTCCTATCTTTTGCTGGAAAAATGGCTGTGTTTTTTTGACTTGGCTCTGAACTAACATAATCATATGTTGTGCTTTCGCTGTAAAGCCTTTTTGAAATCGGACATGATGGGTAGATTAACAAGATGTTTATCTTTCATTTGCTGTATTGGACTTGTTAATGTGTGAAAGTTACCTATTTCTAAAAAATATTTTAGAATTTCCCGCGCTGCCTTTTCAGCGGAATGTTGTCGAGCGGTTCCGCTAGCCGAACGCCTGCTCTAGAAAGGTTCATTGAGCTGCAATCTGAGGTGCAGTTAATTGCCAATTTCTGAGACTGGTAATTCTAATGAACTTATCCTCTGCAACAGAGGTAACTCTGGGACTCTGGGCGTTGGTAAGGCCAGATGGCATGACTAGATATATTCGTAGTGGCTCGAAGGCCGAGGCGATGAGTGGTAGTGGGTAGCGGTTCATCACCGTGATATCATTGAAGCCCCGGTAGTTGATGCACAGGCGGAGGGTTTTGTCCTTCTTCTCCAAAAAGAAGAACCCTGCGCCAGCGGGGGAGACAGAAGGACAGATACACCCTGCAGCTAGAGAGTCCACGATGTAGGTCTCCATAGCCTTGGTCTCCTGACCCGACAGAGAGTACAGTAGTCCCCGGGGTGGTGCCTGGAGGAAGGTCGATCCTGCAGTCATGGGGTCGCCTCGAGTCCTCTCGGCAACGGAGACGTCGGGGACTTCCGGGATGCCTTGGAGGCGAGGTGGAATCCTTGGGCAGGCTAGTGGAATTGGACCCCCTCTCCTTCCTGCATTCCCGTAGCCGCCCATCAATCCGGATGGTCAAGGCAACGAGCGAGTCGAGATCTGTCAGTAGTTCCCAGGCTGCTAGTTCATCATTATCCTCCTCCTCTGAGACTCTCCAGCGAAGCGTTCCGGGGGAGGTAAGCGGGGCTCTTGGGAAACCGGGGAGGCCGCGCTGCTAACAGCTGGGTTACTGAGTGGGTGGGAGGTTACTGTCGTGGTAGACTGCCTGACAGACAACCCGCGGAATTGCTCCAGCAAAGTGTTCAACGCGCGGTCATGGCATTCTGCCAAGGTCTGGAACCCTTCCATAAGACCACGAAGCAACTCCTCGTGCCTTCCAAAGGTGGCTCTTGGGAGGAGACAGCGTTGCGGAGCTGGTCCGAGTTTGCTGGGTCCGTCAGGGCCAGTTCGTACTGTCAAAGCTTAGGAGAAGACCCAGATGCAGACAGTTTCGAAGTAACAAAAGTTTATTACAAAAACAGAGGGGCAGGCAGAGGTCAGTAGTCCAGAGCAGAGTCCGCAAGGTACAGAATGGCAGGCAGGCTCAGGATCAGGGAAGGTAGAATGGTCAAAAACCGGGAAAGCTAGAAACAGGAACTAGAGACAGAAAGGAGCACGGGGAAAAACGCTGGTTCGCTTGAAGAAACAAAACGAGCTGGCAACAGACAGAAGACACAGGTATAAATACACAGGGGATAATGAGGAAGATGGGCGACACCTGGAGGGGGGTGGAGACAAGCACAAAGACAGGTGAAACAGATCAGGGTGTGACAAGTTTAGCTGTTCAGCAGTCTTGTGACTTGGGGGTAGAAGCTGTTAAGGAGCCTTTTGGTCCTAGACTTGATGCTGCGGTACTGCTTGCCATGCGGTAGCAGAGAGAACAGTTTATGACTTAGATGACTTTTTTGGGCCTTCCTCTGACAATCAATCAATCAATAAAATGTATTTATAAAGCTCTTTTTACATCAGACGATGTCACAAAGTGCTATACAGAAACCCAGCCTAAAACCCCAAACAGCAAGCAATGCAGATGTAGAAGCACCTTGGCTAGGAAAAACTCAGTAGAAAGGCAGGAACCTAGGAAGAAACCTAGAGAGGAACCAGGTTCTGAGGGGTTGGCCAGTCCTCTTCTGGCTGTGCCGGGTTGAGATTATAACAGTACATGGTCAAGATGTTCAAACGTTCATAGATGACCAGCAGGGTCAAATATTAATAATAATCACAGTGGTTGTAGAGGGTGCAACAGGTCACCATCTCAGGAGTAAACGCCGGTTGGCTTTTCATAGCCGAACATTCAGAGTTAGAGACAGCGGGTGCAGTAGAGAGAGAAAGTTGAAAACAGCAGGTCCGGGACAAGGTAGCACGTCCGGTGAACAGGTCAGGGTTCCATAGCCACAGGCAAAACAGTTGAAACTGGAGCAGCAGCACGACCAGGTGGACTGGGGACAGCAAGGAGTCATCAGGTCAGGTAGTCCTGAGGCATGGTCCCAGGGTTCAGGTTCTCCGGGAGGGGAGGGAGGGACAAGGAGAGAGAAATAATTAGAGGGAGCATACTTAAATTCACACAGGACACCGGATAAGACAGGAGAAATACTCCAGACACAACAGACTGACCCTAGCCCCACAACACATAAACTATTGCAGCATAAATACTGGAGGCTGAGACAGGAGGGGTCGGAAGACACTGTGGCACCGTCGAGCGAGGTAGGTAAAACCTTGAAATCAGCCCTAGCCTTTACAGGAAGCCAGTGTAGAGAGGCTAGCACTTGAGTAATATGATACATTTTTGGGGTTCTAGTCAAGATTCAAGGACCGCCTATTATATAGGTCCTGTATGTCAGGATGCTTGGCCCCAGTGTACTGGGCCGTACACACTACCCTCTGTAGCGCCTTCCGGTCAGATGTCGAGCAGTTGCCATACCAGGCGGTAATACAACCGGTCAGGATGCTCTCGATGGGGCAGCTGTAGAACCTTTTGAGGATCTGAGGACCCATTCCAAATCTTTTTAGTCTCCTGAGGGGGAAAAGGTTTTGTCGTACCCTCTTCACAACTGTCTTGGTGTTAGAACCATGATAGTTTGTTGGTGATGTGGACTCCAAGGAACTAAACCTGCTCCACTTCAGTCCTGTCGATGTTAATGGGGTCCTGTACGTTCCTCCTTTTCCTATAGTCCACAATCAGCTCCTTTGTCTTGCTCTCATTGAGAAAGAGGTTGTTGTCCTGGGACCACACAGCCAGGTCTCTGACCTCCTGCCTATTGGCTGTCTCATCGTTGTCAGTGATCAGGCCTACCACTGTTGTGTCGTCAGAAAACTTAATGATGGTGTTGGAGTCGTGCTTGGCCACGCACTCATGGGTGAACAGGGAGTACAGGAGGGGACTAAGCACGCTTGAGGGGCCCCCTTTTTGAGTATCAGCTTGGCAGATGTGTTGTTGCCTACCATTACATCCTGAGGGCGGCCCGTCAGGAAGTCCAGGATCCAGTTGCTGAGGGAGGTGTTTAGTCCCAGGGTCCAGGGTCCTTAGCTTAGTGATGATCTTTGTGCGCACTATGGTGTTGAACATTGAGCTGTAGTCAATGAACAGTATTCTCACACTTTTCTCCAGGTGGGAAAGGGCAGCATGGAGTGCGATTGAGATTGCGTCATCTGTGGATCTGTTGGGGCGGTATGCGAATTTGAGTGGGTCTAGGGTTTCTGGCATGATGGTGTTGATGTGAGCCATGACCAGCCTTCCAAAGCACGCCATGGCTACCGACGTGAGTGCTACGGTTACCTTCGCTATCTTGGGCACAGGGAATATGGTGGTCTGTTTGAAACATGTAGGTATTACAGACTTGGCCAGGGAGAGGTTGAAAATGTCAATGAAGACAATTGCCAGTTGGTCCGCGCATGTTTTGAGTACAGGTCCTGGTAATCAGTCTGGCCCCGCTGCTTTGTGAATGTCTTGCTCACATCGGCTACGGAGAGCGTGATCACACAGTTGTCCGGAACAGCTATGGAGCTCATCCATGCTTCAATGTTACTTGCCTCAAAGCGAGCATAAAAGGCATTTAGCTCATCTCGTAGGCTCGCGTCACTAGGCAGCTCGGGGTTGGATTTCCCTTTGTAGTTTGTAATAGTTTTCAAGCCCTGCCACATTCGACGAGCGTCAGAGCTGAGCCTTTAGCTCGGTGCGGCTGTTGCCTGGGATCCATGGCTTCTGGTTGGGAAATGTACGCACGGTCACTGTGGGTGCGAGGTCCACGATGCACTTATTGATGAAGCCGGTGACTGAGGTGGCATACTCCTCAATTACATTAAATTCATTCCAGAACATATTCCAGTCTGTGCTAGCAAAACAGTCCTGTAGCGTAGCATCCGTGTCATCTGACCACTTCTGTATTGAGCGAGTCATTGGTACTTCCTGCTTGTAAGCAGATTATGATCAGATTTGCCAAATGGAGGGCGAGGGAGAGCATCCAGAGGTGGTCTAGAGTTTTTTACTCTGGTTACACATGACATAAAATGGATTTAAGTTTGCCTGCATTAAAGTCCCCGGTCACTAGGAGCGCCATTTCTGGATGAGCATTTTCTTGTTTGCTTATGGCCTTAAACAGCTCATTCTTAGTGCCAGCATCGTTTTTTTGTGGTAAATAAATGGCTACGAATAACATTGATGGCTACGAATAACTCTCTTGGTTGATAGTGTGGTCTACATCTTATTATGAGGCATTCTACCTCAGCCGAGCAGTACCTCAAGACTTCTATGGCTAGCGGGACACCTGTCGACAACATCCGGTGAAATTGGAGGGCGCGCAATTCAAATTAATAATCATAATATTAAACATTTATGAACATACAAGTATCTTATATCGTTTAACTTCTCTGGGATAGGTGGGACGGTAACGTCCCACTTGGCCAAAATCCAGAAAAAATGTAGCGCGCCAAATTCAAATATATTACTATAAAAATCAATCTTTCATGAAATCACACATGAAAGACACCAAATTAAAGCTACACATGTTGTGAATCCAGCCAACATGTCTGATTTCAAAAAGGATTTACAGGGAAAGCACACCAAACAATTATGTTAGCTCAGTATATAGCCACAGAAAAACACAGCCATTTTCCCAGCAAAAGATAGTAGTCACAAAAATGCAGAAATAGAGATAAAATTAATCACTAACCTTTGATGATCTTCATCAGATGACACTCATAGGACATCATGTTACACAATACATTTATGTTTTGTTCGATAATGTGCATATTTACATCCACAAATCTCGGTTTACATTGGCGCCATGTTCAGAAATGCCTCCAAAATATCCGGAGTAATTGCAGAGAGCCACGTCAAATAACAGAAATACTCATCATAAACTTTGATGAAAGATACATGTTTTACACAGAATTAAAGATGCACTTGTTCTTAATGCAACCGCTGTGTCAGATTTAAAAAAAAAACTTAAACGTAAAAAGCACATCGTGCAATAATCTGAGACGGCGCTCAGATTTAACAACATTTCTCCGCCATGTTGGAGTGAACAGAAATTACATCATAAATATTCCCTTACCTTTGATTATCTTCATCAGAATGCACTGCCAGGACGCAACGCATGGCGATATCATGAGGAATGCGCGTGACCAAGAACTGGCAATCTGCCAGACCACTGACTCAAACACCTCCCATCCGGTCCCACATCACAGTATAGGCTTCATTCAGCGTTCTACAGACTGTTGACATCTAGTGGAAGCCGTAGGAAGTGCAAACAGATTCATATATTACAGGGAATTGAATAGGCGATGACTTTAACTTCTTGTCAATACGCTGTTTTCACTTTGGAAAAAATCGTGCCCAAATGAAACGGCCTCGTACTCTGCTCTAGATCATACAATATGCATATTAGTATTACTATTGGATAGAAAACACTCAAGTTTCTAAAACTGTTTGAATTATATCTGTGAGTAAAACAGAACTCATTTTGCAGCAAACTTCCATACAGGAAGTGAAAAATCTGAAAACGAGGCTCTGTTTCAGGGCCTGCCTATTCAACTGGCTTTTATTTATCGATATGCATGCACTTCATACGCCTTCCACTAGATGTCACCAGGCAGTGGAAGGTGGAATGGGGTGTCTAGCTTGATCTGAGGCCGAACAAGAGCTTTTGGAGTGACAGGTCCGGTATTTTCTTTGTCTTCGACGGCGCGCGAGGGACCTCGACATTGTCTTCTGAAAAGCGTTCGGTATACACTGCTCCACTTCCGGCTCTGATTTTATTTGATACATATGATAATAACATCATAAAGTAGGTTTTTTCAACCGAGTTTTATCAGTTTATTCAACGTTTATTGGGACTTTTGGAGTTTTCCGTTCTTTGCGCCAAGAGAGGATGGGAATGTTAGCAACCTTGGCTAGCATTGTGGCGTGAATTCGACAGAAGAAATGGACATTCTAAAACCAAACAACGATTTATTCTGGAAATAGGACTCCTTGTACAACATTCTGATGGAAGCTCAGCAAAAGTAAGACAACATTTATGATGTTATTTCGTATTTCTGTGTAATATGTTGATGTCTATTCTCCGCCGTGTTGGTGAGCACTGTCTCACAATAACCCAAGCTGTATGTTGTGGTAAAGTTATTTTTAAAAATCTAACACAGCGGTTGCATTAAGAACCAGTGCATCTTTCATTTGCCATACAACAAGTATTTTTATGTAAAGTTTATGATGAGTTCTTTTGTCAGATTAGGTGAGTGTCCAAAATATCTCTGGAGATTCTGGTGAATCGTTGCTACTTATTCACAATGTATAACCAGGATTTGTAGCTATAAATATGCAAATTTTCGAACAAAACATAAATGTATTGTATAACATGATGTTATAAGACAGTCATCTGATGAAGTTGTCCAAAGGTTAGTGATTAATTTTATATCTTTTGCTGGTTTTTGCGAAAGCTACCTTTGCGGTGAATAAATGCGTTTGTGTGTTTGGCTATTGTGGTAAGCTAATATAATTCTATATTGTGTTTTCGCTGTAAAACACTTAAAAAAATTGAAAATATTGGCTGGATTCACAAGATGTTTATCTTTCATTTGCTGTACACCATGTATTTTTCATAAATGTTTTATGATGAGTATTTATGTATTTCACGTTGCTCTCTGTAATTATTCTGGCTGCTTTGGTGCTATTTTTGATGGTGGCTGCAATGTAAAACTATGATTTATACCTCAAATATGCACATTTTCGAACAAAACATAAATGTATTGTATAACAAGTTATAAGACTGTCATCTGATGAAGTTGTTTCTTGGTTAGTGACTAATTTTATCGCTATTTTGTCGGTTTTGTGAAAGCTACCTATGCGGTGGAAACATGGTGAAAATATGCGGTTGTGTGTTTGGCTATTGTGGTTAGCTAATAGAAATACATATTGTGTTTTCGCTGTAAAACATTTTAAAAATCGGAAATGATGGCTGGATTCACAAGATGTTTATCTTTCATTTGCTGTATTGGACTTGTGATTTCATGAAAATTATATTATATGATATCCCTGTCCCGTTAGGCTAGGCTATGCTAGTCCGCTTTTTTGATGAGGAGGATCCCGGATCTGGGAGGGTGATGAAGTAGAGGTTGAACCAGTCTCAGAATTCTCACTTCCTGTTTGGATTTTTGCTCAGGTTTTTGCCTGCCATTTGAGTTCTGTTATACTCACAGACATCATTCAAACAGTTTTAGAAACTTCAGAGTGTTTTCTATCCAATAGTGATAATAATATGCATATATTAGCATCTGTGACAGAGTAGGAGGCAGTTCACTATGGGCACGTTATTCATCCAAAAGGGAAAATGCTGCCCCCTATATCAAAGAAGTTAAAAGCTTAAATTCTTGTTAATCTAATGGCATTGTCCGATTTACAATAGGCTTTACAGCGAAAGCAAACCATGCGATTGTTTGAGAATGGCACCCCACATCAATATATTTTTCAACCAGCACAGGATTCATAAAATCACAAATAGCGATTAAATAAATCACTTACTTTTGAAAATCTTCCTCTGTTTGCAATTCCAAGGGTCCCAGCTACAACATACATGGTCGTTTTGTTAGATAAAAACCTTCTTTTTATTCCAAAAAGTCAGTTTAGTTGGCGCCATTGATTTCAGTAATCCACTTGTTCAACATGCAGAAGAAGGAATCCAAAAAGCTCTGCTAAACTTTGTTCAAACAAGTCAAACTACATTTCTATTTAATCCTCAGGTACCCTAAAATGTAAATAAACTACAATATTTCATACGGGAAGAAGTATGTTCAATAGAAAAGTAAAATTAGCCTCCTCTTCGTCGCACGCCGACAGACTGATTTTCCACTGTGACTCTTTGTACCAAAACACCAAATTCTTCCTCCTTTTGGAAGAAACAAGCCTGAAACCTTGAACAAAGACCGTTGACATCTAGTGGAAGACATAGGAATTGCAATCTGGGAGCTATAATTGCATAGGACCCATAGCTTTCCATTATAAGAGCCTGGGACCTCAATTATTTTTTATTCCGGTTGGTTTTTCTTTGGATTGTCGCCTACCATATCAATTGTGTTATAGTCTCATACATTGTTTAAACATTTATACTAACTTCAAAGTCTTTTCTATCCAATGCTACCAATTATATGATATCCTGGCTTCTGGGCCTGAGTAACAGGCAGTTTACTTTGGGCACGTCAGTCAGGCGGAAATAGAACCTAAGAAGTTTTAATATTAAACATTGCGCACCAGCAGTTATTGACAAATAGACACACACCCCTCGTCTTACCAGATGTAGCTGCTCTGTCCTGCCGAAATGGACAGAGCAGCTCAATATCATCCGTGTCGTCGTTCAGCCAAGTCTCAGTGAAAAATAAGATATTACAGTTTTTAATGTCCCGTTGGTAGGATAGTCTTAATCATAGATCGTCCAGTGTCTTTTCCAATGATTGCACGTTGGCCAATAATACGGAGGGTAGTGGTGGTTTACTCACTTGCCGACAAATTCTCATAAGGCACCCAGACCTCCGCCCCCTGTTTTTCCATATTTTCTTCACGCGAATGATGGGGATTTGGGCCCTGTCCTGACAATGCAGTATATCCTTCGCGTTGGACTCATTAAAGAAAAAATCTTTGTCCAATTTGAGGTGAGTAATCGCTGTTCTGATGTCCAGAAGCTCTTTTCGGTCATAAGAGACAGTAGCAGCAACAATAGCAGCAACATTATGCACAAAATGAGTTACAAAAAAATTGAAAAAACGAACACAATAGCACAGTTGGTTAGGAGCCTATAAAACGTCAGCCATCCCTTCTGGCGCCATTATTTAGAAATTAACTTTTAACAAGGCACATCTGTTAATTGAAATGCATTCCAGGTGACTACCTCATGAAGCTGGTTGAGAGAATGCCAAGAGTGTGCAAAGCTGTCATCAAGGCAAAGGGTGGCTACTTTGAAAAATCTCAAATTGTTAAACACTTTTTTGGTTACTACATGTTTCCATATGTGTTATTTCATAGTTTTGATGTCTTCAATATTGTTCTACAATGTAGATAATAGTAAAACTAAATTAAAAACCCTGGAATGAGTAGGTGTGTCCAAACGTTTGACTGGTACTGTATATTTTTAAGACAACTTAATACAGATACTCGATTATGGTTTTAAATTAAAGGTCAAACCTAAAATTCCTCATACAGACAACACAGTGTGGAAGACCTGATGAGCCTGTAAGAGACAGTTTCAAAGACATGCAGCCAGCCCAGGGCCCAGAAAGTGTTTCAAGGTCCTACAAGAGGATGGTGATGGTATGGGGGATTAATCATGGCTGTGATGGCCCACTCCAAGGCTACGGCTAACCTTGATGGAATAGGTGAACTGCACCGTCAACTCAGTCTCATAACGGCATCAAACTGAAAATGTTTTGTTTGTTTGTTTGTTGTTATTTTGTGTCCTGTATTAGGGCTCTCCTCAATCACCCCTGAGAGTGACATGTTGTGAGAGCCTGTAAAAGAGAGGCGCCAATATTAGTTACAAATTAACTTGGGGTGGGGGAGTGTTCATCTCCCCTGGGGTGGCAGGCAGGGTCAGGTTGGGATGGGATGGTGAAAGCCCCCTATTACATGATCCCTCTGTGGTTAAGTCCTGCATTTTGTGTGCTTTCGTTCCCATCCCCAGGATGAGAGGAGAGAGCCCTTATTAAGTTAAGCTGTCTGAAGCTCCTGCAGCATGGGCCTTTTCTCTGTCAACAGCCTCGATTGCACTCCAGCTGTGCCCGCCCACCCGCCTGTCCGCCAGGGTCAGGCCACACAGACACACCATACAGACCAACCACCACAAAGGCAGCTGGGAGTCGGGACTGACACTACATACAGACAGAGCCTCAGGAGCACGGTCCTGGCCTGGGCCTACGGGCAGTAGAGGTAGCCTACGTATACACTACCGTTATTTCACAAAAAACATACACTGTTTGAGACTGTGGTTTCTGAACCATAACTAAAGTGGATCATTTATTATTTCTCTGATGTAAATGTAATTTCAGAAGGTATGCCCTGGTGGTTTTAGAGTGTAAAAAATAGCTGCTGTAATAACTGTATTGAAATAAGTCATCAATACAAGCCTGGAGTATCATTAATAAAATATTCCAGCTAACTATTGCTAAATTCAACGTGAGCCACATAGCAAATTAACTAAATGTCATGACTATAATTGGGAATTCTAATTCAAATCTACTTATACCTTAATGTGCAAAGATGGATCATGAACCGTAACTCGTTCTCTCAGACATCGAAGACTTATTCAATATTGTTAACAGTGATAACCTATAGCAACCTGACCTATCCTATTTTTAAGAGTTTGGAATGGTTAGACAATGGAGTTAAAAATTAAGAATTGAGTTGGCATCAAAAGATAAACGTGCTGCAATGTCTACAAGCCAGGGTCTACTTCTCTTTCAGACTGGCAACAGTCAGAGACCCATAAATCGGTTACTATAGAATATAAAATAAAACCTATGAGTGTGTGGGGCCACACTAAGAAACTATTTAAGGGCATTTGAGAAAAAATCAATAGTGTTCTAGGAGAGCGAGTAGAGTGACCAGGCAGGCAGTGAGAGGATTGATGGACCTCTGCAGGTCCTCATACAGTTGGTGCCTGGCGGGTGGCCTGGCGGACCAGTGGGAGGGCCTGCCGCTGTGCTGAGCTCAGAGACCCCTAGACACACTGTGTGGCAGTGGCTGGATGGGATGGGTCTGCAGGGCTGATGGAGCGGGGGATCAATAGAGTAGTTAGTTACAAAAGATGCTATTTCACAAGCGAGTGCCCCGAGTCAGCTGGCCCTGATACCTGTTTGTTAACAAGTGACTGCAGGCAGAGAAAGCACATCCGACGCTCCGCTGGCAGCAGCCAACACACGCTTAATTGGCTTTTAGCGCGGCCTCCGGGAGAGGGAAAGAGAAAGAGAGAGCCAGAGCCCAGAGCCAGACACAGCAGCCCAACCTATTATCAGGGCTATTGAAGAGGCCCACCCCCCCATGGCCCCCTGACTTTGGCGCTGTGGTACTGTCTTGCTCCTCTCCTTTGCGTGACGGGCTGGGACTGGGAGTGATGGAGAGTTCCAAGGGAGAAAACTGGGGGAGTCAGAGGCAGAAAGTGTTTCCATTGTCTCTGGCTCTCCTTCTTTACCACAGTCTAGACCGGAGCGGGCTGCTACTGCACAGGGCAACTATTGGTACATTATTAAGACCATTATTGAAGGGAACCTATAAACACCATCAAAAAAATGTGCATATTGGCAATGCCTAGAGCCATATTTGCTGACTGCTGTGAGCTAGAGAATTATACAATTACTTTTTTCAGTCGCAATTCCTTGATATTTTTTTAATTTTAAAAAGGTAAAGTATGTAATAGGACCACTCCTATGTCCCTCACCAGGCTCTCTGAGTTTCCTATCCTCTTTTTCTAGGTGCTCAGCGTCCTCTGGGTTGGTGGGTTTTCCCAGCTCGTCTCGTGGGATGATCTACCCATGGGAAGGAAATCATGGGAATCGCACAACATTTTCGGCATCATCAACAAAAACAATCCTCTACACGCCACTTTCACTCTAATTATGCAAAGCATTACTTACCAGTATCTAAAAGTAATATTCATTGTGTTCTTCAGAATCTCAAAAAATATATAAATTTTTTGAATTACCATGACAATTGTAATGCTTTCACCAAAAACTCATCTTGCTCACCTTGACTCGGTCCTGGCCATCACAGAGAGCACCTGTGCTTGACAGGCTGGAAGTGGCCAGCGAATGTGATTTACACTACATGGACAAAACTATGTGGACACTGCTCGTCGAACATCTCATTCAAGAATCATGGCCATTAATATGGAGTTGGTCCCCCCTTTGCTGCTATAACAGCCTCCACTCTTCTGGTAATGCTTTCCACTAGATGTTGGAACATGATGCAGGGACTTGCTTCCATTCAGCCACAAGGTCAGGCACTGATGTTAGGGGATTAGGCCTGGCTCGCAGTCGGCGTTCCAATTCATCCCAAACGTGTTCAATGGGGTTGAGGTCAGGGCTCAGAGCAGGCCAGTCAAGTTCTTCCACACTGATCTCGGCAAATAATTTCTGTATGGACCTCGCTTTGTGCACGGGGGCATTGTCATGCTGAACCAGGAAAGGGCTGTTGCCACAATTTGGAAGCACAGAGTCGTCTAGAATGTCATTGTATGCTGTAGCATTAAGGTTTCCCTTCACTGGAACTAAGGGGCCTAACCCGAACCATGCAAAACAGCCCCAGACCATTATTCCTCCTCCATCAAACTTTACAATTGGCCTTATGCATTTGGGGAGTTCAAGCGTTCAAGCGTTCAAGTGGCATCCACCAAACCCAGATTCATCTGTCAGACTGCTCCAGAGTCCAATGGCGTCGAGCTATACACCTCTCCAGCCGACGCTTGGCATTGTGTATGGTGATCTTAGGCTTGTGTGCGGCTGTTCCGCCATGGAAACCCATGAAGCTCCCGACGAACAATTCCTGTAGTAGTGAGTGCTGCAACCAAGGACAGGTGAGTTTTACAAGCTACGAGCTTCAGCACTCGGCGGTCCCGTTCTGTGAGATTGTGGCCTACCACTTTGCGGCTTAGCCGTTGTTACTCCTAGACATTTCCACTTCACAATAACAGCTCTTGACCGGAGCAGCTCTAGCAGGGCAGAAATTTGACTAACTGACTTGTTGGAAAGGTGGCATCCTATGACGGTGCCACATTGAAAGTCACTGAGCTCTTCAGTAAGGCCATTCTACTGCCAATGTTTGTCTATGGAGGTTGCATGGCTGTGTGCTCAATTTTATTCACCTGTCAGCAACAGGTTTGGCTGAAATAGCTGAATCCACTAATTTGAAGCAGTGTCCACATACTTTTCTATATATAGTGTACCTGGACTTCATCTGGCCGGCGAACTTTTTATTCTCCACCTCCTCCTCTATCTAGTTGGGAACCCAGAACTGGTGCTGGGAGCTATTCCTGGATACCAGGATAGAGGAACGGGTGTGAGGAACTTTCCATTTGCAATGACCTGTTCTTTATTAACATCAATCTGTAGCAATTCTATAGCTAATAGCTGAGAATTTAGTTACATTGTTATGGGAGAGTCTGTTTTCATAACTCATAATCTCATTATCTTTACATTTTAAAACTAATAACAGAGATTTACAATGCCTCTGAACAGATAATAGTGCTCTAGTGGCCATATCATTGGCAATAAAAACTTTGTGAGAAGTTAAGTTGTGTGCAGTAGTTGAACCCGAGACGTCGCAGTTGCCTATTTCAATGTTTACTCAATAAAATCGGCTAGTCATTGAGGGTGTTGTGAGGCTTATGTACTTAATGATTTTTCCCTGCGGTGGATTGCTCCTCTCCCCAGTAATAGAGGTCCAGACGGAAGGGGATGATTGGAGCTTTCTCCCTCTCCTCACAGGAGTCACTAGCCTGGTCTGTGGGGTCCTCACTACCTCCTGCTGCAGAGCTAAAAAGAGAGACGGAAAGCAACAGGGAGTTACAAATAGTTGAGAATGTGGTTCTTCTCATTGGCCGTGACACCAAATATTTCCAAGTAGCAGTCCCACATTCCAATTCATGTGGAACAATATAATGGAAGGGGATAGTGCAATATATGTCATAAACATAAATTATGTTAGAAACATATACAGTTATGAAGTGAAGCAGAGAGGGGTCACCTGGAGCTAGGTGCGCGGGGTTGGCCCTTCTTGGAACAGGTGGGGCCCTGTTCCTAATCAGTGGCTCTTTTTCTGGGCCTGGAGAGGGTGTGAGAGGCTGCTGGTGCAGGACGCTTCACTGGAGGCTGGACTGGATTCTTACTGACCACAGAGGTAGAGTTAGAGGGGGACGGCTCCAAACCTGGAATAACCAGCAGAGTAGGTTATATAGGTTATATATTACATTATATGAGGTTATATATATTCAAGGACTTCCATAGACTTATGCACAGATTTATCTAGGACATTATACTACTTCAGTTTTGTGTGCTCACTGATCAGAGTGTCTGTGGGTCAGCTGTTTATTGTCCTAGCCTTTTGTAAAACGTACGACTATCCTCTTAAACACACTTATATTGTCAATGGTAGTCCTACATCCACAGCCTCCCCAAGAACAAATCGGTAGTAAAAAAATTCTGTGTGGCCCTCGAGCCTCGAGATGTTGCTCACACCTAATGTAGGTGATGCTAACACATTTATGAAGTGAAGGCTAGGGCAGGGTGGAGTGGAGTGGCTCGGCCACAGTGCATTAGCCTCCTGGGTGGGCAGGGAGGGTCTGTAGAGGGCTTCTATGGGGGTCAGACTGGAAGGCTAGTAGAGAGATCACAGCTCTGCTCTAAGCCGACACCTGCACCAGCCCCACGCCAGGACAATTTAAACTTATTAAAACAAATAAATGAAAAGGTTTAAAGAGCAGTTTTTAGGGTCACAAAGGACATTGGGTAATTGCCCGACAGCTATGTATGTGAGTATCTAACCTCATCTTTATCTCCTCTCCACTCCACCACGTATAATATCAGTGTAGGCAGATAAGAGTAACAGGCCAGATACATTAGAAAATCCTTTGGTACTATGAAAAATGTATGTTAAAATAAATCACCCCCCTCCCCAGGAACAAAAGAGGGCAATAAAAATAATGTAATGTTGGTCAGAGGCACAAGTAACATTTTAAATGTTTCATGCACTTTCTCCTTTCTCCTCAGAGAGAGCTCTTTCCTTCCTTGGCGTATCCCTGGGTTAATCCAAGAGCCCTCCATCCCTCTGATTTATTGCATTGTTCCCTGCAAAGACCCCATCTGAGGAATTGTGAAATACTAGCAAATCCTTTATTTTTCTGTTCAAATTGACAAAAATGGTAGCTATTTGTCTGAAGCAATAAAATTGCAGGTGTTAAAGAGATAAATCAATAAGAGGAAATAGAGAGGCCTAGCGGCAGGGAGACACAGAACGTGGCTGCCAATGGTGGCCATATTGATTTTCCTGAGTTCAGCAGGCCTTGTAATTAAAATGTAAATTTGAGAAAGAGATAACATCCTGACAGGAGTGCTGGGATAAAGAGATAGATAAAAGATCAGCCGTGAAAAGAGCAGTGGAGAGAATGGAGGAAAGAGAGAGAGAGAGATTTGTTTTGAATGAATCAAAGTTGGTTTTGAGAGGGAAGTAAGATATGTTTTCAGAGAAATGTGTTGACGTATTTGATAGACTAGTCTGAATGTGATAAGTTTAAGAAAAAAAAACTGATACAAAAAAGCATATTATTCACCGAACTGTTATCTGTATTTTACTTTCTACTAATATTTTTTATTAGTTTATTCTTTATCTTTAACTGTTGATTACACCGCTGCTGGAAAAAAAATTGACCTAAAACTGAATAATTTATTTTGCTTTAGTTTCATTGGACTACTTTCATTTGTAACAAATCCCTTAGGTATCTGAAAAACATCTAAAGCAGGCAAGAGAAACATCTACAATGTGCCGTTAAAGTCCTCAAGCCAAAATCAATAGAGATCCAACCAGAACACTGGTACTAAATACATCACATTTAGTACCACTAAAAAGACTACTTTGCCAGATTCATTCCGGGACCAAATCATAATCATTTACCCTCACAGGACGATTGCTTCTGATTCAATGAGGAAATATCCATTATGTTCGTCACAGAGTATCTTGTGAGTGTGTGCGAGTGAGTTTGCCGCAGCATGGCTCTGCTCGCTCCCTGTCCGTCCCTGTGGTTTAGCCCCCCTACAGAGAGACAGAGGCCAGGTGGATGTTGTAAATTACAGCATTGGGCTAATGGAAGCTTATTAACAGCAATGCATTGTTAATTTGGCATGGCTTCCGCAGATCATTACATAGCTCACTAATCAAACCAGCCTGCTGTAGGCTGGCTCCCATTCACTTTCACACACATTAAATGGAGCAATCAAGCAACTGGACAACACACAATGAGGAGTGTTTTTTGGCTAATCAGATTTTAAATCTAATTAAAGTGAAATGGTCAGTTTAATTTGAAAACGTGATGATGAGGAATTAGGATAAATTGAATGTGAACTGTCACGCCCTGATCTGTTTCACATGTCCTTGTGCTTGTCTCCACCCCCTCCAGGTGTCGCCCATCTTCCCCAGATATCCTCTGGGTATTTATACCTGTGTTTTCTGTTTGTCTGTGCCAGTTCGTCTTGTTTGTCAAGCTTACCAGTGCTCGTCCTATCAGCGCCTGTCTTTTTCCAGCCTCTCTTCTTCTCGTCCTCCTGGTTTTTGACCCTTGCTTGTCCTGACCATGTACCAGCCCGCCTGACCACTCTGCCCGTCACTGAACCTGCCTGCCGTCCTGTACCTTTGCTCCACCTCTGGATTACTGAACTCTGCCTGTCCCTGATCCTGAGCCTGCCTGCTGTCCTGTACCTTGCTCCTACTCTGGATAATAGACCCCTGCCTGCCTTGACCTGTTGTTTGCCTGCCCCTGTGGTTACAATAAACATAGCTACTTCACACGGTCTGCACTTGGGTCTTACCTTGATTCCTGATAGTGAACCTAAAACATGATTTAAAAGCTGAATCTGAGCATACAGTATGAATGTGTAGCGAAATGTAGATTGAAACAGACAATACATGTCCAGAAACAATTCATTTAGAACTTCTTGAGCCCGAAGGTAATAATGGACATTTTGTCAACTATTATGACAAACTATTAGCGACTGCCCCTACAAAGCAACTTCTCATTTTGAAAATGGCCTGTGACAATTTTGGTCAGTCTTGTCCAAAACTGAGATTTGGGAGATGATAAGAAATAAATTGTGTCATGGGTGCGTTGGGTTTATTTAAATGTTTTATTCTCCCAATTATGAGATATATCCAATTGGTAGTTACGACCTTGTCTCATCACTGCAAATGGACTTGGGAGAGGCGAAACATGACCTGCCAAGCCGCTTCTTAACAAACTGCTCGCTTAATCCAGAAGCCAGCCGCACCAATGTGTCAGAGGAAACACTGTCCAACTGACGACCGAAGTCAGCTTGCAGGCGCCCGGCTCACCACAAGGAGTTGCTAGAGCACGATGAGCCAAGAAAATCCCCCCTCCCCTAACCCGGGCGCCTGCTGTGACACAGCCTGGGATCGAACTCGAGGCTATAGTGGCACCTCAGCACTGCGATGAAGTGCCTTAGACCGCTGTACCACTCAGGAGGCCCTGGTTGGGTTTATTTTAATTCTGCCCACATGCCCACAGCTGGTAGCACCCTAGTAATTATATAGCACATTCAGAGCTCAGCTGCACATGACCAGATCAGATCGTAATGCCCATTGTCAGCTTGGTTTGACATTTGATTTCCCTATGGGGCTAGTTAGGGACCATCAGTAAATTACACAATGTACAATATTTTAAAAGGTCAATAGCTCCTAATTTCAATGACTTAACCTCAAGCCAACTATACATTTTAGAAATGAATATACAAATATTGAAGAAACTTAAAGTTGCAATATGCATCTTTTGGGGCGACCCGACCAAATTCACATCGAAATGTAAGTGTAGGTCCGTTCTATATACGCTATCTCTATGCTTCTCGTTCTTAACTTTAGTTTTTGCATCTTTTACCTTCAGTTTTGTACACCAGCTTCAAATAGCTGAAAATACAATATTTTTGGTTATTGAAAATATATTTCACAGTCGTTTAGATGAAACAATGATTCTCTTCACTATACATTGCAATTTCTCCATATTGCACCTTTAATGAGAACACTAAAAGTTGTGCGACATGAAAATTGTGTCCCATTTACATTTTGTAATTTCCCACGGTGTCACACCAGCCAGCTGAAGTTATACAGAACAAAAATATAAACACAACATGCAACAATTTCAATGATTTACTGAGTTACAGTTTATATATGGAAATCAGGCAATTAAAATAAATTCATTAGGATTTCACATGACTGGGCAGGGGCGCAGCCATGGGTGGGCCTGGGAGGACACTTGGGAGCCAGGCCCAGCCAATCAGAATCCGTTTTTCCCCACAAAATGGCTTTATTACAGACAGAAATACTCCTCTGTTTCATCAGCTGTCCGGGTGGCTGATCTCAGACAATCCCGCAGGTGAAGAAGCCGGATGTGGAGGTCTTGGGCTGGCTTGGTTACACGTGGTCTGCGGTTGTGAGGCCGGTTGGACGTACTGCCAAATTCTCTAAAACGACGTTGGTAGAGAAAATTATCAAATTCTCTGGCAACAGCTCTGGTGGACATTCCTGCAGTCAGCATGCCAATTGCACACTCCCTCAACACTTGAGACATCTGTGGCATTGTGTTGTGTGACAAAACTTCACATTATAGAGTGGCCATTTATTGTCCCTAGCACCTGTGTAATGATCATGCTGTTTAATCAGCTTCTTGATATGCCACATCTGTCAGGTGGATGGATTATCTTGGCAAGAGTGCTATAACCACTTGCATTACAGGCAACCTCTGAACTTGTGCATGACCCATTTTGTTACAGCCTTGCAACTACATATCAATACTGTTGCCATTAGAAATTACACACACTGGGAAAATGAGCGTTTGAATATAGAACTGGACTATGGGAATAAACTGATTTGCTGTCAATAATGGAAGACATAGTATATTTTCATAAATCCTATTAAGGGGGGGGGGGGGGGGGGGGGGGGGGGGGAGGCACAGGTAAATGAGCAAATGCGTGTCTTAGGTAAGGTAAAACTGCTTTGGATAATTGAGTACAATGCTGAAGTACTTTTAATCTGAAGTTGAAATCAGCCTAATGACAAGGAACATGCCTCATCTGAGGTCAAACCTACAACCTTTACCAACACCGCACAAGTTGGGCCCTAAACAATCACTCTACAAACAAACCAGCTTTTACTGGCATTATTTGGCACCTTCCTCATGTGTATATGAACCAGTCCAATCAGTTGGGGATGTGTGTGTGAGGTGATATCCTGAGGTGAGGGTGAGAGTTTACTGGGATTATCGAGGAAGCATGTCCCTTTACTATGCTCTTTATTGCTGTTTGGTTGGCTGTGGCCCTGTTGTATATGCATGTACCCCTGATCCTCTGCAGCTGAGCAAACTCAACATTCTCCTCCTGTAGATGTTCTGGAGTTTGTGGTTCAAAGCTCTCCTTCTCTGGCACATCCCCAAAGTCCTCATCATCGTCATCACTGCCCTCCGGCGCTTTCATCTAGTGGATAGGAAGAGGGTGTATTTTTAGTACAGAGTCAGCTCAAAATGTATGCATGGTTGACTGACTAAAGAAAGTATCATCAGTCCAAATGCTAAATGGAAATGCATTAGCAATGTAAACTGAACAAAATATAATCGCAACATGCAACAATTTCAAAGATTTTACTGAGTTACAGTTCATATAAGGAAATCAGTCAATTTAAATAAATAATGATGCCCTAATCTGCGTGTTTCACAAGACTGGGAATACATATATGCATCTGTTGGTCACATATACCATCAAAAATCAGAAAACCAGTCAGCATCTGGTGTGACCACCATTTGCCTCATGCAGCGCGACACATCTCCTTCCTCCTTGTGGCCTGTGGAATGTTGTCCCACTCCTCTTCACTGTACGGTGTTGCTGGATATTGGCAGGAACTGGAACACGCTGTTGTACTCGTCGATCCAGAGCATCGCAAACATGCTTATTGGGTGACATGGCGGGTGAGTATGCAGGCCATGGAAGAACTGGGATATTTTCAGCTTCCAGGAATTGTGTACAGATCTTTGCAACATAGGACTGTGCATTATCATGCTAAAGTACGAGGTGATGGCGACAGACGAATGGCACGACAATGGGCCTCAGGATCTCGTCACGGTATCTCTGTGCAATCAAATTGCCATTGATAAAATGCAATTGTGTTCATTGTCCATAGCTTATGCCTGCCCATACCATAACAACGTTGACATCAGCAAACATCTGGCCGGTACAGTTGAAACTGGGATTAATCCATGAAGAGCACACTTCCCCAGTGTGCCAGTGGCCATCGAAGGTGAGCATTTTCCCACTGAAGTCGGTTATGACATCGAACTGCATTCAGGTCAAGACCCCGGGGAGGACGACAAGCACGCATATGAGCTTCCATGAGAAGGTTTCTGACAGTTTGTGCAGAAATTCTTCGGTTGTGCAAACCCATAGTTTCATCAGCTGTCCGGGTGGCTGGTCTCAGACAATCCCACAGGTGAAGAAGCCGGATGTGGAGGTCCTGGGCTGGCGTGGTTACATGTGGTCTGCGGTTGTGAGGCCGGTTGGACGTACTGCCAAATTGTGTTTTCAAGTAACTGATACAATAGGAATGCCAAAGGTAGTATTTTTAAAAGTCTACTTATGGTCTTAAAGACAACACATGTATTAGTTAATAATAATAACATATATTTAATCCTGAAAGATGTGAATAGGAAAGAAAACTGTGAAGGGAGCAATAGACAGTCCAACAGATGGAGCGATAAGTGGAGTGTATTGTGGCCCTGATTTAGAGGTGTGGGATAGGTGTCTGCGTGTGGAGCTGATAAGAAACCTGAGACATGCTGGTCAGAGAAAGACCGGGTCACCAAGCGATATGGAGGGCTTTCACCTCAGAGGCAGCAAGCTGCATTTCCTCAACACAATCGCTTCAGGAGATTTACTCAACACGAGCTCCCAGACACACAGATCTAGGCCTATCTGAGAAGACTAGATGGCAACTAGCCTAGTTATTAGGATTTCAGCTATAATCACTACCACATAAAAACCCTGCAGAAATCTGTCTGATTTATCAGGCAGTGCATTTTACTATTTTTCATTTCACACTTAAATAAAAGCAGGAACACTTTCTCAGACAACAGGGAATTGGTTGTATGAAACTAAACTACCACAGGACAGGTGTAGATGAGTGGCCACCATGTCCATGGCACAGTCTGTCTGTAAGAAGATGCTGCTGAGAACAAAGAAGGTGGGCTGCCTGCTTCAGGACAGGAGGGGAGGTGTGATGGTCTCCTCCTTTTCTCTCTTCTTGCCTGCCTGCCTGGAGTCTCTGCCTTCACATGCTCATCTATTACCCGGCCTGTAAGTTTTGCTATCACTCTAACACTAATCAAAAGAGAAAACTGTCACCGGCGCTGACCTGCGGAACCTCCAAATTATTCTCTTCAGGAATGACAGGGGCACTTAACTCCCTAGGAGAGTAAATGACCACCATCAATCCTGGCGGAATAACAATGAGCTGCCCTGCCACCAACATGTTTTGGGGTATATATACCGAGTCAGGGAATTTATGAAAGGTGAAAGCAACCCAAGATGTTTTTGCCCCTCTCTCTCTCTTTCTTTCTCTCTCTCTCTCTCTCTCTCGCTCTCTCCTCTTTAAGGGAGGCTATTCTGTTCTGCTCTGTCTGGGGGATGAGCGAAGCCTGCATCAGCCTTCAACAGAATTTATGCTTTTTAATTTACTCAAAATGTAGTTAACCATTCCCTGCGCTACAATGCATAACAGAATGCGATTTATTTTTAAAAATAGGGGTCATTTTCATCATACATTATACATAACGTCATGCCCTTCGTTCGTCTAGGCATACGAGACAGTTTTTACGCACACTTTTCCATTTGTTCAGCTTAATTGCTTCCATGATTACCTTTATGTCAGGTAGTAAAGAGAGATCAAGGCTTGATTTTTATTTATCTTATTCCTCCTCTTTATTTTTCATTACCCCCTGTGCACGGTGTTGATTACGGTAGATTAGGGTCTAAACTGTCTTTGGATGAGGTATCAATTACTCCCTGTCATCTCCTTCAGCAGGGAGACGAGCCACAGTTTTGTACATGCTACTCAGAGAGGCCGGCTAGATGGTGGTAGCCTAATAGGAATAAGTGACTCATCAAATGTCTGCGCTTATTAGACACTGAGACCAATTGAATCGTCCCTTAATATTAGTGATAGGGGGGATCGATAAAGATACATATATATCGCAATATTATTTTTGTCTCCAAATATTGATTTGTAAAAATACAACCAACTTTTTTTGCTACTGTAGGAAGCATTAGCTAGTGGTAATCGGCTGTGCCTGTACCTCTGTATTTTTCATCCTATAGCTCTCCAACTTCTCTTTAAATAGTGAGCCAACATGTTATCAGCACTTTTATTTCCCTGACTCATGCTCTATCTTCTCTCTTTGCAGCAGAAATATAGTGAGCAATATGTTTGGAACATCAAATCGCAATAAAACCGCAGTATCGATTATCAACACATATAGAATTGTGAGGATCGCAATACATATCGTATTGACACCTAAGTATTGTGATAATAACGTATCGCAAAGTCCCTGGCAATTCTCAGCCCTCCTTAATATTACAACAATAACATAGATTATAATGAATTCATAATTCCTGCTGTCCGAGAGTGAGAGGGAAAATGTGAGAAAAAAAAACAAAGAAGTATGGTTTTGCAATATATCATATTAATAATGGGGGAAAAAAGCTTGAAAATAGATGTTCATGGATAAAACAGACATGATAAATATTAAGGTATGAGGTAGCCAAATCACCCAACCAAATTTTTGGTAATAAAAATGATTGCTTTAACAACCCTATTCTATTTTAACGGATTCTGCCTCCAAGAAAAAGTGCAATCCACAACATAACCCAAACTTTCTACATTACTCCAGGCACACATGCAGTTTTTCATTCTCAGTAGCTAGCAATTGTGGAAAAGGAGATTGCCATTTTGTTTATACCAGTTGTCTTCTTTAATCCAAAGCAGTTATTTCTCCCTTGATAGATTAAAACCCCATGGAAAAAGATTACAAGCCCACTAGAAATTCCTGGTCGACAAACATTATTTAAGTTTTAATTCGCTTTAATTCTGCAGTGATAAAATCAGGACTGCCATCTTGAGATGGCAGCATTATAACTCTTGTACAGGGGTGTGTATGGGGAGGAGAGAATTAGCTTTTATATAGAAACATTTAGCTGACACAATCCTACCAAAAATATGGTCTCTATTCCCTATCCCCTCCTTTGCATTTAAACAGACCTTTTCCCCATCCTGTACAATGTATAAATAAAGAAAATCACATTTTCTACCTCTTACAAAATACTCCAGGAAAGCTCCCCAAGATCATTTTTGAGTTAACAACATGGATATATTAACCTAAATGGTCTACACTTAAATCTGCTGCATCAGCAAATACAGTTGTACTCTTCATTTCTTTAAGTATTTCTGTGTTATTTGTCCTTTTTCATTCCTTTGTAAATCAGAGACAACGACTGTATGTCATTAATTCTGAAAAATATATCCAATTACACACCTTTATCCTACTTAGCCAAATAAAAATTTGGCAAATGTGTCCATATGTACATTTCATAGACAGAAGCAAGCGCATTAAAGAAGAATATTAGCCATTCTTCCCCAGTGCTACTTGGTGTGCAGATGGCTTTGAAACATCCAGGGTGAACTCTATCGATTGGCCATGTCAAAACCTCCGTCCCTTTCCCCAGTGAAAGGTGTAGATAATGAGGTTCCGGTTAAATATCAACCACCTACTGGGAAAAAACACACTTTAGCGGGCTAAAGTGCTCCCTGCGCCCTCCAATATATTTTGTGTGGTCTAATTAACTCTGTAAGCAATCTCTATTACTTTGTGCCCCGGGAAGCATCCGCCCCAGCGCACTCCTTAAGTAAGTCTGTTATCCTTTAAAAAATACATATTTTAGGAGACAGCCTCGGACAACTGAACTCTCAACTTAATTTGTCTTTTGGCAAGTTTGATGGCTATGCATTTAGAAACCCATTCAATCTTATAAACTAAAAATGTTATGTACTCAGCTGTGATGGTCCTCAGTGCATCTGCTATTTATATGCTAATATCCACTCTCACTGGAAGGTCTTGCAAATGATTAGAGCAAACCAATAACTCAGGTGTATGGGCTGCCGGAGCCAGGCAGCTAGGTCGAGGGAACGGCCGGGGGAATTAAACGCTGCGAGCCAGTCAGGAGGAGCAGAACACACTCAAGCCCGCTGGAGGTGAAAAACCCTTAAAGATGTTCTCCATTGTCTCTGACAACAATTTAATGCCCCTCACTGCCAGGCTGAGCCGTGTGGCTCTAAGACAGCATTCAGTCTCAGAAACAAGTCCACAGACAGACACACCATATCCTCAGCATAGAGGAGCATTTTACATTATGCATTACCGTGGAGGGAGATTGTGTTCTGTGAATATTGTAAAAGGCTTTAATGCAAGAATCATTTACATAGGAAAATGTAGCCTAACCCAAATGTGCTTTGCTCTTGGAAAGCATTTTCAGTCACATGGTTATGTTAACACAGGAGGTTGGTGGCACCTTAATTGGGGAGGACGGGCTCGTGGTAATGGCTGGATCGTGGTAATGGTCTCCATGTGTTTGATGTCATTCCCTTTGCTCCGCTCCAGACATTATTCTGAGCCGTCCTCCCCTCAGCAACCTCCTGTGGATGTTAATGAGTATTTCCACTATACATACTGTATATAGCCTAGCTACCATTCGATTGGTTCTGTGGTCAAAGGCCATGTCCAAATATTGCGTGGAACTTTCTAGCTGCGGCGTTTGATAAAAAGAGTCTCTGTCAAAAAGTAATAAAAGGCCCATTCTGTAAATAAGATTCAACGGGAGGGAGAGGATATGACATGAAGATAAACAGAAGGGAGACTGAGGGAAGCTTTGGGAATGGGAAGATGGGTACCAGCCAATGGTAATGGTCCCTATCCCAGGCCTACTATCCCACTGGGTGTCTGGGGGATACACTAATGAGAATGCAGAGTCTCGGGCCCCTCAGGGGCCTCCCCCGGGACTCCATCCTGGTGGGGCCAGCCAGGTCACATGACAGATCCTCCAAATGACACTGTCAGCTTCCCCAATGTCTTTACCCTGAACGGCTGGAAGAGGCAAACTGGGCCAACCAGCGTCGTGACACGGGTGCAATCATAGGATGATGAGACTATTACTTAACCTATCTAATGAATATATTTGAACTATGTCAAGATAAATGCATGCTGAAAGTCATTCACATTAAATAGGTCTAGTCTCTGAACATCATAAAGATCATGATATTCAGGGATATAACAACAGTTATCCCCTTACTTATCTCAAATGAGTGATCATGTGCTTGAATTAACCCTGTACAGATCTGTGGTCAGTGTGGTTTAGGGGTGCAGAAGGTGAAGACAGACTAGGCTCCGTTAGCTCCACGAGTGGAGTGGTGCTAACATTAATACCAGTCATTCTGTAGATATTGTACACACGGCCTGATCAGGTGAGGATGAAGAACAGAACAGGCAGGGGGATAGACTATCTCTTTTTATCTCCAGTTTCCCAATGAGAAAAACACGAAGACACATCAATTATTGCTCTTCCTCCTGGTACTGATAAGATGCCTTATCTGGGGTAAACAATGCAATATTCATCCCATGCTGCATGTTAAATGTGCTCCTGTTTTGGGGTGGGGGGAGGGGTGGGGGGGGGGGGAGTTGATAAGGTGCCTGCTTTACAAATTCTCCCTTCTTTACAAGAAACCTCAGTGACCAATAATTAAGGGGGCTTAAATGATATCCTGAGATCCAGCCAGCTGCAGAGTGCTGGTGTCAGACACATCCACCTTTTCCATTTATCAGATGGGTGCCACTGCCAGCAGAGAGGGAGCCCAGCAGGCAGAGAGAGATGAGGAATACTGCAAGAGGAAGAGGGATACTGCAGTACAGCAGGCACTCAGTCTGGACGTGGGTTAAGGTTTGGCCCTATCATTTAAAATAGCACTAGGAGGGAAAAGTAGGTCATCCTACATGGACATGGAGGATGGATCCCTCAATCAAATATCAAATTGATATCATTGGAACATTTATTTTAAGCAGTTTTCATGGATATGTAAAAAAACAAGCTTAGTTCCACAGTGAATTAAAACATAACATACTGTAAATGATCCAAATCTATGATTGGATCGTTTCATTCATTCCGATGCCAAGGTCATTCAACTAAGACAAGACAGAATGTAGTGTAGGCTTACAGGCTGAAGCCATACAAATATACTAGAGGACTATTAAGGGTTGAGTTGTTTTGGGAATGTCTTTGCTTCTAGCCTTCACTTCCATTTTTCTGTCAGTTGAGGAGAAGCAGCAAAAACTACCATCTTTGCCATTTTTGATTTCTCAATTTACTCCCAATCAGTGCAAGTTTATTGAGTCGAAAAAGCAATCCTATCTGTGTCAGAGCCGTGATAAAGCAAATAAAGTAATGGAATGCTTTTACGGGTAAAAAGGAAAAACTAATTATGATAAAGGACTTTAAGTTGTTGCTTTATCACACAGCATTGGCTTTTTGCATTGAAAATGTGGGCTGACAGTGATAAACCCTTTACAGGGAGCAGTACGGCGCTCTGTCACTGTCACTTTTCTGCGTTCCCTCAAACACAGCGCTCTCCCTGCCCAGTTAAAAAGGAATATCAGGTGTCATAATGATGAGTTTCATAACTGCTATATATATGCATACTATTCCAGAGAGGGAGGGAAGTGAGCTGCTCTATTAGTACCTAGAGCCATGCCTCTCCATTCTCTCTTGCTGTGCTAATCTCAGCCTGATGCGTTACATTTCAACACCACTATCATCATTTGCACAAATGTCCAACTCTACATTTTTTTCATTACCACTACAATGGTTCTTCCACTTCCAGGCCCCGAAACAATGTAAAATAAAAGACATGACAGAAGTGCCGAACATGGAATTACATTTAAGGGATTTTTGCCTTCAGGTGGTAGTGGTATTGAGGCCATGGACACCATGTCACTGATGCCTCTCACTTTTCCCAATGAGACCATCTGTAATGACATGTCGAATTTCACTGTTTTCAGAGAAGATCTGAACATAAACATGTGAAAGTAGAGAGGATAAAAATGTGTCTCTGTGTGTATGAATGCACACCAATTGCCAATAAAATAAACCACCAAACACCAATAAAAAAGGATTCTAGTTATAGTCAATACTAACTATATCCAGATATCCATTACAGTGATGTTTTTTTAGTATTATTATCATCATCTCACTGAATGCGTTAATCACAGTGCAGTCCTACTGATAGTTGTCAACCCCACTACTGGTTTGGTAAGCGGCAAACTGCTTCTAATTTATTGTGCAATAGTGCCCTCTGCTGGTAACAATATAGTTGCAAACAGGCAGAGAAGTCACATGAACCACTTCACAGTGAAAGGACAAATGCATGCAAAGAAAAATACGATTGTGATCTGGATTTATTGCAAATTATTATGTTTGTCAAGACCTGCCCTTGTTGCTAAATAATGTGTAAATTGTACTTGTCATTCTGTGCTGCCTGGCCTTGTAGTCGATGTGCAGGTCTCCATATTTCTGAAGGGCTCTATCCAGAGACTTCTTCAAGTCTATGGATTGTCTGAGGAGCAGTTCTGGCACACCCGCCTTGGTGAAAACCTTTGGAAAAAATATCTGATATTCCCATCAAGCAGACCTCGAGCCTGTCCTGGAGTATGTAGACAGACACTGGACAGTTTTTGAAAATGGCACGATTTGAATTTGAATGGTTCGTTCCTGTTCTACTGGATCCAAATGAAGTCTCCTTTAACTTGAATTATTTTAGGATTGAGGAGAACCACTGAAAGGAGACACTCCTTCCCTGTATGGCACATTTAAAAGACAGCATTTCTTATTCACAGTGTGATGATCTTTTGGAAGCATTGATCAGAACTCTTTAGAGAATTACATCAAAGATTATCTGGGTTCTTATCCTCCTGAGACCCAGCAACTCATTTTTGTCCTCTCTAGTGGACATAATTTCTTGGTCCATATCTCTGAGGCCATACAAGTCACTGTATTAAGTTCTGGTGCCACTTTGAGAGGACATTCTGGGCTTTTCAATGATGTCACATGTTGGGAAGTGACTTTGACAACTTTATTTTATGGTTCTTAAAAAAATGGCTGCCATCAACATTAGCATATTTTATGGACATTTGAAAAGTAGTGTGTGTAATTATGAATTATCATTTTTATGAGTGTTATATTCAAATTGTTTCTAGTGAGTGAATATCTTAGGAATAGTTAAGTGAGTTGTCAGGACTGTGTAATAAACAAAATCATATCAAAGAGCTAAATAAAAGCAAGAAATCAAGAAATGTCTTTGTAGTGGACACCGGGATGCCGCAATTATGTTTATCACCTACTGTACACATTGACTGTAATGTTAATATTTACGTCCCAATGACCACACTACAGAAGACAATTTTGCACTTATAATAAAAGGTAAATAGCAATATTTGTTTATATTTTTTTCTTTGTAACCTGTGTGAGTGACTACCGGAGCGGAGAGGTTCAGGTCCAGGCTGTATTTGTGAGATATGAGTCCTGTGGTGTATATGAATGCATCTGAATTCACAACATCCTCTATATCACTCTCATCTTCACTAGAATCCTCTTCCTCATTTTCCTCATCTGCTTTCATCTCTCTACTCGTCTTTGGATACTTGGTTTCCCTCTCGTCCTCCAGGGGCCTCATTTATCAATCATGCATGGGATAATTTCCATGCAAAGTGTGAGATTTATCAACATGCACGTTTGATTGAGAGTGTGTAAATGTATACACAGCCATGACCATGCGTATACACAGTGCTAAGTGGTGGGATAAGGGATATGGGGAAAATATATGTAGAAATTGTGAGAGTAATAATTCAATAATCTTTTGATTTATTGTATTTCCATTGCTAATTCATGCAACATATCAACATATCTTGACAGGCTATATCATATTATTTGACCACATCAGTGCATTTGTTATGATAATAATCAATATAAAGTACAGTCATTTGTTAAATTAGAGGCACCTGTGAAAGGAAAACCATTGCTGAAATACTATAAAGGCGGATATTCAAAATAGAATGAGAGATGGCTGATCTTGCTCTGTTGGAAGATTTGACATTTTGCAGAGAGACCTTTTTCAGAGACAGGTGGGACTTATTTGCAGAAAGTACAGATTGGCTCATCAGATATCGTTTCCAAAAACCAATCTTATAGGATTTTTACGAGGATTTAAGACCTACATTAGAATTCAAACACATGCCTTTCCGGTGCACATCCAGAGTATTTGTAGGGATGCAATCATCAGCAAAATTAACAGTAACATATACAATTTCCATACACCATTGCACAACAGGTTGAAGTCAAGAGGGGTTTCCTTGCCATCAATGGGTTCCCAAATACGAACGGAGCAATGATGGGTTACGTGATGCGCAAAAGACGCTGCTGACTGTGGTGGCATGGTGCCAGGTGTGGTGGGAAGGTGCACGACTCTATGGGGGGTGATATGAGCCGTAATTAAGCCTTGTGAAGCTATTGACACGTCTCACGACGTCATCTAACGTCTTCCTAGCGCCATTAAAAACCACAATGAATTGTCAACGGAGACAACCTTTTCTCCAAGGCGTCAAACTGCGGAGGCGTTCACGTCACATTCATGTCACGTAACGTGTGCGGCGTCATGTACAGTTGAAGTCAGAAGTTTACATACACCTTAGCCAAATACATTTAAACTCAGTTTTTCACAATTCCTGACATTTAATCCTAGTAAAAATGCCCTGTCTTAGGTCAGTTAGGATCACCACTTTATTTTAAGAATGTGAAATGTCAGAATAATAGTAGAGAGAATGATTTATGTCAGCTTTTATTTCTTTCATCACATTCCCAGTGGGTCAGAAGTTTACATACACTCAATTTGGTAGCATTGCCTTTAAATTGTTTAACCTTTCTAGCGCAGGCGTTCTGCTAGCGACCTACCTCGACAACACCGGGGAAATTGCAGAGCATGAAATTCAAACTATAGAAATATAAATATTTAACATTCATGAAAATACATGTGTAATACATCAAAATAAAGCTTCACTTCTTGTCAATCCAGCCGCTGTGTCAGATTTCAAAAGGCTTTACGGCGAAAGCACACCTTGCGATTATCTGAGGACAGCGCCCCGCATACAAACACATGAAAAAAAATTCTACCAGGCAGGTGCAACACGAACGTCATAAATAGCGATATAATAAATGCCTTATCTTTGAAGATCTTCTTCTGTTGGCACTCCAAAAGGTCCCAGATACCTCACAAATGGTCCTTTTGTTCGATAAAGTTCTTCTTTATATCCATTAAAACTCAGTTTAGCTGGTGCGCTTCAGTCAATAATCCGCCGGTTTCCCTCCTTCAAAATGCATACAAAATGAATCCCAAACGTTACCAATAAACTTTTCCAAACAAGTCAAACAACATTTATAATCAAACCATAGGTACCCTAATACGTAAATAAACGATAAAATTTAAGACGGAGAATAGAATGTTCATTACCGGAGATGCGCTTTCCTCCACACGCATGGAAACACTACAGCCAAAATAGGGGCCACTTAGAAAAACAACTTCTAGCTAATTTTTCCAAAAACCAGCCTGAAACTCTTTCTAAAGACTGTTGACATCTAGTGGAAGCCCTAGGAACTGCAATCTGGGAGGTTTTCGCCTTATAATAAAAGTGACAGCCATTGAAAACAGTGGTAGGCCCAATTTTTTTTTTTTGGGGGGGGTGGTTTGTCCTCGAGATTTCGCCTGCCATATCAGTTCTGTTATACCCACAGACATTATTTTTAGAGTGTTTTCTATCCAAATCTACCAGTTATATGCATATCCTAGCTTCTGGGCCTAAGTAACAGGCAGTTTACTTTGGGCACGCTTTTCATCCGGACGTAAAAATACTGCACCCTAGCCCAAAGAGGTTATTTAGCCATTTTGCCACAACTTTGGAAGTATGCTTGGGGTCATTGTCAATTTGGAAGACCCAAGACGTAGACTTCATGTCGCGTACTGTGGCACTGACACGTCACGTGTCAGTTTGCTTGTAAGTTTATTATGAACGATCTTACCATGAACGCCTTGAAAATGTATACGTGTTATGTATCACATGTTAGTTTAAATGTCTGTTTAGTTTATTATTAAAGATCCCACCATGAACGCCTTACAAACGTCTACATGTACATGATTAGGGTAAAACAAAAACAAAAATTGCCAGAGCAATCTAAACAATTTAATTTGTCGATACAAAATGTATCAGGCTAGTTGATATCGCAGCCAGCCACCATCACTTTGTAGATATGCTTATTTCTCACATCAATACAGACACAAGGGCTTCTTTGTTGGAGATAGCCCTATTCAGAAATAAGAGGTAGCCTAGGTTTCTGGTGGCGCATTCAAAACAACTTGGAACTCTGCAATCTCTGACTTCTGACTTCAGTGCATTTAATTAAGACAACTGGGAACTCTGAAAAAAACTAGCTCAGACTGGGAACGGTCATCCAACTCGGAATTCCAATTAAGAAACTCTGGCATCTTTCTCTGACCTGAAAATCACTGATGGCAGACAGAAAAGAAAGGATAATGTATGTCAGAGGGGTTGATGAGGGAGGTAAGGGATGGTCCCTGGAAAAGATGAGAGAGGTGAGTTGTGAGAGAAACTCTGGGGGGGTGTCATGACTATTGGAGTCATACACCTTAACTGTACCTACCTTACTTAATGTTTTTTATTTTTTTTATTTTTTATTTAACCTTTATTTAACCAGGTAGGCAAATTGAGAACACGTTCTCATTTACAATTGCGACCTGGCCAAGATAAAGCAAAGCAGTTCGACACATACAACAACACATAGTTACACATGGAGTAAAACAAACATATAGTCAATAATACAGTGAAAAAAAATAAGTCTATATACAATGTGAGCAAGTGAGGTGAGATAAGGGAGGTGAAGGCAAACAAATATATGTATAAATATAGGAGAGAGAATAATAAATAAATAAATATAAAAGGCCATGGAGGTGAAGTGAATACCCACAGCAAGTAAAATAAATTAAAAAAAACCTGGAATGGTTGGTTTGCAGCGGAAGAAAGTGCAAATAGAGAGACAGAATAATAGGGGTGGCAAGGACAAAATAAATTAATAAAATACATAACAAGTAGGTGTAAAGAGGTAGTTGTGTTGGCTAAATTGTAGATGGGTTATGTACAGGTGCAGTAATCTATGAGCTGCTCTGACAGCTGGTGCTTAAAGCTAGTGAGGGAGATAGGTGTTTCCAATTTCAGAGATTTTTGTAGTTCGTTCCAGTCATTGGCAGCAGAGAACTGGAAGGAGAGCGTCCAAAGGAAGAATTGGTTTTGGGGTGACTAGAGAGATATACCTGCTGGAGCGCGTGCTACAGATAGGTGCTGCTAGGTGAGCAGCAGAGGATAAGGGGGGACTTTACTAGCAGGGTCTTGTAGATGACTGGAACAGTGGGTTTGGCGCGAGTATGAAGCGAGGGCCAGCCAACGAGAGTGTACAGGTCGCAGTGGTGGGTAGTATATTGGTTTGTGACAAAACGGATGGCACTGTGATAGACTGCATCCAATTTATTGGAGTAGGGTTTTGGAGGCTATTTTGTAAATGACATACCGCGAAGTCGAGGATTGGTAGGATGGTCAGTTTCTACAAGGGTATGTTTGGCAGCATGAGTAAAGGATGCTTTGTTGCGGAATAGGAAGCCAATTCTAGATTTGACTTTGGATTGGGATGTTTGATGTGGAGTCTGGAAGGAGAGTTTACAGTCTACCAGACACCTAGGTATTGTAGTTGTCCACATATTCTAAGTCAGAACCGTCCAAAGTAGGTGATTTTGGACGGCGGGCAGGGGCAGGCAGCGATCGGTTGAAGAGCAATGCATTTGTTTTACTTGTATTTAAGAGCGCGTTGGAGGCCACGGAAGGAGAGTTGTATGGCATTGAAGCTCGCCTGGAGAGTTGTTAACACAGTGTCAAAAGAAGGGCGAAGTATACAGAATAGTGTCGTCTGCGTAGAGGTGGATCAGAGAATCACCGCAGCAAGAGCGAATCATGATGATTAACAGAGAAGAGAGTCGGTCCAAGAATTGAACCTGTGGCACCCCATAGAGACTGCCGAGAGGCCGGACAACAGACCTCCGATTTGACACACTGAACTCGATCAGAGAATAGTTGGTGACAGGCGAGGCAATCATTAGAGAAACCAAGGCTGTCGAGTCTGCCATGAGGATGTTGGTGATTGACAGAGTCAAAAGCCTTGGCCAGGTCAATGATATACGGCTGCACAGTTTGTTTCCTATCGATGGCGGTTACGATGTGTTTTATGACTTTGAGCGTGGCTGAGGTGCACCCATGACAGCTCTGAAACCAGATTGCATAGCGGAGAAGGTGTGGTGGGATTCGAAATGGTCGGTAATCTGTTTGTTGACTTGGCTTTCGAAGACCTTAGAAAGGCAGGGTAGGATAGATATAGGTCTGTAGCAGTTAGGGTCAAGGGTGTCCCCCTCTTTGAAGAGGGGATAACGCAGCTGCTTTCCAATCTTTGGGGTCTCGGACGACACGAAAGAGGGTTGAAGAGGCTAGTAATAGGGGGTGGCAACAATTTCAGCAGATAGTTTTGAAAGAAAGGGTCAAGATTATCTAGCCGGTTGATTTGTAAGGGTCCAGATTTTGCAGTCATTTAGGACATAGCTGATGTATTTGGGAGAAAGAGAAATGGGGGAAGCTTGGGCGAGTAGCAGAGGGGAGGGCAGTGCTGTTGTCCGGGGTAGGGGCAGCCAGATGGAAAGCATGGCCAGCCGTGGAAAATGCTTATTGATTCTCAATTATAGTGGATTTGTCGGTGGTGACAGTGTTTCCTATCTTCAGAGCGGTTGGAAGCTGGAGGAGGTGTTCTTATTCTCATGGACTTTACGGTGTCCCAGAACTTTTTTGAATTTGTTTGCAGGAAGCAAGTTTCTGCTTGAAAAAGCTGCCTTGGCTGTTCTAACTGCTGTGTATATTGGTTTCTGGCTTCCCTGAAAAGTTGCTATCACGGGGGCTGTTCGATGCTAATGCAGAACGCCATAGTGTTTTTCTGTTGGTTAAGGGATCATCAGGTCAGGAGAGAACCAAGGGCTATATCTGTTCCTGGTTCTAAATTTTCTTGAATGGGGCATGTTTATTCAGATGGTGAGGAAGGCATTTTTAAATGACAGGCATCCTCTACTGACGGGATGAAGTTCGATATCCTTCCAGGATACCGGCCAGGTCGATTAGAAGGCCTGCTGCTGAAGTGTTTCAGGGAGCGTTTGACAGTGATGAGTGGAGGTCGTTTGACCGCTGACCCATTACGGATACAGGCAATGAGGCAGTGATCGCTGAGATCTTGGTTGAAAACAGCAGGGGTGTATTTGGAGGCAAGTTTTGTTAGGATGATATCTATGAGGGTACCCGAGTTTACGGAATTGGGGTGGTACTTGGTAGGTTCATTGATAATTTGTGTGAGATTGAGGGCATCAAGCTTAGATTGTAGGGTGGCTGGGGTTTTGAGCATGTTCAATTTAGGTCGCCTAGCAGCACGAACTCTGAAGATAGATGGGGGGAATCAGTTCACATATAGTGTCCGAGCACAGCTGGGGGCAGAGGGTGGTCTATAGCAGGCGGCAACGGTGAGAGACTTGTTTTTAGAGAGGTGGATTTTTAAAAGTAGAAGTTCAAATTTTTTGGGAACAGACTGGATAGTAAGACAGAACTCTGCAGGCAGTCTTTGCAGTAGATTGCAACACGCGCCCCTTTGGTGTTCTATCTTGTCTGAAAATCTTGTAATTGGGGATGAAAATATCTGAGTTTTTGGTGGTCTTTCTAAGCAGCAGGTTCAGACACGCGCTAAAACATCCGGTTGCAGAGTGTGCTAAAGAGTGAACAAAACAACTTAGGAGGAGGCTTCTAATGTTAACATGCATGAAGCCAAGGCTATTACGGTTACAGAAGTCATCAAAAGAGAGCGCTGGGGAATAGGAGTGGAGCCAGGTACTGCAGGGCCGTGGATTCACCTCTACATCACCAGAGGAACAGAGGAGGGTAGGATAAGGGTACGGTAAAAGCTATGAGAATTGGTCGCCTAGAGCTACTGGAGCAGAGAGTAAGAGGAGGTTTCTGGGGGGGATAAAATAGTTTAAAGGAATAATGTACAGACAAAGGTATGGTAGGATGTGAATACAGTGGAGGTAGACTAGGTATTGAGTGATGATGAGAGAGATATTGTCTCTAGAAACATCATTGAAACCAGGTGATGTATGAGATATGTGGGTGGGAACTGAGAGGTTGGATATGGTATAGTGAACAGGGCTAGAATCTCTACAGTGAAATAAGCAATAAACATTAACCAGAACAGCAATGGACAAGGCATATTTACATTAAGGAGAGGCATGCTTATTCGGGTGATCAATAAGGGTCCAGTGAGTAGAGGTTGGTTGGGGTCGTGGCGATCGACAGCTGGCCGGGTATGTGGCTGTCGGTAGCAGCATGGGATGGAGGTCTGTTTGTAGATACTCGTGCGTTTTCCGTCGGTAAGTTAGTGGGGTTCCGTGTAGTGGGGTTCCGTGTGGAAGAGGGGATCAATCCAAATTGGCAGAATAGATATAGTGACCCAAGGAGAAAAAAAAAAGAAAAAAAAAAAGAAATAAAAATAAATAATAGTTGTCCGGTATGCTTATTCAGGTAGCAGCCGATAAGACAGCTAACGATTAGCGGGCCTCAGGTGAGCGTTCAGGTAACGTCGGGACGGAGGTGCCAGTTGGATAAATCCTCGGGATTTGTTACTTAATGTGACCCAGTAGTTAGCCTTGAAGTTGACTATTTGGAGAAACCTCCAGGCCAGTGTTGGTATGCTGACAGCATGGCAATGCTGCCCACGCAAGGAGGCAAATGCAAAAAGTTATCATCTGAGATTTTTATATTCACCTTAACTAAATCTTGCCCAAACCGGCTGCGCGCGTGCGCCATCGTGCGCTATCGTGCATACATTTATTTTGCCCCCCCACACCAAACGCGATCACGACACGCAGGTTAAAATATCAAAACAAACTCTGAACCAATGACATTAATTTGGGGACAGGTCGAAAAGCATTAAACATGTATGGTAATTTAGCTAGTTAGCTTGCACTTGCTAGCTAACGTTAATTTGTCCAATTTAGCTAGCTTGCTGTTGCTAGCTAATTTGTCCTGGGATATAAACATTGAGCTGTTATTTTACCTGAAATGCACAAGGATCTCTACTCCGACAATTAATCCACACATAAAACGGCCAACCGAATCGTTTCTAGTCATCTCTCCTCCTTCCAGGCCTTTTCATCGTTTAAATTATATGGTGATCGCATCTAAACTTTCATTGTATTACCACGACTACCGGCAAAACAGTTCGTCTTTCTATCACCCGCGTGGGTATAACCAATGAGGAGATGGCACGTGGGTACCTGCTTCTATAAACCAATGAGGAGATGGCACGTGGGTACCTGCTTCTATAAACCAATGAGGAGATTGGAGAGGCAGGACTTGCAGCGCGATCTGCGTCAGAAATAGGAACGACATCTATTTTAGCCCTTGGTGTCGCAGACGCTCGTTGGCACGCACAAGCAATAATTGAATAACATGGATTTCTACATTTATTTTGAGACGCTCGCGCACGCGACGTGTCCAGTCTGGTCAGCATGTTAACGGATGGCGACCCCAGCTAAGAACGCCATAACAGGTGAAGTTTCAGTGATCTGAAAGTATGTTATACAAATTAAACAAATATAGCAATAGACAAACAGCACTAAATCAGTCACAAATTTGAAATACTACAGTATATCCAATAATTGTATATACAATTGCATTGTTTACTTCAGTCAACAGCTGCAGCTCCCGTCCTTCGACAACTTCCAGTGAATTTGGAGGGCGATCATTTCAAATAACTAATCATATAAATGATGGATATTAAACATTTAGGTACATACAAGTGTCGTATATCAGTTAATAGCTTACAGACTTGTTCATCTAACTGCACTGTCTGATTTACAACACGCTTTACAGCGAAAGCATGCCATGCGATTGTTTGAGGACGGCGCCCGTCCAAGTCCAAAAAAGACACAGCCATTTTCCCAGCCAAAGATAGCAGTCACAAAAAGCAGAAATAGAGATAAAATTAATCACTAACCTTTGATGATCTTCATCAGATGACACTCATAGGACATCATGTTACACAATACATGTATTTTTTGTTCGATAATGTGCATATTTATATCCAAAAATTTACATTGGCACCATGTTCAGAAATGCCTCCAAAATATCTGGAGAAATTGCAGAGAGCCACATATAATAACAGAAATACTCATCATACACTTTGATGAAAGATACATGTTTTACATAGAATTAAAGATACACTTGTTCTTAATGCAACCGCTGTGTCAGATTTTAAAAAATTAAAAATTAACGGAAAAAGCACACCATGCAATAATCTGAGACGGCGCTCAGATATAAATAACATTTCTCTGCCATGTTGGAGTCAACAGAAAAATGAAATTACATCATAAATATTCACTTACCTTTGATGATCTTCATCAGAATGCACTCCCAGGAATCCCAGTTACAAAATAAATGTTTGTTTTGTTCGATAAAGTCCATAATTTATATCCAAATACCTCCTTTTTGTTCGCGCGTTTAGTTCAAAAATCCAAATTCATGACGCACAGGCCAGACGAAAAGTCAAAAGATTCCATTACAGTTCTTAGAAACATGTCAAACGATGTATAGAATCAATCTTTAGGATGCTTTTAACATACATTTTCAATAATGATTAAACCGGAGAATTCCTTTGTCTTTAGAAACAAAAAGGAACGCAGCTACCTCTCACTCAGGCGCGCCCCCTTTTTGTTGAAATTCTAGTGGAAGCCTTAGGAAGTGCAAAATGACCCTATAGACACTGTATATTGGATAGGCAAACCTACAAACCTCAGATTTCCCACTTCCTGGTTGGATTTTTTCTCAGGTTTTTGCCTGCCATATGAATTCTGTTATACTCACAGACATCATTCAAACAGTTTTAGAAACTTCAGAGTGTTTTCTATCCAAATCTACTAATAATATGCATATCTTAGCTTCTGGGCCTGAGTAGCAGGCATTTTACTCTGGGCACCTTATTCATCCAAGCTACTCAATACTGATCCCAGCCATAAGAAGTTAACCCACACAAGGTTATTTTTTCTTTGTTCCCCTTTCTCCCCAATTTCATAGTATCCAATTGGTAGTTATAGTCTTGTCCAATCGCTGCAACTCCCATACGGACTCGGGAGAGGCGAAGGTCGAGAGTCGTGCGTCCTCGAGCCTGGACTCAAACCAGAATTTCTAGTGGCACAGCAGTGCCTTAGACCACTGCGCCACTCGGGAGGCACCTTTGCATTAAAGTCTTAACTAGTCCACACAGGTCTAGTTTCCATCCGGTCCACACAGGTTTGGATGTTCATCCGGCACACAGGTTTGGATGCTAATGTTAGTTTTCATCCGGTAGATTTGGGTGTTAACGTTAGATGGCATCTCCCTCGGACCTCCACTGAAAAAAATAATAATAATGTTTTCAAGAAATGTCAGTCTCACCCTATTCATCTGTCTCTGTTCGGAACATCATAACCACCCGCCTGACACCCTTCTTCAGATCTTAGGCAGATCCCTGGCTTCTCCTTCAGTGGAGCGCAGGTTTGCCTTGAGCCAGTTAGTGTGTCCCCCCGTGGACGGTTAAACCTAGGTCCTCAAGAGCAGTCAGCAGATGGCGTTTGGTGTCCCATCTGGATCGCCAAATATTGTGGTGGAATATTCTAATCAGGTGAGAGAGACTTTGTCATTCTTCAAACAATCATCTTTATTCAATATTGATTAATTATTGCAATAATGAGGCTGGTCAACCTAACACCCTTGAGTCCAAGAGTCTAACCTTTACAGGTTCTTTATATAGGCTTGGCTCCCCCCACTGGAGTGCCAGGTTTAGCCAATCAGAGTTCGTTTTCCCCACAAAAGGGCTTTATTACAGACAGAAATACTCCTCAGTTGTTGTTTTTTAGTTTTTTAGTCTTTTTACCCCTTTTTCGTGACATCCAATTGGTAGTTATTGTCCCATCACTCAACTCCCGTACGTACTCGGGAGCGAAGAAGGTCGAGCTACATGTGTCCTACAAAACACAACCCTACCAAGCCGCACTGCGTCTTGACACACTGCCCGCTTATCCCAGAAGCACCAATGTGTCAGAGGAAACACCGTACAACTGGTCAGGGCATGGCCCGCCACAGGTGTAGCTAGAGTGCGATGGGATAAGGACATCCCGGCCGGCTAAACCCTCCCCTAACCTGGGCCAATTGCATCCCGCCTCATGGGTCTCCCGGTCGAGGACGGATGCAACACAGCCCGGGATCGAACCCGGGTCTGTAGTGACGCCTCAAGCACTGCGATGCATTGCCTTAGACCGCTGCGCCACTCGGAAGGCAAAATACTTCACAGTTTCATCGGCTGTCCGGGTGGCTGGTCTCAGACGATCCCACAGGTAGGTCCTGGACTGGCGTGGTTACACGTGGTCTGCGGTTGTGGGGCCAGTTGGACGTGCTGTCAAATTCTATAAAACGAAGTTGGAGGTGGTTTATGGTAGAGAAATTAACATTCAATTCTCTGGCAACAACTCTGGTGGACATTCCTGCAGTCAGCATGCCAATTGCACGCTCCCTCAAAACTTGAGAAATCTGTGGAATTGTGCTGTGTGACAAAACTGCACATTTTATAGTGGCTTTTATTGTCCCCAGCACAAGGTGCATGTTACGTTCCCCAGTTTCTGTGTTGTTGTGGGTTTGTATGTGTTCATGTGTGTATTTCAGGAAATGGCTTTCTGAAGTCTTAAGGAGCTGATTGGTCAGCCCCATTGTGTGTTTGTATGTGTTTATGTGTGTATTTCAGGAAATGGCTTTCTGAAGTCTTAAGGAGCTGATTGGTCAGCCCTCTCGTCAGGATATACAGCTGTTTTCAATTACCGACTCCTTCTGCAGCTTTAAAAGCCAGTGTTGCTTTGTTAGGAGGAGAGAGAGCTTCTTGGTATGTCCTGTGTTTTGTTGGTCTGTATGAATATTTGTAAAGTATTTTGTTGCCGGTCCTGCTGAAGTTTGTGTATGCCATAGGACTGTGTTTTTGATTAGGGAAATTGTTCACTTTAAGTTTGTATTAGTCTGTTTCATTTGTTCCCGAAGGGGAAGGCACCTTGGGAGTGCTTAGGCAAGAGGCCTGCGGCATACATATACATGTAGTACGTACTATGTCTATGCACACTAGGTAAGACCTGGGTGGACAATCCCCTGTATTTTGGTTAGTGCGCCAGTTGTGGCTAGGTAGGTAGGAGAGGGGGGCTCTAACTTTTACTTCCTTTGCTTTGGTTCCATCCAGCCCCTTTTCCACAAATTACCGTGACAATTAAATAAATTCCCTATAAATGGTAATATATTCTGCCTCTGTCATCCTTACTCGCACCTGCAGTCACATACGTCTTTCACTCCACGGTGAGTTGAGTGTAGCAGGGTGTTGCGTTCCCTCCAAGAGGTGTGTGTAACAGTGCACCTGTGTAATGATAATGCTGTTAAGTGACCAGCACTTTTTACATGTTGCGTTTTATATTTTTGTTCAGTATAGTTTTTGGTATCTTTTAGTTGTCACTGTATTAGACTAAGTATAGGTGATTAGATGTTAAAATGGTGCTGGAATAGTGGAGGCAGCTCCTGTTTTCTTTGTGATTTGCGATAACTCTCTGTGGTTCTAAATCAATAGTTTAGTAGTGCAAAAATGTTAAACATTACCTTGCTTAACCATGCTGTAGGTCTTGTAACTGTTTGTTACATGCAATATGTTTTGTGGACCGGACAGATGTTGCTCTCTGGTTTTGTAATGAAACATTTGTGGTTGACTTTATTCTGCCACTGTCTTCTTACTGTCTCAGCCTTAGGCCTATATATGACGTGTCAAGGCATATGAACTAACTGTTTTATAGAGCAAACACAATTATTACAACACGTAGGTTGTAATATGGCTTTTTTCTGGATTGGCTTTCCCAGTGATTTTACACATGCACCGTAACTACCCTTAAAACGAACCCAGTACTTTTGATAAACATGCGTTATCTGGCTTTGAAAATTCAAACATTTATTTTATAGAAAAGAGATGTTTGTATGTTTCTGGACGATAAACCATGCTCCCTTACTGACATGACCCAGCACTCCTCCCTCTCCGTTTTTGCCCGTTCACATCACAGTGCAGGGGAGAATGTCGGCCCCCTCTCATTGATGCCATGGAAGTTCAAGGCTTATTTGTGAATTTATATTAGTACACTCGTAACCACAAAGATTACAAAACTTCCGTTTGATCAAATAAGCCTCACGTATCAAAAGAGCAATACATTTTTATCTTGACTAAATTTGACTCATTGCGCCCAATAGAAAAACTCCTCACGTAATTAAGGATCTGATTAACGTGGAACAATTTTGGCCGGAGTAAACCTTCTCGCTTCGTCTCTTCCGCTTTTATACTGACGATTTGTCGCCACAGATTGTTTACGTTTCTACTGTTGTGGCTAGATGGAGAAGGCCTACAACTCCATCTAGTGTTCACGTTGGGTACCAGTTGACAATTGTGGACCACGGTTAACAATTGTAGCTAAGCCTAAACCGTTTCCTAATGTTAACTTAATTCTCCAAACCTGCAATGTTTATTATCCTAACCTGCTATGTAAACAAACCATGTGTGCTGACATATCATCAGTATCACCACACTGGTGATTTTCTGCAATATAAGTCAGGTTTCAAGTTTAGCTCAGTGGATTAAGTGCTCATGTTCAAAATTGTATTACTAGTAAAACGCAACCCTGAAGAAGGAACTGCGTTGCGGAAACGTTGGTTATATTCACATAGTGTAGTATAGTCTGTCTACAGATACTTTTGTGTATATATAGTGTATGTACTCCTTCAAATTGGTGGATTCGGCTATTTCAGCCACACCCGTTGCTGACAGGTGTATATAATTATGCACACAGCCATGCAATCGCCATAGACAAACATTGGCAGTAGAATGGCCTTACTGAACAGGTGTGACTTTCAATGTGGCATCGTCATAGGATGCCACCTTTCCAACAAGTCAGTTCGTCAAAATTCTACCCTGTAAGTACTGCTATTGTGAAGTGGAAATGTCGAGGAGCAACAAAGGCTCAGCTGCCAAGTGGTAGGCCACACAAGCTCACAGAACGGGACTGTTGACTGTTGAAGCGCGTAGCGTGTAACAATCGCCTGTCCTCTGTTGCAACACTCACTACAGAGTTCCAAACTGCCTCTGGAAGCAACATCGGCACAAGAACTGTTCGTCGGGAACTTCATGAAATGGGTTTCCATGGCTGAGCGGCCGCATACTAGACTAATATCCCCATGCGCAATGCCAAGCGTCAGAGTGGTGTGAAGTTCACCGCCATTAGACACTGGAGCAGTGGAAAGGCATTCTCTGGAGTAATGAATCACGCTTCACCATCTTGCAGTCCGACGGATGAATCTGGGTTTGGCGGATTCCAGGAGAACTCTACCTGCCCCAATGCATAGTGCCAACAGTAGTGTGGAAGAGCAATAATGTTCTGGGGCTGTTTTTCAAGGTTCATGCAAGCCCCATTAGTTCCAGTGAAGGGAAATCTTAACGCTACAGCATACAATGTGCTTCCAACTTGTGGCAACAGTTTGGGGAATGCCCTTTCCTGTTTCAGCATGACAATGCACCCCGTGCACAAAGCGAGGCCCATTCGGAAATGGTTTGTCGAGATCGGTGTGGAAGAACTTGACTGGCTTGCACAGAGCCCTGACCTCAACCACATTGAACATCTTTGGGCTGAATTGGAATGCCGACTGCGAGCCAGGCCTAATCACCCAACATCAAGTTCAAGTCCCCACAGCAATGTTCCAACATTTGGTTCTAGGGAAAGCCTTCCCAGGAAGAGTGGAGGTTGTTATAGCAGAGAAAGGGAGGACTAACTCCATATTAATGCCCATGATTTTGGAATGAGATATTCAAGAGCAGGTGTCCATATACTTTTGGTCATGTAGTGTATGTTGCCAATTGCCATTGATTTAATCTGGGTATGCATAACTCGCTGTCATATTAAATCTGATAAAGCAGCACTTTAACTTCTATGGAGATGTTGGGTGGATAGAAAGAAAGACAGGACCCAAATGTAGTAAAACAATTTTATAGTCAATAATTAATCTATCCTACCAATATAAACATGCATGATCAGTTTCTAAACAGTCTCTCTACAATAACAATACTAAACAGTTCAGAAGCAACCAACCAAGATGGGGGGGAAAGGTGGGAGATATGGAAGGTACTGAAACATATGTTAAGGTGACCCTTGCTCATTTCAAGGAACTCCTTGGACCAACTATAGCCCCTTGAGAAATCTGCAGCAATTTGTGTTAGTCATACAAAATGTCTTAAAATCGGCAATAGAAAACAAAGAGCAAAAAATATAATCAAAATTCTCTTTAATTACAATGCAATGTTCATCGTTGAAAGATATGTATGAAATTAAAAGTCAATCAGTATTTTGACTATGTCAGAGTTGTTTAACTAAATATCAAAAGTACACTGATGAATTAACCCATCCTTCTGAAAAAAGTATTTTTTTCACCATTCGTCAAGGTCCACTTCGGGTGGTGAGCAGACCTGGCATGTTCCCTTGTAAGACACAAATCCACAATGATACTCAAGTGTAGTAGAGTTTACATTAGGTCTGTGTACAAGGTTGCCATACCATATTTCAAGCAACAACAGTGAGACTGTTCAAGCCTGACCAGTGGAAGGTCTAGGGGGAGTTTTCTTTAAATGTTTCTTAAAACATTTTGAAAGGCCTGAATCTGCACACAAATGATCAACGCGCTAGTATTTACATTATCAAGTGTATGGTCCCAGATCTGCAATCACAGATTTCACAGGAGGGGACAAACACAATATTACCAATTTCAAGGTATTTCTATATATCCCCCACACGGCTACACAGAAATTATGTAAATGGTGCGCATCATGAAATGAGTGCCATCAAGGAGCAAACACCAATGTGATCAGCCTGTGATTCTGATTGAAGTAAGTCTGATTTATCTAAGGTAAAAAGGCAAAAGATAAGCTCCTATTATCATATTGGAGCAACACCGAGTTATAATGCGCCACACTGCTGGTTGGACTACAAGTTAAATAAAAGTCAGAACATCAACACTTTAAATATAAAAGTCTGTTAATTAGTCCAGTTTCACAAATCTACCCAAGGTGATTTTGGCCCTGTTCTCCATAGTGGGAGGCAAGTTTGGCAAGTCGGGGGGGGGCTGTGGGGTGTGTTTGGCTGAGTCACATGGGGGCTGGAGGCTCTGCTGGGGGATCCACTGCAGAGGTGTATGCATCACATGAGATCCAGTATCCACCCCATCACATGATGTACACCTTCTCAGCCTGAGAGAAGTTGAAGACTTCTTTGGTTCTGGGGCAGATCACCTTGTCATCTTGGCGAATGGATAGAAGAGACTAGAAAAGGAAGGACAAATTATTAACATCAATAATAAATGAAAACAATGAATATTATTCCATTACCATTGTAAATAAAAAATGTGTGGGATGTAGAGACTCACATTGTATCCATACACATAGCCGTTGGGCAGCATCATGGGTGGGTTGTTCTCGTTCATCACCTCCCCAGAGATTTTGCACACCAGACGGGAGTTGGCACAGTGTGCCATGGGCAGGGGCTGGGCCAGTTTGTTCAGGGACTTGCTGCACACGGGGCAGTCAGGGTTTATAGAGGTGCTATCTTCCTTATAGCACTGACTGGGAGCAGAAAGGTTAAGGGTTGAAATTTGATCATTTTGCTTTACATTCCATTACTTCACAGCTGGAGGTCTGTGGCAGAACACATTGAGATACATTAAGACTTATGTACCCTGATGTGCGGTTTTGGATAAGGTCAGCCATCACAACCAAAAGGAGACAGAAAGCACATCAGCAAAAAAAGCAGACGACAAACCACTGCTCCCAAGTGGCGCAGCGGTCTAAGGCACTGCATCTCAGTGCTTGAGGCCACTACAGACACCCTGATTCGAATTCAGGCTCTATCACAACCGGCCGTGATTGGGAGTCCCATAGGGCGGCGCACAATTGGCTCAGCGTCGTCCAGGTTTGGCCGGTGTAGGCCGGCATTCTAAATAAGAATTTGTTCTTAACTGCATTGCCTAGTCAAATAAATAACTTGTGGACTTGTTTACGTGCTGGTGTGCGTTTTGTTGCTAGCGTTACTTTGCTACCTGCCAACTTTACGGTTTTTACATTTTAATTACTGTTTTATATTTGAATTTTTTCCCCTCACTTGACTTGTTTCATTCAACTTTTTCACCCTGGACGCTTTATCTGTACATGGTTCTACAGGACCTCCACCAGCCGAAGCTAAGTAGTAATATTAACATTATGCCTTCTAATTGCAGTTGCTGTACTCATAATATATAGGAACATTCGCCTTATGGTGCTGCAAACCCAGCTTCAGACGCACTTGTTAGGCAAGGGTACTTTAAGTGTAGGAAAGGATGAAACAGCGTCTGTGCCACCAGTAAGTACAGATAGTAGTATAAATCCCCCCGCACAGTCCCCGCAACCGGACAACTTTCTCATGGCTTCTGGAAGGAAATGCTGTAGGAATGCTCAACTGGTGTCGCTCATTCAGCCGACAGAAACTTTCAACCGGTTCTCCCCATTAACTTCTCTAGGGTAGGGAGCAGCATTCGGAATTTTGGATGAAAAGCATGTCCAAATTAAACTGCCAGCTACTCATCCCCAGAAGATAAGATATGCATATTATTAGTATATTTGGATAGAAAACACTCGGAAGTTTCTAAAACGGTTTGAATCATGTCTGTGTATAACAGAACTTATTTAGCAGGAGAAACCCCAAGGACAAACCATTCAGATTTTTGTTTGTTTTGAGGTCACTCTCTTTTCAATGAGTTTTCATTGGGAAACCAGATTTCTAAGGGACATGCTTGCAGTTCCTACCGCTTCCACTGGATGTCAACAGTCTAGAGAAATTGGTTGAGGTTATTCCTTTGTGTAATGAAGAAGTACGGCCATCTTGAACGAGAGTCACATTAAGTTTCCTTTTAGATAGAAGTGCGTAACCAGAAAGCTTGCTATAGTTGGTTTTAATCCTGTATTGAACACAGATCATCCCGTCTTCAATTTTATCGATTATTAACGTTAAAAAATACCTAAAGTTGTATTACAAAAGTAGTTTGAAATTTTTTGGCAAAGTTTACAGGTCACCTTTGAGATATTTTGTTGTCACGTTTGAGCAAGTTGGAACCGGTGTTTTTCTGGATCAAACGCGCCAAATAAATTGACATTTTGGATATATATTGACGGAATTAATCGAACAAAAGGACCATTTGTGATGTTTATGGGACATATTGGAGTGCCAACAACAGAAGCTCGTCAAAGGTAAGGCATGAATTATATTTTTATTTCTGCGTTTTGTGTTAGCGCCTGCAGGGTTGAAAAATGCTTATCTCTTTTTGTTTACAATGGTGCTATCTTCAGATAATAGCACCGTATGCTTTCGCCGAAAAGCCTATTTGAATTCTGACATGTTGGCTGGATTCACAACCAGTGTAGCTTTAATTTGGTATCTTTCATGTGTGATTTAATGAAAGTTTGATTTTATAGTAATTTTCATAGTAATTAATTTGATTTTGGCGCTCTGCATTTTCTCAGGCTTTTTGCCAAGTGAGACAGTAGCGTCCCACCTAAACGCTGATTTTTGGAAATAAATATGAACTTTACCGAACAAAACATACATGTATTGTGTAACATGAAGTCCTATGAGTGTCATCTGATGAAGATCATCAAAGGTTAGTGATTCATTTTATCTCTATTTCTGCTTTTTGTTACTGCTCTCTTTGGCTGGAAAAATGGCTATCTTTTTCTGTGACTTGGCTCATACCTAACATAATCGTTTGGTGTGCTTTCGTCGTAAAACCTTTTTGAAATCGGACACTTTGGCTGGATTTACAACAAGTGTAGCTTTAAAATGGTGTAAAATACTTGTATGTTTGAGGAATTTAAATTATGGGATTTCTGTTGTTTTGAATTTGGCGCCCTGCAGTTTCACTGGCTGTTGACGAGGTGGGACGCTACCGTCCCACATACCCTAGAGAAGTTAAGCAATGAGTCGGAGTCAGAGGCTGAGCCTTCTCTGGTCTCTCTTCCACCCGTTATGGGGTCTGAGACGCCGAAGCCTCCCACCATTAGCTCTGACAAATTGCAAACCCTAGTCATTGGCGACTCCATTACACACAGTATTAGACTTAAAAAGAATCATCCAGCGGTCATACACTGTTTACCAGGGAGCAGGGCTACTGACGTTAAGGCTAATCTGAAGATGGTGCTGGCTAAAACTGGCGAGTGTAGAGAGTATAGGGATATTGTTATCCACGTCGGCACCAACGATGTTAGGATAAAACAGTCAGAGCTCACCAAGCACAACATAGCCTCAGCACGTAAATCAGCTAGAAAGATGTCGGCATCGAGTAATTGTCTCTGGCCCCCTCCCAGTTAGGGGGAGTGATGAGCTCTACAGCAGTCTCACAACTCAATCGCTGGTTGAAAACTGTTTTCTGCCCCACCCAATAGATAGAATGTGTAGATAATTGGCCCTCTTTCTGGGACTCACCCACAAACAGTACCAAGCCTGGCCTGCTGAGGAGTGACGGACTGTGCTCTCATCTTATCTATGAAAATAGACAGGGCTCTAACTCTTCTAGCTCCACAATGAGATAGACAGCCTGCCAGCTTAGTGGATTCTGCCACTAGCAGTCAGCTCAGCTATCCCCATTGAGACCGTGTCCGTGCCTCGATCTAGGTTGGGCAAACCTAAACATGGCAGTGATCGCTTTAGCAATCTCACTGGAATAAAGACCTACTTCATTCCTGTCATTATTGAAAGAGATTGTGATATCTCACATCTCAAAATAGGGCTACTTAATGTTAGATCCCTCACTTCCAAGGCAGTTATAGTCAATGAACTAATTACTGATCATAATCTTGATGTGATTGGCCTGACTGAAACATGGCTTAAGCCTGGTGAATTTACTGTGATAAATGAGGACTCTCCTCCTGGTTACACTAGTGACCATATCCCGCAAAGGCGGAGGTGTTGCTAACATTTACGACACCAAATTTCAATTTACCCCCAAAAAATGACAGTTTTCGTCTTTTGATCTTCTAGTCATGAAATCTATGCAACCTACTCAATCACTTTTTATAGCTACTGTTTACAGGCCTCCTGGACAATATACAGCGTTCCTCACTGAGTTCCCTGAATTCCTATCGGAATTTGTAGTCATGGCAGATAATATTCACATTTCTGGTGACTAATATTCACATGTCAAAGTCCACAGACCCACTCCAAAAGGCTTTCGGAGACATCATCGACTCAGTGGGTTTTGTTCAACATGTCTCCGGACCTACTCACTAGCACAGTCATACTCTAGATCGTGTTTTGTTCCGTGGAATAAATACTGTGGATCTTAATGTTTTTCCTCGTAATCCTGGACTATCGGACCACCATTTTATTACGTTTGCAATCGCAACAAATAATCTGCTCGGACCCCAACCAAGGCTCATCAAAAGCCGTGTTATAAATTCTCTGACAACCCAAATATTCCTAGATGCCCTTCCAGACTCTCTCCACCTACCCAAGGACGTCAGAATACAACAATCGGTTAACCACCTAACTGAGGAACTTAATTTAAACCTTGCGTATTACTCTAGATGCAGTCGCACCTCTAAAAACAAAAAACATTTGTCATAAGAAACTAGCTCCCTGGTATACAGAAAATACCTGAGCCCTGGAGCCAGCTTCCAGAAATTTGGAACGGGAATGGTGCTACACCAAACTGGAAATCTTCCGATTTGCTTGGAAAGACAGTAACGTGCAGTATCGAAGAGCCCTCACTGCTGCTCGATCATCCTATTTTTCCAATTTAATTGAGGAGAATAAGAACAATCCTACATTTCTTTTTGATACTGTCGCATAGCTAACTAAAACGCAACATTCCCCAGGAGAGGATGGCTTTCACTTCAGCAGTGATTAATTCATGAACTTCTTTGACAAAAAGATCATGATCATTAGAAAGCAAATTACGGACTCCTCTTTAAATCTGCGTATTTCTCCAAAGCTCAGTTGTCCTGAGTCTGCACAACACTGCCAGGACCTAGGATCAAGGGAGACACTCAAGTCTTTTAATACTATATCTCTTGACACATTGATGAAAATAGTAATGGCCTCTAAACCTTCAAGCTGCACACTGGAACCTATTCCAACTAAACCAATGAAAGAGCTGCTTCCTGTGCTTGGCCCAACTATGTTGAACATAATAAACGGCTCCCTATCCACCAGATGTGAACCAAACTCACTAAAAGTGGCAGTAATAAAGCCTCTCTTGAAAAAGCCAAACCTTGACCCAGAAAATATAAAAAACTATCGGCCTATATCAAATCTGCCATTCCTCTCAAAACATTTTGAAAAAGCTGTTGCGCAGAAACTCACTGCCTTCCTGAAGACAAACAATGTATACGAAACGCTTCGGTTTAGACCCCATCATAGCACTGAGACTGCACTCGTGAAGGTGGTAAATTAACTTTTAATGGCGTCAGACCAAGGCTCTGCATCTGTCCCCGTGCTCCTAGACCGTAGTGCTGCTTTTGATACCATCAATCACCACATTCTTTTGAAGAGATCGGAAACCCAAATTTGTAAATTCCGGTGTTCCTCAAGGTTCCGTTTTAGGACCTCCTATTGTTTTCACTATATAGTCACCTCTTGGTGATGTCATTCGGAAACACAATGTTAACTTTCACTGCTATGCGAACGATACACAGCTGTACATTTCGATGAAACATGGTGAAGCCCCAAAATAAAAATATAAGGTAGATGGCAGCAAATGTTTTACTTTTAAACTTGGACAAAACAGAGATGCTAGTTCTAGGTCCCAAGAAACAAAGAGATCTTCTGTTGGATCTGACAATTAATCTAGATGGTTGTACAGTCATCTCAAATAAAACTGTAAAGGACATCAGCGTTACTCTGGACCCTGATCTCTCTTTTGACGAACATATCAAGACTGTTTCAAGGGGCCATAGTGTCTCCCGACACCTCCTGTCTGAGCCTCCAGTAATTATGCTGCAATAGTTTGTGTCGGGGGGCTAGGGTCAGTCTGTTACATCTGGAGTATTTCTCCTGTCTTATCCAGTGTCCTTTGTGAATTTAAGTATGCTCCCTCTCTTTCTCTCAGAGGCCATTGCCTCAGGGCTACCTGGCCTGATGACTCCTTGCTGTCCCCAGTCCACTTGGTCGTACTACTACTCCAGTTTCAACTGTTCTGCCTGCTATGGAACCCTGACCTGTCCACCGGACGTGCTACCTTGTTCCGGACCTGCTGTTTTCAACTCTGAATGATTGGCTATGAAAAGCCAACTGCCATTTACTCCTGAGGTGCTGACATGTTGCACCCTCTACAACCACTGTGATTACTATTATTTGACCCTGCTGGCCATCTATGAACATTTGAACATCTTGGCCATGTACTGTTATAATCTCCACCCGGCACAGCCAGAAGAGGACTGGCCACCCCTCAGAGCCTGGGGAGTTTTTCCTAGCCACCGTGCTTCTACATCTGCATCGTTGCTGTTTGGGGTTTTAGGCTGGGTTTCTGTATAGCACTTTGTGACATCGGCTGATGTAAAAAGAGCTTCATAAATACATTTGATTGATTGATTAAAAAAAATACAAATAATGATGTTCCTGCCCGACATAGCAAAACTAAGGAGCACAGAGCGGTGACCAGAAAGGATACGGAGTTTTGATAGCAGACAAGCCGGCCTGGAGTGTGATGGTAAACACAGAGTTGTTGCCCAGCTGATGTAATCTGTAGTTGTCGTATCTGAACTGTTGGATCAGCATTTTCCAGCGGGCTGGATCCAGGAGATCCTGTGAGGGTTGATTGACAAAGAGATAATCAGACCATTTTTTTTTTTTTTCACCTTTATTTAACCAGGTAGGCAAGTGGAGAACAAGTTCTCATTCACAAATGCGACCTGGCCAAGATAAAGCAAAGCAGTGCGACAAAAACAACAACACAGAGTTTCACATAAACGTACAGTCAATAACACAATAGAAAAATCTATGTGCAAATGTAGAAGATTAGTGAGGTAAGGCAATAAATAAGCCATAGAGGTGAAATAATTACAATTTAGCATTAACACTGGAGTGATAGATGTGCAGATGATAATGTGCAAGTAGAGATACTGGGGTGCAAAAGAGCAAAACGATAAATAAAAATATGGGGATGAGGTAGTTGGGTGTGCTATTTACAGGTACAGTGATCAGTAAGCGTTCTGACAGCTGATGCTTAAAGTTAGAGAGGGAGATATAAGTCTCCAGCATCAGTGATTTTTGCAATTCGTTCCAGTCATTGGCAGCAGAGAACTGGAAAGAAAGGCAGCCAAAGCAGGTTTTGGCCTTTGGGATGACCAGTGAAATATACCTGCTGGAGCGCGTGCTACGGGTGCCTGTTGCTATGGTGAACAGTGAGCTGAGATAAGGTGGGGCTTTACCTAGCAAAGACTTATAGATGACCTGGAGCCAGTGTGTTTGGCGACGAATATGTAGCAAGTGCCAGCCAACGAGAGCATACAGGTCGCAGTGCTGGGTAGTATATGGGGCTTTGGTGACAAAATGGATGGCACTGTGATAGACTGCATCCTGTTTGCTGAGTAGAGTGTTGGAGGCTATTTTGTAAATGACATCGCCAAAGTCTAGGATCGGTAGGATAGTCAGTTTTACAAGGGTATGTTTAGCAGCATGAGTGAAGGAGGCTTTGTTGCGAAATAGGATGTCGATTCTAGATTTAATTTTGGATTGGAGATGCTTAATGATGTGAGTCTGGAAGGAGAGTTTACAGTCTAACCAGACACCTAGGTATTTGTAGTTGTCCACATATTCTAAGTCAGAACCTTCCAGAGTAGTGATGCTAGTCGGGTGGGCGGGTAGCAATCGGTTGAAGAGCATGCATTTAGTTTTACTAGCGTTTAAAAGCAGTTGGAGGCAATGGAAGGAATGTTGTATGGCATTGAAGCTAGTTTGGAGGTTTGTTAACAGTGTCCAAAGAAGGGCCAGATGTATACAGATCATAGGTCTACAGTATGTTGACATACACAAATTAGGGATTTAACGATTCACAGATACGGATCGGTCCCGATCCAAATTAAGCATGCATCGGTAAGAAAACCTACTTTTTTTCTGTCTTATTCCGAAAATAACTAATATTTTCTGACTGAATTTATGCATTCTCTCCTTCAGCCTATTAAACTTTTATGCATGTAACTGCGTATGACATTGACCTACAACTCAGATAACAACTGTGCACACAGTGCAGGAGACGCAGCTGCGCGGCACCTTCAGATGTTTGTAAATTGGTTTTCGCAATATTAAGTCATAGGCGTTATTAATTGAGGGACAACTAATGTAATTTCCTGGGTCATTGTTTCCAAATGCACTGTAGAAAATTGTGTTTTACCAGCAGAGCTGTGGTAGGCAACCGGAGTGGCCACAACTCACACCCTGCTGAGTGTACATCTTAACTGCTGATTGGGACTTTTCTATTGCCAGGTTCCCCATACAAAATATATATTTTTTTGCAAATGTATAAAACATTTAAAACATAAATACCTTATTTACATAAGCATTAAGACTCTTTGCTATGAGACTCGAAATTGAGCTCAGGTGCATCCTGTTTCCATTGATCATCCTTGAGATCATTCTACAACTTGATTGGAGTCCACCTGTGCTTAATTCAACTGATTGGACATGATTTGGAGAGGCCTGTCTTTATAAGGTCCCAAGGTTAACAGCGCATATCAGATCAAAAACCAAGCCATGAGGTCGAAGGAATTGTCCATATAGAGCTCTGAGACAGGATGGTGTCGAGGCACAGCTCTGGGGAAGTGTACCAAAACATGTCTGCAGCATTGAAGGTCTCCAAGAATACAATGGCCTCCATCATTCTTAAATGGAAGAAATTTAGAGCCACCAAGACTCTTCCTAGAGCTGGCCGCCCAGCCAAACTGAGCAAACGGGGGAGAAGGGCCTTGGTCAGAGAGGTGACCAAGAACCCAATGGTCACTCTGACAGAGCTCCAGAGTTCCTCTGTGGAGATGGGAAAACCTTCCGGGAGGACAACCATCTCTGCAGCACTCCACCAACCAGCCTTTATGGTAGAGTGGACAAACAGAAGCCACTCCTCATTAAAAGGCACATGACAGCCCGCTTGGCACCTAAAGGACTCAGAACATGGGAAACAAGATTCTCTGGTCTGATGAAACCAAGATTGAACTCTTTGGCCTGAATGCCAAGCGCCACGTCTGGAGGAAACCTGGCACCATCCCAAAGTAAAGAGAGGTCCTTGGTGAAGCATGGTGGTGGCAGCATCATCCGGTGGGGACTGGGAGACTAGTCAGGATCCAGTGAACGATGAACGGAGCAAAGTACAGAGAGATCCTTGATGAAATCCTACTGGTGGTGTGGTATGATGATGCTCTGCTGGTGACACTGTCAGTGATTTCAAGGCACACTTAAACAGCATGGCTACCACAGCATTCTGCAGCGATACGGCATCCCATCTGATTTGCACTTAGTGGGACTATCATTTGTTTTTCAACAGGACAATGACCCAACACACCTCCTGGCTGTGTAAGAGCTATTTTACCAAGGCGAGTGATGGAGTGCTACATCAGATGACCTGGCCTCCACAATCAACCAACCTCAACCCAATTGAGATGGTTTGGGATGAGTTGGACTGCAGAGTGAAGGAAAAGCAGAGTGAAGGAAAAGCAGCCAACAAGTGCTCAGCATATGTGGGAACTCCTTCAAGACTGTTGGAAAAGCATTCTAGGTGAAGCTGGTTGAGAGAATGCCAAGAATGTGCAAAGCTGTCATCAAGGCAAAGGGTGGCTACTTTGAAGAATCTAAAATATATGTATTTGTTTAAAACTTTTTAGGTTGCTACATGATTCCATATGTGTTACTAAATAGTTTTTATGTTTTCACTATTCTACAATGTAGAAAATAGTAAAAGTAAAGAAACCCTTTAACGAGTGTGTCCAAACTTTTGACTGGTACTTTAAGTCAAAGCTGTAACTACTCAGGAACATTCAGTCATCTTGCTAAGAACCTTGTGTATATTTGGCATATTTTTTGGGGGGGTTATTGTCCTGCCGAAAAGGTGGATTTCTCTCCCAGTGCCTATTGGAAAGCAGGCAACCAGGTTTTCCTCTAGTTTTTTGCCTTTGCTTAGCTCTATTCTGTTTTGTTTTTTTATCCTAAAAAAGTACCTAGTTCTTGCCGATGACAAGCATACCCATAACATGATGCAGCCACCACCATGCTTGAAAATATGAAGAATGTTAAGACAGCCGCATGCTTCCCAACCGAAACAGTTCATGCATTTTGCGACGTTTTCCCTCATTTTGGTTTTAGGCTAGGGTTTTGTCGATTGTTCAGGCACACTTTCTTTTCTCAAGGCCAACCTAACTTTGAGAGCCGAAGTCTACGCCTCTTCGTCCGTGATTGGTCAACGCGAGTTTATTCTTCTTGATGATTACATGGCGAAGGACAACTTCAAGCATCGATTGACACATGAAGTAGAAAAGTACCTTCACCAATACGATTCTAGCCATACATGCATTATATAAAGACCAGCATGTAAATGCCAATTCATTTAGAGAGATTTCGGAGCATGCTCGGGTCTGACCCATCCACTTGTTCGAAAAAGTGGAGTAGGGTTCACAACAAGTTCAAGGCAAAGAAACAAGGATCGCAGTGGAGATGCTGGCCGTGAAGCATGGGAAGACTGAAAGCAAAATGCGGTCTTCACAAAAGAATGAGCTATGTTGTATTTTCTATTGTAGTCGACAAGAAGAGTAGCCATGTTTTGCAAACAAAAGTTAGCCCTAGCTACTTGGCTAGTGGCTAGCTAGCCTAGCAGCAGAGAAAACAAGCCAACTAACTAAAGATCTTTACAACTTTAAGAAATATTTTATCAGAGAAAGAAAATCCACTAGATGTTGGAACATAAGCTTCAAAATTGGCAAGGTCCAACTACATTTACATTTACATTTAAGTCATTTGTCAAAATGTTGCAAACGTTTGAGCAGAGTAGCTAGGCCAGGCCTACTGAACTCCACTCAAACGTTTGCAACATTATACCTGATTGACCATGCTTGTCATTTATGAACATTTTGAAAATCTTGGCTCTCTCTAATTCTCTCCTTCTCTCTTTCTTTCTCTCGGAGGACCTGAGCCCTAGGACCATACGTCAGGACTACCGGGCATGATGACTCCTTGCTGTCCCCAGTCCACCTGGCCTTGCTGCTATTCCAGTTTCAACTGTTCTGCCTGCGGTTATGGAACCGCCACCTGTCCCAGACCTGCTATTTTCAACTCTTAATGATCGGTTATGAAAAGCCAACTGAAAATTATTCATGATTATTATTTGACCATGCTTGTCACTTATGAACATTTTGAACATCTTGGCATAGTTCTGTTATAATCTCCACCCGGCACAGCCAGAAGAGGACTGGCCACCCCTCATAGCCTGGTTCCTCTCTAGGTTTCTTCCTAGGTTTTGGCCTTTCTAGGGAGTTTTTCCTAGCCACCGTGCTTCTACACCTGCATTGCTTGCTGTTTGGGGTTTTAGGCTGGGTTTCTGTACAGCACTTCGAGATATTAGCTGATGTACGAAGGGCTATATAAAATAAACTTGATTTGTAAGTCGCTCTGGATAAGAGCGTCTGCTAAATGACTTAAATGTAAATATAGTCTATTGTCTCAGTTCATGATATTTGATGTTTATTGATCATCATGTGTACTAAATAGACATCTACTTTATTTTTCAAGGAACAAACACCAGTGAATGGACAGTACCTGGTTGTTCACCGGCCACAAGCACCACCTCTGCTCCCAGTACTGATTGGTTATCGGCCTCCCACACTGAGCCGGCATGCACAATTAGAAACAATCTCCATTCAGGTCCTGGAAAGCTCTATCCTGACTATCACCTCCAATACCTTCTCCACTGGCTTGCACCTCCCAAATGCCAGAGCAGCAGCAAGGGTGTGAGAAAATAACTGCAGACTCAAAGGCATTGAAGTCAGATGTCAAGAACATCATGCACCGAGCCACCAGCTTGTACCAGAGGTAAATACATAATATAATTTCACTCTCCTTTACAGATCACCTTTCCTCTAGTCCTTTTTCCTCCTCCAGACACTCCTAATCCCCCCCCCCCATAGGGCCCTGTACCTATAGCTGATTTCATGGATGAATTCCCACCAAAACTCTAGGAGGAATTCGATCACCAGCTGCATGAGTTTGTGCATGATGGACTGAACGACCGGGACCACAGTGAAATGAACAACTTGTTCTGTTGATGTTCAGACATCTCAGGAGTTAAGACAATAGACACTTTCATTTTATTCCAGACACTCGTTTACATGTCTGTTCATAGCAGACACTGTTTTACTCATTTCCCCAAAATATTTCTAGTGCTCATTAATATTTGTATATCTGTGTGCCACAGACTTTACAGGCTTCCTTCTACATGTGGCGTAGATCATTATAATCAAAATGACTCCACACAGACATCAGGCTTCATTTTATTAACAAGAATAAAACTCCACATTTTAGTACAAAGTACTTTGGTTCACAGTGCACACAAATAACTGAGTCTATGCATCCATCAAGGGGTGTGTATGTGAGAAGTCCAAAGAAAGATCTATTATGCATCATTGATGGCCTTGGGATGAGTTGTCCTGTCCTAACCATGTCTTCCTGCTATTGAAGAGCTTCCCACTTGTTTAACTTGCAAGCCGTGTCACACTGGCTCTTGGAGATGGTTGTGTTAGTCACAACCCTCTTCCACTCTCCAGGTTGGTAGTTGCCAGAAGGGAGGGGGTGTCAACAAAAGAGGGAGCCACGATTCTTGCGTTTGGCTCATGAGCTTAATCTGTGGAGGACAGGTAGTTCTGGAGGGCAACACAAACCCTTAGCCTTTTCAGGGGTAAACTCGATTAGGCGACCAAGAATCCTCATCCTTGCAGCCATGATCCCGAACGCATTATCTGACTCTCCGACAGAGTGGCGATAGTTCCAGGTTCCCTCAGGTTCATTGAGAGACAGACACCTGTAAGTGAGGTAACAAGAGAATATATGTCAGATATTATATACATATGGTAAACAAAAACACCATACCATTTTCCAGAAACCATACTCCAAACGCCTTGATAAAATGTCATTTCTCATAGAGGTGAATACAAGTATGCATTAACAAGGGAAATTAGTTTCCAACATGCTATTATCAACATACCTGAATAAGGGCGCATGCGGTTCTCATGTAGGGAGAAGCTATCTCCCAGGAAAACATAAGGACTTGGCGTTGTTGTACCTGGCAGGATAGCTTGCGGTGGATAAATCGAGGGTCTTCTGCAGCAGTTTGGACCCACTTTAACTCTTGAAACACTCACCATAGTTCTCTCGGGCCATATACCCCTACATCCACAATTGTGAACATGTAGCGAGCATCTTCTCAGTCTCCGTATCTCACCTATCATGTGTTGCTTGGTACAGCAAATCTAGATCCCGGGGAATTTGCACAACTCCAGTCAAGTGTCTCTCTGAACTCTTATTCTCCAGCACGTGTCTTCCTTGTTTGGCCGTAGATGCCATTACCAGCTTATCCCCCTCTACTGTACCGGGGTAATAATGCCGCTTTTCCTCAGAATGTCTTTTTAGAAAGCACGCAAGCACACTCGTTGCGCCCCCCCCCCCAAATCTGATAGTGGTAGATGCTCAGTCTGCCCTATGGCTCAGCTCACACACTACATCATTCTCACACACACACACACACAGCCCAGAGAAGTCAGCTCAGACAGACCCAGCTCAGCTCCTGAGCATAAGATATTAATTTTTCACACTAAATGAATGTGTTCATGCAACAATTGTTAGTGCACCGAATCATTTCGAACCGCATCGAATAGTTTCAAATTAAAAGTATAATTCCTGTATCGGAGTCCATGTACCTAGACGCGTATCGAATTGTGCTTGTAAGGAAGGGGGATACCTAGTCAGTTGTACAACTGAATGCATTCAACTGAAATGTGTCTTCTGCATTTAACCCAACCCTACAAAGGAGGCATATGCGAGTGCATACACACTAGAGATCACTACTATGGTATTACCTTATAAGGGGAGATATGGGTGTCTGAGGGGAACGCCAGCATGCCCATAACCTGCCGCACTTCGTCCAACTGACCCCCCTCCGCTTGGCTGAAGTGCTTCCGCGCATGTCTGTGAAAAATATGGTTCATGATTGTTCTCATTTCAACTATGAATATATGTTCCAACATTAACATAGGATGTGCTATGGCAGTATAAACGGATTCCCACCTGACAGCATCCATACGCTTGTTCTGTCGGATGAGCTCAATAAACTCCTGGATTCGCAGGCTAAACTCCAAGCAGCTCTGTAAGGAAAAGCATCAAGGAGTTCATATATAACGTAATGTATGAGACACTGCCATTGCGATCTACTAACAGACATGGCATAATCCCCTGGCTCACCTTCATCTTGCGGAGGCGTGACTTGTTGTCATGGCACCAGGCCAAACAGGTGGCTGTTTCCTGTCGCTCCAGTGACTCCTCCACCTCTTTGGCTGTGAGGAACATCTCAATGTTGACCAGATCCTGGAGAACAGGGGGAAAGCGGGGTTATGTCAAATAGAGACAGCACACGTAGTTCTCTAAACAATTGAAATACAAGGAGCTCTACAAGCAATTTGAGATACCACAGAAGTCGCTTTCTGTAAGGAATAAGGAACTCGATTGTAACATCCATGTATATAAGATGACATGTTGACAGATAGAAGTGGGATGCACCTCAATGCCACTTTGCCGTGCCAGTTTGACCGCTGTGTTGTAATAGCCACACCGCAGCAAGTGTTCTACCATCATGCGGTCCATTCGTTTCTTCTTCCAGACGTTGACGCCTGCTGGCTGGTCGCTGCTATGCTCCTTCAGGTGTTCAATCCTCCGCTTACACAGCTTAGCACTCTCATCCTCCGCCTGGATGGACTCAGCAGCCTACACAACATCCACCATTTAGATTTTGTATACTTACAGCAAGCATGCAGTATCTCTGCTCTGCTGGGTCCTCTCCTTGTATTGTACTGCTATATTTTTCATGATGATGAATCATTATTCTGTCTTGGAAATCGCTCAATAAACATACATTATTTGTCATGTGCTTGGATTTGAAAACATGTAAAGTTGGCTTATTTTCAGAAATTCTCCCTAAAATAGCAGTAGCTAAGCTATCTGGGGTTGGAGGAGGAATACCATTAAAAAAATATATAAAATGCACAGCAACATTCCAATGCTAATTGTTCTGAGAGCAACTGGGTGAACCTACCTTTCTCTTCAGGGCACTGAGCTTCTCCACCACCCCATCGAGAAGGGACACCACAGAATCCACCACTGGGAAACTGCTGAGGGTCTTCTCCAGCTCTGCCACCACCATGGTTACGTGACTCGTCTCCCGGTCAATGTTCTTCTGTGCTGCTCTGAATCGCTTGTTCAGAGTTTCATATGGTACCTGTACAAATGAACAATGCAAAACCTAAGTGAGGTGGTTTCGGTAGTACATTCTGACCATCTAATAATCATTCTTTGGCTGAAGTTTCCAATTATTTGACCCATAACTTGTTGAGAACATATCCTCCAATATATGACACTTTCCAACCAATCACTAAGGCATCAACACAGAACAGCAATCTTACATAACCGTCTAGTTATGCTAACATAACTACTCAAATGGCATACAACTACTCTTGTAACCCTTAATGAATTAAATTACTATTCTGATAAAATGGCCACTAACAAAGCAAACATTAGCCGTATGGCAGCAGCCACAGACCAATAGTGTCGCAGTGTGATATGGCTGCAGACAATCTTCTCAGCCATATTGAGGTAGTACCTTGAGGACATAGCTCGATAGGGGAAAAGCGCTATCTAGCTACTAGTCATGTACAGAGCATAATTATACAGCTACAAACGATCAACTGACTAGTATGCATCGTGTTGCTTTGGATTTACTAGAGAGCTAACTACCTCGCAGCTGGTGACGACCCTTCATGCCATGTTGATTTCACTAGTTATGGTGAATTTGGAAACCAACGTGAATAGCTAACGTTACATGTCTCTATTAGCTAGTTATCTAACTAACGTAGTTACATTTATTTAAGACAGCAAATTGTTAGCTATGAATAGGTGGCTTCCCACGCCACAAAAGAATATCGACGGAGAACCAGCTAACGTTAGTTAAAGTTTGCTAGGTATCAACATAGCTGATTAAACTGTCTGTCTAGCAAAATTAATGACTACGAAATTATCTGTTTAGCTAACAAAGTTAGTAAATAACCTCCAATCGTCTCGATAATTGACTATCAACTAATAGGTTGAGATTGGTGTATCTGACCACATCATCAAATCTGCTCGTATTAATCTTCACCATCTGACATCAGCCGTTGTTTTTTAACCAACTTGCCCCCTGGCGTCGCTAGCTAACGTTAGTTAGTCATCCAAATAATCGAAATTAGTGCCTAGTTTGACAAATGTGAAGCTCGTGCCTGCATCATGATCGGTTCGTCTCGATATTCGTTCAAATAAGCCATTTCAAACCTTCAAAGTGGGATATTCTTGAACCTTCAGAGCCATGGAGAGTTGGGCAGCTGTCTCTTGCACCGCCATCTTCGTTTGTGAATTTCTCCAGATACTTTTTCATGGAGCCAGATAGCTGCCAAAAGGTTGAACGCACGTATCGTTAGGATCGTAAGAAAATCCATACGTAAATTATTAGGATTGTAAGAAAATCCATACGTAAATTATTAGGATTATAAGAAAAACCATGCATGAAACGTAAACGTGAAATTTCATCTGAACATACAAACACCATGTTACGATTATGGACTAACATTTTGGACTTGAACAAATCTTGTCTTGCAATTCTGACCTACAAAAATACCTTTCAGATTGTTGGCAGTTTCATCTCACCAACAAAAAACCTACACCAAACAGCTTGTGGGGAGTGCTATTTAAACAAGCATAACGCAGCATAAAAAAACGGAAGTCAGGGAAACCGGAAAGAGATATCTTGGACGTTTTCAAGTTAAAAGTCTCCATTCTTTATTACTCGTCAGTTGAATTTACTTCACATTTAGGTAGATCATGTAATGGATTTGTTTGCCAGTTTAAGTCTAGATAGCACTAGGCTGTATTATGCCTAAAACAGTGACGTTTCAGTCCTTTATCTCTGGGTAATGTACACCCAGAGCATGCACCTTATCAAAACATGACTATCAATATTGCACCATCCCATTCTCTAGGCTTTGTCTGCAATCATAACCAGTAGTATCTACCAGTAATAATGAACCAGAATAATAAAAATAGATGTTTGGTGAATCTATGAACTACGTATGACCACTGTAGTCTTTGCCACCCACATTTTTTTTTATATAACATTTTTAAATGTATTTAATAACTCAAAATCTTGCCAAAGCATATTCTGTAGGAGGGGTTAATATGAATTTAAAATAGTTTATATGAATTGGTTCATGAACATATGGACTTTGAAATGAACAAGGGAGGGGTTAAACATAGGCTAAGTTTGGCATAAGCCTATTTTTATTTGACCTTTATTTAACTTGGCAAGTCAGTTAAGAACAAATTCTTATTTACAATGACAGCCTACCCCGGCAATGCTGGCCCAATTGTGTACGGGACTCCCAATCACAGCCAGATAAGATGCAGCCTGGATTTGAACCAGGGACCGCAGTCTTGCACTGATAGAAAAATGCAGAAAAATAGAAAAATGCAGTGCCTTAGACCGCTGTGCCACTCAGGAGCCCCAGTTGAAGAGCTTGTGATCTCCATGCAGCACCCCTCAGCCCTTCTGGAGGAATGCAGCCATAGAGTCATTATACCCTAATGTAGAGGCCTATTTGCCTACTAGCCAAATAAAGTGTAGAGCATGCATGTGTAACAGGGTTGGTTATGTTTCCACTTGCCTCTAAAGAATGGTGTATTTAATGTTTAAGCGTTCTTATTGGTTGGTTCAATTCTGATGACAATAAGGCGTGTTTTGCGAACGTCAGGTCTCCCCAGTATGAAAATGTGATGTAAGGGTTAGGTCACGTTCTGAAAACTATTTTACAATGTGTACAAGTTTGCTGTACATTGCTGATTTATACATGTGTGAGTATATGGTACCTGTTAGGGATTGAGGGGCTTTCTGGTATGTGCTTTGGTATATGATTGCTATATATATATATATATATATATAAGTGTGTTAGCTAGCGTGCACCGATGTAATGGTCACATAAGCTCACTGCTAACACAGTTGTTTTCATGCTACAGATTTTACCATCGACTGCCATCAACACATTAAGCCCTGCACAACTAAAGTGCTGTTTCCTATTTAACAACAGGTATTTACACATGTTATATTTTGTATTGTATTTTGTTTATGCCCCAGTATGAAATGCGATGCTAGGGATTTTACCATCGACAGCCATTAACATCGTTAAGCCCTGCACAACTAACGGGCTGTTTCCTATTTAACAACAGATAATAAATAATGTTCAACTGGGACCACTGGTTGGGGTGATTTATTTGGACAAAACACAACACAAGGAGAGTACGATTAACATCTGTTACACATGCTACCTGCAACTCATCATTCCAACATATTTGAACATTTAATTCCAGGCTGCATCTCATCTGGCCATGAATGGGAGTCCCATAGAGGGATGCAAATTGGTGAGGGCCCAAAAAGGTGACACTTCCTTTTTTTTGCACTGAAACATGCAAAAAACCTTGATAGGGGAAACTGCAGGTATTAACTAATTAAACAACAAAGAATACGATCTACATGATCAGTCTCTGTGTGTAAAATAAAAAGTGTTTAATGTGAACCTAACTCACAGCTAAAAAAATGTAAAGAATGCAATCTGATGATATTTGTTGCCTAGACTTTACTGTAAATGACACTCAAGTCTTGAGAAAAAAACAATACACTAATATTACAGTTAGCTATGACAGCCTTTATAATAGAATGCTTGTGACCACACATACATCTAAATATTGCACTTGGGGAAAAAAACATCTTAAAGTATAAATAGAATGAAACAAACAGACATTCTATTTTTGCTCTATTATAGTGGCCACTATAGACATCGATCAAGTGCACAAGGCTGCATGTGTCTAAAATAACATTCGCTAAGTAAAATATATACTGTATATAATCCCCCCTCACTCACACACGTTACTGTCAAATTCAACACAACAATATCTTTGGGATACACTGCACATTATTACATTGTACACTTTCTGCCTGTGGACATCTGTTCTACAATGTGCCAGCAAAAGTGAGAAAGAGGGAAAGTGTGTGGTGTTCCTTTCACCTCTATAGTGGCATCCAGTTTAAACCAGGCCCAGCTACAGCTACACTTAATCCCTGAATCCACATTTTTAACAAGCAACGCCTCATTGTCACCTAATTATCTAATTCTGAAAATGAACCTGTAACTGTAGAGGAAAAACAGTTAACCTCTAACGAGCCTCTACCCCGGGTCCGGGAGCACCCCCCACCCCCCCACACACTGATTAGCATAGCTAGCATAGCTTCACAAGTAGATAGTAGCATCTAAATATCATTAAATCACAAGTCCAAGACACCAGATGAAAGATACAGATCTTGTGAATAAAGCCACCGTTTCAGATTTTTAAAATGTTTTACAGGGAAGACAAAATATGTAAATCTATTAGCTAAACACGTTAGCAAAATACACCACTATTCTAACTCCATCAGTTTCTTACTCCTTCAGGTGCTATCACCAATTCGGCTCAACTAAGATATTGATATCCACTAAACAAGAAAAAACCTCTTCAGATGACAGTCTGATAACATATTCATGTATAGGATAGTTTTTGTTAGAAAAAAGTGCATATTTCAGGTAGAAATCACAGTTTACAATTGCACCCACCATCACAATCGACTAGAATTACTAGATAGAGCAACGTGTATGACCAATTTACTCATCATAAAACATTTCATAAAAATAGACAAAGCATAGCAATGGAAAGACCCAGTTCTTGTGATTTCAGACCATATTTCAGATTTTCTAAGCGTTTTTCAGCGAAAACACAATAAATCGATAAGTTAGCATACCACATGAACAAACGTTACCAGAGCATCGATTCCAGCCAAAGAGCGCTATAACGTAATCACCGCCAAAATATATTAATTTTTTCACTAACCTTCTCAGAATTCTTCCGATGACACTCCTGTAACATCATTTTACAATATACATATACAGTTTGTTCGAAAAGGTGCATATTTAGCCATACAAAACCGTGGTTACACAATAAAAATACTAGGAAATCAAGCCTCAATATGTCTGACGTCATCTATCAGAGTGATCTAGTTTAATTGAAAGCTAATCATATACTTGACTAAAAAATACAGGGTTGACAGCAATCGAAAGACAAATTAGTTCTTAATGCAACCGCTGATTTACATTTTTAAAATTATCCTTACTTTTCAATACAGGGTTGGCCAAGTGAAGCTATACCAAACAAAATGCGAAATATGCGTTTAAAATATTTCGACAGAAACACATTTATCATATTAAATATTGCTTACTTTGAGCTGTTCTTCCATCAGATTCTTGGGCAATGTATCCTTTCTATGTTATAAACGTCTTTTGGTCGATAGATGTCCTCTGTCCTTCGAAATGTCCACACCAACGACGACACCCCAAAACGTGTCCAAACTTTCAAGTGCACAACAAAGAAATTCCTCAAATCGCACTAAACGGATATAAATTGCTATAAAACGGTTCAAATTAACTACATTATGATGTTTTTAACAACTATAACGACTGAAAACATGACCGGAGAAATATTGCTGGTTAGAAAACGATTTGGAACGAGGCAAGTCCGATGGCCTTCACGCTTCAGGCGCACGACGAGAAAGGACGGTCTCTACAATTTTGGTCTTTATAATGGCTGTGAATGTCCCATCGATTCCATTGAAAACGTGATGACGTACAGACACCCAGAGGAAGACGTAGGCAGTGTCGGTTTCTTCATAGCATTCACTGTCGCCTTAAAAACAGACCCCAGATCAGGGGTAAAAATTTCTGAAATCTGAACCCTGTCATGAAAAGTGCTGTAGAAATTGTTCTGTACCACTCAGAGACAAAATTCCAACTTCTATAAGAAACTAGAAGGTGTTTTCTATCCAATAATAACAATAATATGCATATTGTACGATCAAGAATTTAGCACGAGGCAGTTTAATTTGGAGACACAAATATGCTAATGCGGAACAGCACCCCCTATAGTTGCAAGAAGTTGATAGTGGTTAGTTCGTTAGCTAGTTAACATTTCACACAGATTACCAGGGGTCCATTTAGCAACTAACACGTTATAACTTGAGTTGAGGAACGGCAACGAGTCGGTTACCAGTTAATACTATAGATAATTGGTTAGGTTACTAATGTTAGCTCATCTGATGTTGTAACGTTAGCTAGCTAACATTAGCTGTCTGACTTTATTAGCAAGCTAATTTTCACACCATAAACTCAATTATTTGATCAGATAAATTGGCTAATGTTGCTCAACATTTCTCTGGCTAGCTAGCGGAGAATTCGATCCAGCTAGGAAGATACTTAACAATGCTAATACTTGTTCCACCACAATTTCTCCATCACCTCAAACTTTCAAAATGCCATTAGTTTTCCGGTTACAGCTCATGAAGTATGCTTCATCACCTTCTCACCCCCGTCTCCGTGGTCAGGATTCTCACCTAACGTTACCTCGTTGTTAATGCTCAGGGACACGCTGTTGTAACTAGCAAGCTGACTTTCCGGAGCGCGCACTGATGCTGTAACTAGCAAATTGGTTGTCTCTTCTTTCTTCAGTCGCTGCTGTGCTGCATTCTGTTATTATGTAAATGATTGGCTGAGCCTTGGATACAGCCAGTATTGCTCCAAACGCGCATCACTCGTTCGCTTACAGCCAGTATATACTTTAAGGTGCAGAAAGTCTTTATTTTAATAACGGAGCATTTTCTAAATTCAAACTGACCCCTGCAACTGTACACTGACATTGTATGCGACTTCTGTTTCCCCAAATCGAGGACGAAGACGGCATCGCTAAGGTTGGTCGAAAATTCTCTGTGCTACACCAAACACTACCTTTTGTTCTAGACCTGATAACGTTAGTTGTTTAGCACCCCCTAGTGGCAATTTAAATGCAGCAGTGTAGAATTTACCTGTTTGTGTCATGTGACAGGAAGCAGTTTCAGAAGTGAAGCAATGGCTTCAGTTCAAACACTTAAAAAGACACACCCTATCCCCTCAGCCCTCAAATTAAGTGGAGACTTCTGATAACTTATCATGACATCTGACGAGTATACACTTGCAGGGCAAGGTGCGAAGGAGGAAGGAATTATTTTTTAAATGGACCACCCTTGGCTGAAAATGCCTCAGCCTTCAAAGACACACCCTATCCCCTCAGCCCTCAAATTAAGTGGACACTTCTGATGACGTATCATGACGTCTGATGAGTATACACTTGCAGGGCGAGGGAGGAAGGATTGATTTTTAAACGGACGCCCTTGCCTGAAAATTCATCACTCGTTCATCCCGCGATGATTGTGTTTTCAGCCACCAGTAGCTTGTGGGTCCTTTATATGCGCTACAGTCAATTATGATTGCATGTCTAATTATTAATATACACCTACTGTATGATAGCTAATTCATTTGCTAGCTAACTAGCATTAGCCTGCCTAGCTGGAACATTTGAAGAAGGAAAAGGTTTTATTTCTACAATTTCCAAAAGATAACCAAACATATTTACTTTTTATGAGACGTGTTTGTGCCGTCATGTGCATTGGTAGCACAATTTCTAACTTATTTGCATTAGTTTTTACTTACACTTGTATGTTGACTTCTCCATTGATGTTGTTTTTAAGTTTTGGCAGACTTTTCGTAGCGGATGTAAGCTGAGTGGCTTACGTTGCAAACTTCCCTTGCTTGGCTAATCATTTGGACCGCCCTCCAAGATGGTGACGGGGATTCCCCCAAGTGCATAAGGCGAGGGTAAGTGGACGAGGGTGTGTCTGTCTTTTATGAGTTTGAACCGCAGCCAATGTGTAAGATGTGCAAGTGTGACTGAGTAGTTACAATCCTTCAACATCCTTCTTTATAAGCTTTGTAAAACGCAATGTCGGTAAGTACATTTGTTTATGAACCTCTCTTGGGTACGTGAGACGTTAGCGTCCCACCTCTTCAACAGCCAGTGAAACTGCTGGGCGCCAAATTCAAATACAGAAATACTCATTATAAAAATTCAGAAAACAAAACATATTTTACATAGGTTTAAAGATTAACTTCTTGTGAATCCAACCACGGTGTCAGATTTAAAAAATGCTTTACGGCGAAAGCATACCAAATCATTACAAACAGTAACCAGCCAAGTAGAAGAGTTAACCAAGTCAGAAATAGAGATACAATTAATCCCTTACCTTTGATGATCTTCATATGGTTGCACTCAGCAGACATTCATTTACTCAATAAATGTTATTTTTGTTCGATAAGGTCTCTTTATATCCAAAAACCTTTGTTCGCGCATTTTCTTCAGTAATCCACAGGCTCAAACGCAGTCAAAACAGGCAGACAAAAAAAATCCAAATTGTATCCGTAAAGTTCATAGAAACATGTCAAACGATGTTTATATTCAAACCTCAGGTTGTTTTTAGCCTAAATAATCGATAATATTTCAACCGGACAGTAACGTTGTCAATGTAAAAGGTAAACAAGATAGGCACTCTCTCGGTCACGCGCATGAAAAAGCTCTGTGACACTTTAGGGTCCACTCATTCAGACTGCTCTTACTTCCTCATTTTTCAGAATACAAGCCTGAAACAATTACTAAAGACTGTTGACATCTAGTGGAAGGCATAGGAACTGCAATTTGAGTCCTAAATCAATGGATACTGTAATGGCATTGAATAGAAAACTACAAAACCCCCCAAAAACTACTTCCCGAATGGATTTTTCTCAGGTTTTCGCCTGCCAAATCAGTTCTGTTATACTCACAGACACTATTTTAACAGTTTTGGAAACTTTAGTGTTTTCTATCCAAATCTACCAGTTATATGCATATCATATCTTCTGGGCTCAAGAAGCAGGCAGTTTAATTTGGGCATGCTTTTCATCCAAAATTCCAAATGCTGCCCCCTACCCTAGAGAAGTTAACGCAATATTTATCACATCATTTTCATGTTTCTGTAAAAGATGAAGAATTGAGTTAGCTGTTAACTACTTTGCATTATCTTCAGTGCCATTTCTCCCTTGGGACACCTAGCTGAGGAATATCAAGCATACAGTTGCATTCTAGTAACTTCATTTTATATTTGACTCTAGATTGAGTACTCTTATTCCTGATTTTGTACATTTGGTGCAGTTATTGTGGAAGACATTCTGTGCTCTATACTATTGTAATTGAAAACATGTACTTTTGTAATCTTCCAAAACAGCACCCTGCTTATCACAGAGTTATTTGAATGAGTGTTTAGCTAACTGGATAGCTGGATAAGGGCTAGCTGGATAAGGGAACCTCCACTTGGAGCAGCAAGGATTCAAGTGTTAAGGGGCTGTCAGCTCGGCACAGAGCAAGCCATCACAACATAGCCAGCTTAAGTCTTCACCCTACGTTGCACACATACCTCACATCATCATGGCAGAAAGTAGTAAGGAAAATGCTACGCAGCAAGACAAAAACATTGAAGAGAAACATTTGATGCACAGTTATTTTACCTTTATTTAACTAGGCAAGTCAGTTAACTTGTTATGGATAGGGGGCAGCATTTTCACATTTGGATGAAAAGCGTGCTCAGAGTAAACTGTCTGCTACTAAGTCCCAGTTGCTAATATATGCATATTATTAGTAGATTTGGATAGGAAACACTCTGAAGTTTCTAAAACTGTTTGAATGATGTCTGTGAGTATAACAGAACTCATATGGCAGGCAGAAACCTGAGAAAAAAATCCAACCCGGAAGTGGAAAATCTGAGGTTGGTCGTTTTTCAACTCATTCCCTATTGAAGATAGTGGGATATGGCTTCCACTAGATGTCAACAGTCTATATAACCTTTTTTGAGGCTTCTACTGTGAAGTGGGGCCGAATGAGAGGGGAATGAGTCAGAGGTCTGGCAGAATGCTTTGAGCTCGTGACGCTCGTTCACGTGAGAGCGAGCTCTGTTCCATTTGCTTTTCTGAAACATTATTGAAGATTTATGTTAAAAACATCCTAAAGATTGATTCTATACTTCGTTTGACATGTTTCTACGGGCTGTAATATGACTTTGTCTGAACTTTTGCCTGGACCTGCCCGCATGTCGTGAGTTTAGATTGTGTACTGAACGCGCGAAGCAAAAGGAGTAATTGGACATAAATGGACTTTATGGAACAAATCAAACATTTATTGTGGAACTGGGATTCCTGTGAGTGCATTCTGACGAAGATCATCAAAGGTAAGTGAATATTTATAATGCTCTTTCTGACTTATGTTGACTCCAACATGGTGGATATCTTCTTGGGTTGTGTTGGGTCTCTGAGCGCCGTACTCAGACTATTGCATGGTTTGCTTTTTCTGTAAAGTTTTATTGAAATCTGACACAGCGGTTGCATTAAGGAGAAGTATATCTTTAAATCTGTGAATAACACTTGTATCTTTTATCAATGTTTATTATGAGTATTTCTGTGATTTGATGTGGCTCTGTGCAAATTCACGGGATGTTTTGGAGGCAAAGCCAAATGTAAACTGAGGTTTTTGGATATAAATATGAACTTGATCGAACAAAACATACATGTATTGTGTAACATGTTGTCCCGGGAGTGTCATCTGATGAAGAATATCAAGGTTAGTGATTAAACTTATCAATATTTCTGCTTTTTGTGACTCCTCTCTTTGGTTGGAAAATCGCTGTATGCTTTCTGTGACTAGTTGCTGACCTAACATAATGATATGTTCTGCTTTCGCCGAAAAGCTTTTTTGAAATCGGACACTGTGGTTGGATTAACAAGAATTGTATCGTTAAAATGGTGTCTAATACTTGTATGTTTAAGAAAATTTAATTATGAGATTTCTGTTGATTGAATTTGGCACCCTGCAATTTCATTGGCTGTTGGCGAGGGGTTCAGCTAGCGGAACCCCAGTCCTAGACAGGTTAAAAACAAATTATTATTTACAATGACGGCCTAGGAACAGTGGGTTAACTGCCTTGATCAGGGGCAGAAAAACAGATTTTTACCTTGTCAGCTTGGGGATTCGATCTAGGAACCTTTCGGTTACTGGTCCAACGGTCTAACCACTAGGCTACCTGCCGCCCCTATAAGTTCTCGCTCTTACAAATCATCAGTCAGTTCGAGATCGTCAGCCAGTTCAAGGGCTAGTATACAGTCGTGGCCAAAGGTTTTGAGAATGCCACAAATATTAATTAATTTTCACAAAGCCTGCTGCCTCAGTTTGTATGATGGCAATTTGCATATACTCCAGAATGTTATGAGGAGTGATCAGATGAATTGCAATTAATTGCAAAGTCCCTCTTTGCCATGCAAATGAACTGAATCCCCCAAAAACATTTCCACTGAATTTCAGCCCTGCTACAAAAGGACCAGCTGACATCATGTCAGTGATTCTCTCGTTAACACAGGTGTGAGTGTTGACGAGGACAAGGCTGGAGATCACTCTGTCATGCTGATTGAGTTTGAATAACAGACTGGAAGTGTCACACCCTGACCTTAGAGATCCTTTTTATGTCTCTATTCTATTTGGTTTGGTCAGGGTGTGAGTTGGGGTGGGTATTCTATGTTCAATTATTTGTATTTCTATGTTTTGGCCGGGTAGGGTTCTCAATCAGGGACAGCTGTCTATCGTTGTCTCTGATTGAGAACCATACTTAGGTAGCCCTTTTTCCCACCTGTCTTTGTGGGAAGTTGTCTTTGTTGGCACTATAGCCTTTAGTTTCACGGTTGTTTTCTCGTTTGTTGGCGTCATTTTTCATAATAAAAGAAAATGTACGCTCACCATGCTGCACCTTGGTCCACTTCCTTCAACAGCCGTGACAGGAAGCTTCAAAAGGAGGGTGGTGCTTGGAATCATTGTTCTTCCTCTGTCAACCATGGTTACCTGCAAGGAAACACATGACATCATCATTGCTTTGCACAAAAAGGGATTCACAGGCAAGGATATTGCTGCCAGTAAGATTGTACCTAAATCAACCATTTATCGGATCATCAAGCACTTCAAGGAGAGCGGTTCAATTGTTGTGAAGAAGGCTTCAGGGCACCCAAGAAAGTCCAGCAAGCGCCAGGACAGTCTCCTAAAGTTGATTCAGCTGCGGGATCGGGGCACCACCAGTACAGAGCTTGCTCAGGAATGGCAGCAGGCAGGTGTGAGTGCATCTGTACGCACAGTGAGGAGAAGACTTTTGGAGGATGGCCTAGTGTCAAGAAGGGCAGCAAAGAAGCCTCTTCTCTCCAGGAAAAACATCAGGGACAGACTGATATTCTGCAAAGGGTACAGGGATTGGACTGCTGAGGACTGGGGTAAAGTCATTTTCTCTGATGAATCCCCTTTCCGATTGTTTGGGGCATCCGGAAAAAAGCTTGTCCGGAGAAGACAAGGTGAGCGCTACCATCAGTCCTGCCAACAGTAAAGCACCCTGAGACCATTCATGGGTGGGGTTGCTTCTCAGCCAAGGGAGTGGGCTCACTCACAATTTTGCCTAAGAACACAACCATGAATAAAGAATGGTACCAACACAGCCTCCGAGAGCAACTTCTCCCAACCATACAGGAACAGTTTGGTGATGAACAATGCCTTTTCTAGCATGATGGAGCCATAAGGCAAAAGTGTTAACTAAGTGGATCGGGGAGCAAAACATCAATATTTTGTGTTCATGGCCAGGAAACTCCCCAAACCTTAATCCCATTGAGAACTTGTGGTCAATCCTCAAGTGACGGGTGGACAAAATAAGCCACAAATTCTGACAAACTCCAAGCATTGATTATGCAAGAATGGGCTGCCATCAGTCAGGATGTGGCCCAGAAGTTAATTGACAGCATGCCAGGGCGGATTGGAGAGGTCTTGAAAAAGAAGGGTCAACACTGCAAATATTGACTCTTCGCATCAACTTCATGTAATTGTCAATAAAAGCCTTTGACACTTATGAAATACTTGTAAATATACTTCGCTATTCCATAGTAACATCTGACAAAAATATCTAAAGACACTGAAGCAGCAAACTTTGTGGAAATTAATATTTGTGTCATTCTCAACTTTTGGCCACGACTGTAGTCATCGCCAAAGCGAGAACCAAAGCAGAAGCAGCCCAAGCCAGAGCAGTTTATGCAAAGAAAGAGAGAGACATTAAGGTTGAGAAGGCCCGCCTCGAAGCTACCTTGAATGCCCTGCAGGAAGAGAAAGATGTTGTTCTAGCTGAGGCAGAAATACTGGAGGCAGCTCTAAAGGAAGTAGATCTTGGTTTGGCCGGCAGGGTCTCACCCCCAGTCCCATATCAGAAACGCCTTCCGCGCACCTCAGACTATGTGATAGACCACGCTAGCCTTAGTTCAAGTCTCAGAGTGAGGGATGAAGAATGTGACTCTGCCGACACAGTTACATTAGGTAATGTGCCCTGTGCCACCAACCAAACATAGACAGACAAACAGCCTACACCAGATCATACGACCCTCACCAGCACGAGCAAGGTCAACAACCAGAGGAATGGAGGGATGAAAGAAGAAAGTCACCAGCAGTCTCCTACTCGTTCCCATGGGAACCCCTGCAGAACCTCTACTCCAGGTGACCATGGCGTAACCCCCACCACCTACGACCTTGCCAAGTACCTTGCCCACAGCCAGTTGGTCACTACAGGGTTAACCACATTCGATGATAAACCTGAGAACTATTGGGATTGGAAAGCCTCCTTCCATAATACCACATCAGAGCTAGGCCTTTCAGCAGGACAAGAGCTTGACCTGCTCATCAAATGGCTTGGCGCAGAGTCTTCCGAGCAGGCACGCAGGATAAAGGCAGTCCATGTCAGATATCCGCCAGCTGGGCTGATGATGCTTTGGAAGAGACTTGAGGAAAGCTACAGCTCACCCGAAGCCATTGAAAGGGCTCTCTTTGCCAAGTTGGAGATGTTCCCCAAGATGACAAATGAAGAACCCCAGAGACTCTGTGACCTTGGAGATCTACTATTGGAACTCGAAGCTGCAAAGCAAGATGGCTAACTACCTGGCCTATTGTACCTGGACACACCCAGAGGGGCGAGCCCTATCGTAGAGAAGCTCCCGTATGGCCTGCAGGAAAAGTGGACATCATCCGGGTCAAAATTCAAGCTAGAAAACAACGTCACTTTCCCTCCATTCTGGGTGTTCCCCAACTTTATCCATAGAGAAGCCAAAGTCAGGACAGACCCCAGCTTCAACCTCTTCTCCTCCCATGTGGCACCCGTCAGAAGAGACAAGCAAAACAGACATGGGAAGACAATATCTGTCCACAAGACACAAGTGTCTTCAACTGATAACATGGGGGATCAGAAGAAATCAGTGGATTTGAATAAGCACTGCCCCATCCACAACAAGCCTCATCCGTTATAAGAAGTGTAGAGGTTTCAGAGAGAAGACCCTGGAAGACCGCAAACAGTTCCTCAAAGAGAACTCTGTGTGTTTTCAGTGCTGTTCTTCTACAAACCATCTCACCAAGAACTGTAAGGTAATGATGAAATGCGACGAATGCGAAAGTGGCCGACACCTCTCAGCACTCCATCTCAGCTCCAGCGCCCGCGTAATCATGCTCAGATCACATAAAGAAATTGCCATAGTAAAGTTTTGAAAAACATTTGGTATTCAAATTAAAAGCCCAATGAATACTCGCCTTTGTGTAATGATTTAACTCCCATAACAACTGCACGAGGACAGACAGTGACTGACAGGCTGACACACGTCACAGTTACAAATAGTAGCTAGCTAGAAATTGTTCAAAAATTTGTTTCAAAGATTTCAAAGAAAAGTAGATAATGAATGTAGGTTGTTCCAGCAAGAGAGGACAATGACATATATCTTTATTGAGCTATCAGGGAAAGCTGTGTGCTTAGTGTGCAAAGAGAGCATCGCTGTCTTGAAAGACTACAACTTGTCCCGACACTTCCAGATGAAGCATGCAGAGAAATATAGGAATATGTCTTCTGAGCAGAGGGCAAGTGCATCGAAAGGGTTGCTTTCTCAGTTGCAAAAGCAGCAAGGCTTTTTCACAAAACTGCATTCAGCAAACAATGGAATTGCGAGAGCTAGCTATGTACTTTCCCACAGAATTGCTAAATATAGCAAGCCATTCGCTGAGGGTGAATTAATGAAAGAATGTTTAATTGACTCTGCAGCAATACTTTGCCCCGACAAGAAAGAGCTGTTTGAAAATGTTACCCTGTCAAGACGAACAGTGACACGGCGTGTGGAGGACATCGCAGAGAATATGAAACAACAGTTGAAAGACTTCACCTATTTCTCCTTGGTGTCATGTTTTGTCATTGATTATCATGTCTTGTCCCTGTGCTTCCCTCTGCTGGTCTTATTAGGTTCTTTCTCTTTCTCTCTCTCTCTCCTCCTCCCTCTCTCCCTCTCCCGCTCTCTCTCTCTCTATCGTTCCGTTCCTGCTCCCAGCTGTTTCTCATTCTCCTAACGACCTCATTTACTCTTTCACACCTGTCCCCTATTTTGCCCTCTGATTAGAGTCCCTATTTCTCCCTCTGTTTTCCGCTTCTGTCCTTGTCGGATTCTTTGTTTGATGTTTGCTGTTCCTGTGTCCTTGTTCCGCCCTGTCGTGTTCTTTGCCTTCTTCAGATGCTGCGTGTGAGCAGGTGTCTATGTCAGCTACGGCCAGTGCCTTCCCGAAGCGACCTGCAGTCTGTGGTCGCGTCTCCAGTCGTTCCTCTCTATTGACGAGAGGATTTCAGTTTCCTGTTTTGGATTTACCATTGATTATATCCAGGAGAATCATTATTTGTTTATTACTGGAATAAAGACTCTGTTACTATTACGTCGCTTTTGGGTCCTCATTCACCAGCATAACAGAAGAATCGACAAGAATGACCAGGACTACGGATTCTTCGCAACACTGCGGTCGAGATCCAGAGCAATGCTCGGCAGACACGAGCAGGAATTGTTGCTGCTCGCCATGCCGTTGAGACCCTGTCCGCTCAGGTCTTCCGATCTCTCAGGACAGTTTCAGAGTCTTCGTCTCGTGCCACCAGCTACTTCCTGGTCTTCCGAGTCTCCGGAACCTAGGGTTAATAACCACCATGTTACTCTGGCAGCCCACTGAGTGTCGTCCTTTCTCACCCAGTGTGATATTGTGTTCTCTCTCCAGCCCAAACATACTCAAGAGAGAGAGCTCGGATCGCTTACGTCATATCACTCCTTACTGGTCGGGCTCGGAGTGGGGCACAGCTATTGGGAGGCAAGGGCTGAGTGTTCTAACGTTTATCAGAACTTTAAAGAGGAGATGATACGGGTTTTTGATCGTTCAGTTTTTGGGAAGAGGCTTCCAGGGTCCTGGCTTCCTCTATGTCAAGGTGATCGATCCATAACGGAATTACTCTATAGAGTTTCGCACTCTTGCTGCATCCAGTGACTGGAACGAAGCGCGTTGCTCGCTCGTTTCTGGAGGGACTCCACGCTGAGGTTAAGGATGAGATTCTCTCCCGGGAGGTTCCTTCCAGCGTGGGACTCTTTTGATTGCTCTCGCCATCCGCATAGAACGACGGGTAGATCTTCGTCACCGAGCTCGTGGAAGAAGCTCGCCGTTAACGGTGTTTCCCCTCTCCGCATCTCAACCATCTCCTCCCACGCTCAGAGACTGAGCCCATGCAGCTGGGAGGTATTCGCATCTCGACTAAGGAGAGGGAACGGAGAATCACCAACGCCTTTGCCTCTATTGCGGTTCTGCTGGACATTTTGTCATGTCATGTCCAGTAAAAGCCAGAGCTCATCAGTAAGCGGAGGGCTACTGGTGAGCGCTACTACTCAGGTCTCTCCATCAAGATCCTGTACTACCTTTCGGTCCATCTACGCTGGACCGGTTCGGCTGCTTCCTGCAGTGCCTTGATAGACTCAGGGGCTGAGGGTTGTTTTATGGACGAAGCATGGGCTCGGAAACATGACATTCCTCTCAGACAGTTAGGGAAGCCCACGCCCATGTTCGCCTTAGATGGTAGTCTTCCCCAGTATCAGATGTGAGACACTACCTTTAACCCTCACTGTATCTGGTAACCACATGAGACCATTTCCTTTTTGATTTTTCGTTCACACTTTACACCTGTTGTTTTGGGTCATCCCTGGCTAGTATGTCATAATCCTTCTATTAATTGGTCTAGTAATTCTATTCTATCCTGGAACGTTTCTTGTCATGTGAAGTGTTTAATGTCTGCTATCCCTCCTGTGTCTTCTGTCCCTCTACTCAGGAGGAACCTTGTGATTTGACAGGAGTGCCGGGGAATATCATGATCTGCGCACGGTCTTCAGTCGGTCCAGAGCCAGCTCCCTTCCTCCTCACCGGTCGTATGATTGTTGTAGTTGATCTCCTTCCGGGGACCACTCCCCCTCGGGTAGACTATACTCTCTGTCGGCTCCCGAACGTAAGGTCTCGAGGATTATCTGTCTGTTTCTCTCGACGCCGGTACCGTGTGCCTTCTTCCTCTCCCGCCGGAGCGGGATTTTTCTTTGTTAAGAAGAAGGACGGTACTCTGCGCCCCTGCGTGGATTATCGAGGGCTGAATGACATAACGGTTAAGAATCGTTATCCCTTCCCTTATTGTCGTCAGCCTTCGAGATTTTGCAGAGGAGCCAGGTTCTTTACTAAGTTGACCTTCGTAACGCTTACCATCTCGTACGCATCAGAGAGGGGGACAGAGTGGAAGACGGCGTTTAACACTCCGTTAGGGCATTTTGATACCGGGTTCTGCCGTTCGGTCTCGCTAATGCTCCAGCTGTCTTTCAGGCATTAGTTAATGATGTACTGAGAGACATGCTGAACATTTTTGTTTTCGTTTACCTTGACGATTATCCTGTATTTTTTCACCGTCACTCGAGATTCATGTTCAGCACGTTCGACGTGTACTCCAGCGCCTTTTAGAGAATTGTCTCTACGTGAAGGCTGAGAAGTGCGCCTTTCATGTCTCCTCTGTCACATTTCTCGGTTCTGTTATTTCCGCTGAAGGCATTCAGATGATCCCGCTAAGGTCCAGGCTGTCAGCGATTGGCCCGTTCCTAAGTCACGTGTCGAGTTGCAGCGCTTTCTCGGTTTCGCTAATTTCTATCGGCGTTTTCATTCGTAATTTCGGTCAAGTGGCTGCCCCTCTCACAGCTCTGACTTCTTCAAGACTTGCTTTAAGTGTCCGGTTCCGCCCAGGGAGCTTTTTGATCTCCTCAAGAAGCCGTTTTACATCCGCCCTCTTTTGTTACTCCTGACGTCACTAAACAATTCATTGTCGAGGTTGACGCTTCAGAGGTGGGCGTGGGAGCCATTATCTGTCTCAGCGCTTCCAGTCTGACGATAAGGTCCATCCTTGCGCTTACTTTTCTCATCGCCTGTCGCCATCGGAACGCAACTATGATGTGGGTAACCGCGAACTGCTCGCCATCCGCTTAGCCATAGGCGAATGGCGACAGTGGTTGGAGGGGGCGACCGTCCCTTTTGTCGTTTGGACTGACATAAGAACCTTGAGTACATCCGTCGGCCAAACGACTTAATGCACGTCAAGCTCGTTTGGCGCGTGTTTTTCGCTCGTTTCGAGTTCGTGATTTCCTATCGTCCGGGAAATAAGGAACACCAAGCCTGATGCCTTATCCCGTCTCTTTAGTTCTTCTGTGGCTTCTACCGACCCGAGGGGATTCTCCCTGAAGGCGTGTTGTCGGGTTGACTGTCTGGGGAATTGAGGAGACAGGTAAAGCAAGCACTCACTACCACTGCGTCGCCGCGCGCTTGTCCTAGTAACTTCTGTTCGTTCCTGTCTCTACTCGTTCTTGGCTGTTCTTCAGTGGGGCTCACTCTGCCAAGTTAGCTGGCCACCCCGGCGTTCGGGGTACGCTTGCTTCTATTCGCCAGCGGTTTTGGTGGCCTACTCAGGAGCGGGACACGCGCCGTTTCGTGGCTGCTTGTTCGGACTGCGCGCAGACTAAGTCAGGTAAACTCTCCTCCTGCGGTCGTCTCAGACGCTTCCCATTCCTTCTCGACCATGGTCTCCACTCGCCTTAGGACTTTATTACCGTCTGCCTTCGTCTGCGGGAAGACTGTGATTCTTACGGTTATCGATAGGTTCTCTAAGGCGGCACATTTCATTCCCCTCGCTAAGCCCTTCCGCTAAGGAGACGGCACAAATCATCATGAGAATGTGTTCAGAATTCATGGCCTCCCGTTAGACGCCGTTTCAGACAGAGTCCGCAATTCACGTCACGTTTTTGAGGGAGTTTCTGTCGTTTGATTGGTGCTTCCGTCAGTCTCTCTTCCGGGTTTCCATCCCCAGTCTAACGGTCAAGCAGAAAGGGCCAATCAGTCGATTGGTCGCATATTACGCAGCCTTTCGTTTCGAAACCCTGCGTCTTGCGGCAGAACAGTCCCCTGGCTGAGTACGCTCAACAACTCCTTCCTTCGTCTGCTACCGGGCTATCCCCGTTTCAGAGTAGTCTTGGCTACCAGCCTCCTCTGTTTTCGTCCCAGCTCGCCGAGTCCAGCGTTCCCTCCGCTCAGGCTTTTGTCCTTTGTAACGCTCAACGTTGTGAGCGCACCTGGAGGAGGGTCAGGTCTGCACTTTGCCGTTACAGGGCGCAGACTGTGAGAGCCGCCAATAAACGTAGGATTAAGAGTCCTAGGTATTGTCGCGGTCAGAGAGTGTGGCTTTCCACTCGTAACCTTCCCCTTACGACAGCTTCTCGCAAGTTGACTCCGCGGTTCATTGGTCCGTTCCGTGTCTCTCAGGTCGTCAATCCTGTCGCTGTGCGACTGCTTCTTCCGCGACATCTTCGTCGCGTCCACCCTGTCTTTCCATGTCTCTTGTGTCAAGCCTTTTCATCGCGCCCCCGTTCGTCTTCCCTTCCCCCCCCCGTCCTTGTCGAGGGCGCTCCTATTTACAAGGTACGGAAGATCATGGACATGCGTTCTCGGGGACGTGGTCACCATACTTAGTGGATTGGGAGGGTTACGGTCCTGAGGAGAGGAGTTGGGTTCCATCTCGGGACGTGCTGGACCGTTCGTTGATTGATGATTTCCTTCGTTGCCGCCAGGGTTCCTCCTCGAGTGCGCCAGGAGGCGCTCGGTGAGTGGGGGGTACTGTCATGTTTTGTCATTGATTATCATGTCTTGTCCCTGTGCTTCCCTCTGCTGGTCTTATTAGGTTTCTTTTCTCTTCTCTCTCTCTCTCCTCCTCCTCTCTCCCTCTCCCGCTCTCTCTCTCTCTATCGTTCCGTTCCTGCTCCCAGCTGTTTCTCATTCTCCTAACGACCTCATTTACTCTTTCACACCTGTCCCCTATTTTGCCCTCTGATTAGAGTCCCTATTCTCCCTCTGTTCCGCCTGCGCGCGGATCTGTTTTGATGTTTGCTGTTCCTGTGTCCTTGTTCCGCCCTGTCGTGTTCTTTGCCTTCTTCAGATGCTGCGTGTGAGCAGGTGTCTATGTCAGCTACGGCCAGTGCCTTCCCGAAGCGACCTGCAGTCTGTGGTCGCGTCTCCAGTCGTTCCTCTCTATTGACGAGAGGATTTCAGTTTCCTGTTTTGGATTTACCATTGATTATATCCAGGAGAATCATTATTTGTTTATTACTGGAATAAAGACTCTGTTACTATTACGTCGCTTTTGGGTCCTCATTCACCAGCATAACACTTGGCCCTGGATGAGAGCAGTGATGCACGTGATATGGCGCAGTTGTTGATTTTCTTACGAGGCATAACCCCAGACTGTGAAATTACAGAGGAGCTTGCTTCAGTGCAGTCAATGAAGAGCACAACCACAGGGAAAGATTTATTGGAGGTGGTTAATAAGTGTGTGGCAAAGCTGGGACTGAGTTTTGAAAAGTGCCCAAACTTGACAGGAAAAAATGTTGGCCTTTTGAAAAGTAGCTGAGCTGAACTCAGATCAGAAAATTATTTTCTGGCACTACGTTCATTAGGAGGTGCTCTGTAAATGTGTTCTGAAAATGAGCCATGTTGTGGATACAGTCACTAAAGTGGTAAACTTCATAAGAGCAAAATCTTTAAACTACAAGCAGTTTGTCTCACTATTGGAAAAGACTGAGTCGGGTCATGCAGATCTCCCATACCACTCAAACGTGAGATGGCTGAGTTTGGGGAAGGTGCTTAACTTCTCTAGGGTAGGGGGCAGCATTTTCACATTTGGATGAAAAGCATACCCATATTCAACTGCCAGCTACTCATCCCCAGAAGATAAGATATGCATAGTGTTAGTAGATTTGGATAGAAAACACTCTGAAGTTTCTAAAACTGTTTGAATCATGTCTGTGAGTATAACAAACATATTTAGCAGGCGAAACCCCGAGGACAAACCATTCAGATATTTTTTTTGAGGTCACTCTCTTTTCAATGAGTTTCATTGGGAAACAAGATTTCTAAGCGACCTGCTTGCACAGTCCTGAGAAATTGGTTGAGGTTATTCCTTTGTGTAATGAAGAAGTACGGCCATCTTGAACGAGAGTCACTCGACGTGTCAGGTTTGTTAGAGGCGCGAGACGAGAAAGAATGCTACACATTGTTTTCCTCCGGTATTGAACACAGATCATCCCGTCTTCAATTTTATCGATTATTAACGTAAAAAAATACCTAAAGTTGTATTACAAAAGTAGTTTGACATTTTTGGGCAAAGGTTACCTGTAACCTTTGAGATCTTTTGTCGTCACGTTTGAGCAAGTTGGAACCTGTGTTTTTCTGGATCAAACGCGCCAAATAAATTGACATTTTGGATATATATCGACGGAATTAATCGAACAAAAGGACCATTTGTGATGTTTATGGGACATATTGGAGTGCCAACAACAGAAGCTCGTCAAAGGTAAGGCATGAATTATATTTTTATTTCTGCGTCGTGTCGCGCCTGCAGGGTTGAAATATGCGTATCTCTTTGTTTACAATGGTGCTATCCTCAGATAATACAATCGTATGCTTTCGCCGAAAAGCCTATTTGAATTCTGACATGCTGGCTGGATTCACAACCAGTGTAGCGTTAATTTGGTATCTTTCATGTGTGATTTAATGAAAGTTTGATTTTATAGTAATTTTCATAGTAATTAATTTTAATTTGGCGCTCTGCATTTTCTCAGGCTTTTTGCCAAGTGAGACAGTAACGTCCCGTCTAAACTCAGATTTTTAATATAAACTTTACCGAACAAAACATACATGTATTGTGTAACATGAAGTCCTATGAGTGTCATCTGATGAAGATCAAAGGTTAGTGATTAATTTTATCTCTATTTCTGATTTTTGTTACTGCTCTCTTTAGCTGGAAAAATGGCTGTCTTTTTCTGTGACTTGGCTCATACCTAATATAATCGTTTGGTGTGCTTTCGTCGTAAAACCCTTTTGAAATCGGACACTGTGGCTGGATTTACAACAAGCATATCTTTAAAATGGTGTAAAATACTTGTATGTTTGAGGATATTTAAATTATGGGATTTCTGTTGTTTTGAATTTGGCGCCCTGCAGTTTCACTGGCTGTTGACAAGGTGGGACGCTACCGTCCCACATACCCTAGAGAAGTTTAAAAAGGGTGTGGTACCTGAAGTCGAAGATTGCTGAGTTTTTGCAAATGTAAGGGAATGAATAAATGGAAATTACTGGCACCGTACGAAACATATACACGGTGTACAATACCACTCAAATGGACGTCGTTTTATTGCAAATGCCATATGGCAAATGCCAAGTGTCACACAACAAAAATCCAATAGAAGCTGAGCGCGCTCCACGGCAAATTTTCATATTGCAAATACACATCAGAGCAAGACCCAAGGGTCAACATTTTTAAATGCGTAAAAAAAATCTAAAACTTAGCAGCCCCTTAAAAAAGTTTCTTGACCGTTTTTTTTTGTCAATTATACACGTATATGAACTGTATGAACAACTTTTGTCATATTTTATTATCATGTTATTTTTAAATTGTCATAAGACACATGTTTTGTCCAATTGCAATATTGATTCATAGGAAGTCAAAAGTCATAGTCAAAAGTCAGATGCAATAAGAAATGTCCAAATGCAATATGAATGTATTGAAAGTGCCAAATCAGGATGTTATATCCATTTGCCATGTACGATCATAGGAAGTCGGTTTCCAAACTCAAAAGTCAGTGAACCATGTCCAAATAGCATTTATACTGCCCAAATGATATATAACACTATGTTAAGCCATGAATCAACCTAGATGGTCTATTTGTCATGTATGATGAGGGAGAAGTGGGACTCTTGTTGTTTTTATTTTTATTCCAAAATGACCAGGGGCGCCCCCTATTGGATGGGCACGGGTGGGGGGGGGGGTGCTCCCTACCCAACCGTAGAACCCTTGCACCCCCCAAAAGCCATTAAAAAAACATTTTAAAAATGTGCTCCTGGTAACCCATTCCGATCACCAGGCACACGGCTGTCCATTTGCAATATGTTTCAATGGGCATTTACCATCACGAATTTGACATGCTCAAAAATACTGCAGAAATGCAAAATTGACTGGCCCAGTGAACTCGGGATGGCCGGGCAGTGATAGTGGTTCCTCTCCATCGCTCGTTGGTGTTGATTTCAGAATGTAAATTTGGTGATGGTCTATCACTGTTTAAACATATTGCAAATGGACAAAAGTCTGCCAGCAAGTCACCGTCCATCAGTCAATTCGATATCATTCTGACACCAAACTGATACAAACTGACACCACACCGACTTTTTCCAACTCGTTTAGAAGCCAATTGTCACATATTTCAGAGCAGGCCCAAAATTCACAGCGTCTTTTGTTTAACCTTTCTCAACCACCCATCCCGGATCCGGGAAAATTGTCATCAGCAACGCTGAATAGCATAGCACATAGCATAGCACAGTCAAATAATATTACTAAAAATATTTATAATCATGCAATCACAAGTGAAATATACCAAAACACAGCTTAGCTTGTTGTTAATCCACCTATCGTGTCAGATTTTTTGTGAGTGTAGCTTTCTATGCTACGTTAGCTTAGCCTTATATTAGCTTGGTTAGCTTGGTCACGAAAGTCAAAAAAGCAATCAAATTAATCGCTTACCTTAGATAATCTTCGGATGTTTGCATTCACGAGACTCCCAGTTACACAACAAATGTTATTTTTGTTCGATAAATATTACTTTTATCACAAAAAAACGCCATTTGGGTTGCGCGTTATGTTCAGAAAACCAAAGCCTTGTTCCGTTCGACAAATTCCAAAAAGTATCCGTAATGGTCGTAGAAACATGTCAAATGTTTTTTATAATCAATCCTCAGGTTGTTTTTAACAAACATAATCGATAATATTTCAAACGGACCATAACCTATTCAATAAGAGAGAAAAGCAAAATGGAGAGCTCCCCTCTGGCGCACAGGCACTATTCAGAGGACACCTGACTACTTTTGAAAAATCTCGTTCATTTTTCAAAATAAAAGCCTGAAACTATGACTAAAGCCTGGGCACAGCCTGAGGAAGCCATTGGAAAATGAATCTGGTTGATACCCCTTTAAATGGAAGAAAGACTGGCCAGGAAACACAGAATTGTAAAAAATAATATCACTTCCGGGTTAGATTTTCTCAGGTTTTCGCCTGCAGAATCAGTTTGTTTATTCTCACAGACAATATTTTGACAGTTTTGGAAACTTTGGAGTGTTTGCTATCCTAATCTGTAAATTATATGCATATTCTACGATCTGGACCTGAGAAATAGTCTGTTTACCTTGGGCCCGTTCTTTAAAAAAAAAATATATATAAATATATATATATATATGACCCCTAGCGTCAAGAGGTTATTAACTCAAAAAGCGTTGAGGCCTCGACGCCATCTTTTTCGGGGCTAATAGCCCATTAGGTTTGGACTATGTTCACCAAGTTTCGTCTTTGAAGTCTTTTCCTTTTAGGAGAAATGGCTATGGCATGATTGGTGGTGTTTTGTACATTTGCAATAAGATTCCATTTGCCATCTGGTGGAATTTACCGGGATAGCGGAAAAATGACCAAAATGTGAACATTTTTTAAAACGGAAACCGTATGTCCGAGAGACTTGCCCCGGTGCACGGCCCGCTGCCGTCTGCGAATTTTACAAACATTCGCGGACATCTAGTAAGGAACCGTACATTTGCAATATGGAGTTTCTCATCGATCATACAGCAAATGCCAAAAAGTGCCCTTCATGTATGAAAGGAAAATATGTGGATTTCCCTCAACTGCAAGATAAAGAATGTTTGGCTGATTTTGCCTTCACCGTGGACATCATGGCTGAACTGAATTCCAAACTACAAGGTAAGGGCCTTTTTGCACATCAGATGTACAGCCTTGTCAAAGCCTTCAAGGGAAAATTACTCCTCCTGACCCGCCAAGTAGAAGCCAACAATCTCAACCACCTTCCGACACTGCTAGTCTGTTCCCTATCAGATGACCAGCGAGAGAAGTATACGTCGCTGCTGAGCGCTTTGAATGGTGAGATCTCGTCGTTTTGAGGATTTCAAAGTGTTGGAAAATGACATGCTGTTGGTTTCCTCTCCTTTCACCTTCAATGTGGATAACGCTCCCACTGACCTGCAACTTTAGCTTATCGATCTTCAGTCTGATGCAGTGATTGGAGAACTATTCAAAACAATGTCACTGACGAGGTTCTATGCATCTCTTGATGAACAAAACTTTCCAAAGATTAGGAGTCATGCTCAGAAGATGTTTGTACTGTTTGGGTCAACCTACACTACCGTTCAAAAGTTTGGGGTCACTTAGAAATGTCCTTGTTTTTGAAAGAAAAACACTTTTTTTGTCCATTAAAATAACATCAAATTGTTCAGAAATACAGTATAGACAATGTTAATGTTGTAAATTACTATTGTAGCTGGAAACGGCTGATCTTTTATGGAATATCGACATAGGTGTACAGAGGCCCATTATCAGGAACCATCACTCTTGTGTTCCAATGGCACGTTATGTTAGCTAATCCAAGTTTATCATTTTAAAAGGATAATTGATCATTAGAAAACCTTTTTGCAATTATGTTAGCACAGCTGAAAACTGTTGTGCTTATTAAAGATGCAATAAAACTGGCCTTCTTTAGACTAGTTGAGTATCTAGAGCATCAGCATTTGTGTGTTCGATTACAGGCTCAAAATGGCCAGAAACAAAGCACTTTCTTCTGAAAGTCTTCAGTCTATTTTTGTTCTGAAAAATGAAGGCTATTCCATGTGAGAAATTGCCAAGAAACTGAAGATCTCGTACAACGCTGTGTACTACTCCCTTCACAGAACAGCGCAAACTGTCTCTAACCAGAATAGAATGAGGAGTGGGAGGCCACGGTGCACAACTGAGCAAGAGGACAAGTACATTTGTGTCTAGTTTGAGAAACGGACGCCTCACAAGAGTTCAACTGGCAGCTTCATTAAATAGTAAAGTCAACAGTAAAGAGGCGACACTGGGATGCTGGCCTTCTAGGCAGACTTGCAAAGAAAAAGGCATATCTCAGACTGGCCAATAATATCTCAGACTGGCCACTCCTGGCACTACGTCATGTCCCCCCTCGGGAGTTATTACCCATTAGAGAGTTGTATGCAATAGTTAAGCATTGTGTCACTCGTAAAGTGAATGTCTGCTTTTCTCAAATCTAACTCGCCTGTATTATCACATTGTGCATTGTAGTAACTACCCATGCCCAGCCTGCCTCACACCCCCCTCCACAATACTTGAACTGTCTGCATATAAAAGAAACTCAGGGCTTTCCAGCGAATTACTCTATAAACCCATCAGAGAGCTGATCCAAAACAACTCACAACAGTCATGTTCAAGTAATGTGGTATCTGTAGGATACATCAGAGTAGCTGGATTACATGGTGTCTTTCAACTATAGCCATGTCCCACAGATCTTTACTCACTACTTTAGTAGCGTCCATAGCTTCCTTGCTAATGTGATATTCTTTTGTGCAAGGTGGAGCAACACCTGTCAAGCACACTGATTACATATCCAAAGTGCCACACTCATTTTTCTTCGTAGTACAAATAGCATGGTTCTGAACTATAGATTCCATTCTGAACTATAGATTCCTATATAAACACAACATGTAAAGTGTTGGTCCCATGTTTCATGAACTGAAATAAAAGATCCAAGAAATGTTCCATATGCGCAACAAGCTTATTTCTCTAAAATGTTGTGCACAAATTAGTTTACATCCCTATTAGTGAGCATTTCGCCTTTGCCAAGATAATCCATCCACCTGACAGGTGTGGCATATCTAGAAGCTGATTAAACGGCATGATCATTACACAGGTGCACTTTGTGCTGGGGACAATAAAAGGCAATCTAAAATGTGCAGTTTTGTCGCACAATACAATGCCACAGATGTTTCAAGTTTTGAGGGAGTGTGCAATTGGCATGCTCACTACAGGAATGTCCACCAGAGCTGTTGCCAGAGAATGTTATGTTAATTTCTGTACCATATGCCTCCTCCAATGTCGTTTTAGAGAATTTGGCAGTACGTCCAAACGGCCTCGCAACCGCAGACCACGTGTATGGCGTTGCATGGGCAAGCGGTTTGCTGATGTAAAAGTTGTGAACAGAGTGCCCCATGGTGACGGTGGGGTTATGTTATGGGAAGGCATAAACTACGGACAATGAACACAATTGCATTTTATCTATGGCAGTTTGAATGCACAAAAATACAGTGATGAGATCCTGAGGCCCATTGTGAGGCCCATTTTTTAAGGGTATCTGTGACTAACAACTGCATATCTGTATTCCCAGAATGTGAGATCCATAGATTAGGGCCTAATTTATTTATTTCAATTCACTGATTTTCTCATATGACCTGTAACTCAGCATGTTTCGTTAAAAAAATGTGTTCAGTATATTTCACTCCCAGCCTTTCCTGACACTCTTGTTCCCCATACACCCTCCCCCTTATACAAATGTTTATCTTTCTCCCTGGCCCCAATCCCTCTCTCCACTGCATGCTCAGACTTATTTTCTTGAATGAGCAAGTGAACCCTCCACAAGCCTGTCTAGTTGAGTAATGAGCCATATTGTGATTAGTCTAGATAGTAGCCAGAGGCAGCCAACCTTGATTGGCGGTCTCACAGCTCCTATGATTGGCCAATGTTTTACCAAGGACATGCATAGTCTGGATTTGGAGACACAGAAAAGGGTAATGCAAGGTTTGTGATTGTTTTTGACTCATATTGTGCTTCCTGTGTGCTGTGTGTGGTTGTCGGAGGTCACTAGTAGGCCAGGATGCACGTCAGGACCGCGTTGTGTTCAGTCAGGGAAGGGGAGTATGCTGATTGGCACTTTGCATAGGGGGGGGGATGTATGGAGACTGGAGTTCCAATCAGTTGTAAATAGTATTGTGTGTGTGTGTGTGTGTGTGTTTTCAAAGTATTAGACCACTGGTACTCTATTGTGATACCATTTGCTGAGTTTTCTGGAGTCCCCAGCCTTCTGTCCTCAGAGACAATATCTGTGTGTGTACTGGAGATGTGTGTTTTTACTATGAGTCAATAGTGGTTTTTGCAGGGATACTCCAGTGTTTTTTCAAGAACAAGGATCAAGACATTTTGACGCAACCTACACCCTACTGAGTCCCACAACCTTTAAATTATCTTAATCTACAAAATAGGTCTGTTTGACCTCCCGCTCTCTCTCTCCATGTTATATCAGAACGTATACAACAGGTATGCCAAAACGTTTATTTTTACTGTTCTAATTACGTTGGTAACCAGTTTATAATAGTCATAAGGGACCTCTGGGTTTGTGGTATATGGCCAATATACCACGGCTAATGGCTGTACTCCGTGTTGCGTCGATCATAAGAACAGCCCTTAGCGAGGGGCGCAATGTGAAGTGTTTTTCATTTACTCGCGCAGTATTCTTAAAGTTTGTGAATTTTGCAGAAAAACAGTATTCATTTTCAAATATTAGTTTGTTAATCCCATTCCGTAATACACAAGACTACTTTGCTTTCAAATGTCGGTATGTCGACGAAACATAAGGCCAAAAACACAACTTTGAAAGAACCCGGCCAACAAGACCCATTTTTATCACCGCCCTATCCTGAGTCTGAGAGCTTGGAGACTCGCACTACTCGGGGGTGCAGGTTTGTCTTGGGGCACTGAAATGAACATTCGAGGCCATCGAGCTTCTACGCTCAGAGGTAATCGAAATGAAAACAGAGGTAGTTGCTACGATTGAGGCCCGAATGCAAGTTGTTTCATAGTTCAATGTCTATTATTTCATAGTTTTGATGTCTTCACTATTATTCTACCATGTAGAACATAGTAGAAATAAAGAAAAACCCTTGAATGAGTAGGTGTGTCAACTTTTGACTGGTACTCCAGAACTGGAAGTTCCCCCATCTTATAAATATTGGGTGGGAGATGTTGTGCTCTCTGAAATTAGAAAAAATGTAATTCAAACCACGTGGGAACTCCAAACTGATTTATGATGCTTGGGCTCCATTCCGGTCTTACTTTGAACAGTCCACACTGATATCATTCTCATTAAAACAAAAATATCTGAATTTGACAGCCCTGTGATTTACTGGTTGGAGGACCATTTTTTGGGGGGGGCGGGGGGGGGGGGGSATGGTCTGTTATGTGCCTATTGAATGTGACTTGTGGATGCCTTATTCCTCTTGCCCTGTCAGAGCCTAAAATGTGAGCTTGTTTTGCGTTTACACTTACATAGTAAAAAGAATATTTCAAAAATAAGCATTGTAAACTTTAATTTTGGTAGTCTGTGGCCATGACTGTCTGTGAGTGGGTGCATTTCTCCATCCCTCATCTGTTTACAGGAACAATGGTGAGGTGACCGCTCTGTTCCTGTATTAACTACAGGATGCCCTTTAACCTTTGTACCCTTCTGCCCAGTGTGTTTAACTTGTCTAAAGTACAGTATCTTTCTAGTTATATTTTGACTATATTATTTATATTGTTTGTGTTATCATGTGTAAAACTGAATAAACAAACAAATAACAGCCCAGAGCTGTATATTGGCCATAGGGGGGACACCTTGATGTTATGGAGCACAACAAGATTGTGGGACAAAAACGAGCAACACTACTGACACAATCACTCCTCTCCGATTCTCAAAACACAATACAAAGAGTATTTAAAGTTACCCATTTGAGAGGGTAACTTTTACAGCATCTCTGAAGCACATAGGTGTTCACACTGCTGTAACATATGGCTTAACTCCAACCCGTCCTACATAACCTCCTCTATTTCCCAGCCAGGCTTCAGCACCACCGCAGCCACACTGGAGACGGCAGGCTGGACCAGCTTACCTGAGGAGCATCACACACATAATATGCTTTCAGCATGTTAACATGACACAAGGGAAGACCAACGATCTGGGGTCTCTATCACATAATTGGTGTCACTGAATTTCTTTTCCACAAGATATGGCCCAGAAAAACGTGCCGACAGATGAGCCAGGGATTGGCAACAAAACTAAAACTTGATCCCCTGGTGCAAAAGAACAGCCAAGCTGTCATGTAACTTCATGCATTTGAGACAAGGAGAGACTTTTGGGCTAACGCACATGCTGCGTGCAGTCTCTCCCGCATCCCGCATAATCGAACATTKTTAGGGGCGCTACTGGGGGTAGGAGATAGGATATGCTCCTTCAATGCTTTTCGCGGACCCTGTGGGGTATGTCCAACACAAAGTCAGCAGGGCTGAACCCTAAGGACTCTTGTATTTTTTCCCTGATAGCAAATCGGACAAAAGGCACCACCTCATCCCAATCGGTACTGGTATCCATCGAGTACTTACATAGCATTGCCTTTAGTGTCTGATGCCAGCGTTTGAGTGCCCCTTGACTCTCCGTATGATAGGGACTGGAGACCTGATGGGAAATACACATCGTCTTTAACACATTTGAGAACAGTTTTGACAAAGTTTATTCCCTGATCAGTTTGGATTACTATAGGGAGTCCAAACGTAGAGAAGAACTTCACTTGTGCCTTCACCAGTCTTAGCCGTTATAGTACGGAGAGGTATAGCCTCTGGGTATCGAGTAGACCTGCACATTATTGTTAGTAAGTACTGGTTACCTGACCTGGTTTTTGGCAACAGACCTACACAATCAATTATCACTCGTTCAAACGGTTCCCCCATCACTGGAATCGGGCAGAGCGGCGCACAAGGAACTGTTTGATTCGCTTTCCCAGTGAGTTGACATACATGACAGGTTTTACAAAGGTAGACCACGTCAGACTTCAAACCTGGCCAGAAATAAATGTTGAAGGACTCGGTTATAAGTCTTCGTGATCCCCAAATGTCCGGACCAAATGTCCGGCGAGTGAGAGCACCAGCTGTCGGAACGGTGTAGGAACAACCACTTGACACTCCAGTCACTAACAGTGTCATGAGCTGCCCATTTATGCATCAAAACTGCTGCTTCCATAAAGTAGGCGGTCTCCTTAGTTTTAGCTTCCTCAGTGGAAATAACCGAAGCAAAACACTTGCAAAGACTGGTGTTTCCTTTTTGACATTCAATCACCTCCTTGGGGGTGACAGACAAAAGAATGTCATGTAATTGGGGCGCGATTCTACTTTCCCCTGCCTTAGTTTTTAGAGGGGTAAAAACTGTCTTGCAGAAGGAATATTCGGTGCATTGTCTTCTACCTCAACATTCTCAAAAATGGAACTAGACAAATCCACCACATCTCCAAGCTTGTGAGATTGTGCCCTCGTAACCACACAAGCAGGAAAAACATGGGGAAACGCTTGAACCAATTTACCTGTAGTTTTGATTTCTGTGTTGTCTACTACTTCTAACACAGGAGTGACATTACCACCAGCAATATCGTTCCCTAGTAGCAATGTGACTCCTTTTACTGGCAGTGTAGACACTACACCAACACGGAAACATCCTGATACCAAGTCTGACACTAAGTGGACCCAGTGTAATGGTACAGGTACGGTTTTTGTCGCTATACCCTGTAATATGACATCCCAGCCACAATATGTTTCAGGAGACCAGGGTAAAGCATCAGTAACAATTACTGACGGCAACGCCCCAGTGGTGCGTAAGATTTGAATGGGCTTTTGATCCGCTTGTTCTCCAGTTAAGGAAACAACCAGCAGAGATAAACGGAGCATAGATATTGATTCAGCATTTGGAAAATCGGATCCTTACTCTGTCCAACAGGTGAGCCAAAGTCTTTTATTTTATTTATTTTTCAAAACCAGGCAGTTTGCAATCACGTGACCCTTTTAGAGACAGTAAAAACATTCATGGATCTTGTGCGAAGGCATAGGGTCGGAGGAATAGCGACCCAAACGATGCACTGATGACGTAATCGTTCGGCCTTCAAAACGAGGGGCGCCAAAGAGTCTTGTGTCAAAGCATACTCATCTGCCAACGGTGCGGCCTGGGCCAATGTTGCCACTTTCTGTTCATTTAAATGAACTACAATTCTATCAGGGAGGTTGCTTTTAAAATCCTCCAACAGCATCAACTCCCAAATATCAGCAAAGGTGTTAGCTTTGCTGGCTGAACACCAGCGATTAAACAGAGACTCTTTGTCCCTTGCAAACTCAAAAGTACAGTGAGATGGTTGTGGTTCCTGAAGCGCTGCCTACAAGCTTCAGGCACCAACTCATAAGCCCTCAATAAGGTTGGTTTAACTATATCATACTGTGAACTGTCTTCCAAGGAGAAAGCAGCTACTACTTCCTGGGCTTTCCCAGACAATTTACATTGTAACAGGAGCGGCCAAACCTCGAGTGGCCAATGCAGCGCAGCGGCCACACGCTCAAATGCAAATAATTAGGAATCAACTTCCGACTCCCGGAATGGAGGGACTAAAGCAATATTTTTACTCATGTCGAAGTGGGCTTGATGACAGGCAGGTTGTGGAGTCGGACTGGCGCCAGCGTCTAGCTCCAGTTGTCGGATCCTCATCTCCTTGTCGTTTTCCATTTTCCTAATTTCCGTCTTTCTCTCTTTGCTCCATTTCCAAACGGGCAGCCTCACCTTTAGCTTTGCTGTCCCATCTGAATGACCCAAAGCATAAGATAAAGGGTCAAATCGGGGCAATATAAAGGGGGTACAAGCAACCCCTTCGTTCTCCCTGTCCTCTGACTTTGACTTTGCATCGGAAGGTCTACCCATCGCCTCTCCAGAAGCCTCCCTCTCATCTTCAACAAGAACATTTGCTCTCACTAAACCCTCCCTGACTAGCACCAAAAGCTCAGCCTTTAGGGCTCTCTCAGGGACAAAGAGTCCATAATGTTCAGCTATTGCGCAAAGGTCTACTTTACACAACCCCACCAACAGAGGGCGCTTCAATAAACTTGGAGATTGCTGAGGCAGCCATTTTGTAGACAGCAGCCTACTGAACACACGTAACTAAACAAGTCATCCAAACTCATAACCTACCATCACACCTCAATCACAGAGAACAGCAGGGTTTAAAGATCCCAGATGAGCCCCCGTTATGTTACGCACGCCTCTTGGAGGGGGAACGCAACACCCTGCTACACTCAACTCACCATGGAGTGAAAGAGGTATGTGACCTCAGGTGCAGGTAAGGATGACAGAGGCAGAATATATTACCGTTTACAGGGAATTTATTTCATTGTCACGGTAATGAGGGGAGAAGTGGCTGGACAGAATCTAAGCAAAGAAAGTAAAAGTTATAGCCCCCTCTCCTAACCACAACTGGCGCACTAACCAAAATACAGGGGGATGGTCCGCCCAGGTCTTACCTAGTGTGCATAGACACAGTATGTACTACGGGTATATGTCTGCCCGCAGGCCTCTTGCCTAAGCACTCCCAAGGTGCCTTCCCCTTCTGGGAACAAAAACATAAGTAAACAATTTCACTAATCAAAAACACAGTCCTATGGCCACAAAATACTTCACAAAAACTTATACAGACCAACAACGACGCAAAGGACATACCAAGAAACTCTCTGAGCAACAACCAAAACAGGACATCCAAGAAGCTCTCTCTTCCTAACAAAGGAACTCTGGCTTTTAAAGCTGCAGAAGGAGTCTGTAATTGCAGACAGCTGTATCCCTTAACAAGAGGGCAGGATCCGACCTCCAATCTGCAATGGGGCCGACCAATCAGCTACTTGGGAGAATCCAGGAAGCCATTTCCTGAAATACACACATACATATATACAAACCCACAGGATAGAAACTAGGGAAAGTAACAGAGTTATTGACCTCACAATAAACCAGATTCTGGCTTATTCTGGCACATTAGGGTGCTGAAACTTGAAGCAGCAGCCGCAACACAATCAATCGGAAATGGTCAGTTTATGGTGCAAATTCGAGTAGGCATAATTAATTTCAACCACCTACATTTTAATTAGACTTCACTAACAACAAGAGGGCTATGTGTTGGAGCCTATTTCTTCCTATTTAAAAATGAAGAGGTAGGCCTACCTGTTTGACAGACGAAATTAGGCTATAAGCTGCTATATCCATAGAGTTGTCAGTCAATTCCTTACCCACCATACACTCTTTAAATAGCCTTCCTCCGTATCAGTGAAGGGCTGTTAAGTTAAAACCATGACTCGAATTTAGGGGGTATGAGAGGGTATGCCATTGGCCTACCTTTTATTAAAGAAAATAACAAAAAGCACAGCCCTTCCCCATTGTTAACTAAAAAGTTTGAAGAAAAATGAAATGGATCAGATTATATAAAGTGATCTAAAACAGTGCTTTGGCCCACGATGATTTATCCTAGAAACAAGCAAAACGCATATGGGGATATCATTGTTTAATTTAATGGGGATATCACTATCTCTGACTGAGAATCATACTTAGGTAGCCGGTTTTCTCACTATGGGTTGTGGGTAGTTATTTTCTGTGTCTGTGTTTCACCATACAGAACTGTTTCGGTTGTTTGTTCGTGTTTTTTTTGTTATTTTTCCTCCGTGTTCATGTTGATTTATTTAAAATCTAATCATGGACACTTACCACGCTGCACATTGGTCCGACTTTTCCTACTCCTCCTCAGACAAAGAGGGGAATTGTTACATTGATATTGGTTATGATTATGACCATGGATGCATTCCAATCTCACGAAATTATAGGCATGACGGAAGATAGGATTTCAAACAGATGTAAATAACATGTATTCTATATCCAGCAAGCTAGTTAGCAAAGTTTACTAGCAAACAGTGAGGAGAAACAATAATACAACAATTTACTGTTGTAAATCTCTACAACTGAAGCTGGTTTTACAGGAAAAAATATTTGCGTAAGCATGCTTGATAGACATGGCTGTATGTAGATACTGTCTGCCTGCCTGCCTGCCTGCCTGCCTGCCTGCCTGCCTGCCTGCCTGCCTGCCTGCCTGCCTGCCTGCCTGCCTGCCTGCCTGCCTGCCTGCCTGCCTGCCTGCCTGCCTGCCTGCCTGCCTGCCTACCTACCTACCTACCTACCTACCTACCTACCTACCTACCTACCTACCTACGTACACATTTGTACGGTCCGGCCAATGTGTAAAGGTTGAGAGTTATGCCATATTTCCTTATATTAGGCTAGATATTGTTGTAAATGTAATCTCTGTGCCTGTGCACATGGGAAGGATGGTCTCGGGAATTAAGGTGCTTGGCAGTGCGGAAATATTCCAGGTTCTTGTGGTTGGTCCGCACAACCACAAGAAGAAGAAGGCACAGGGATTGAAGAAGAAGGCCTAGGGATGTAACTTGGGGTCCAGGGCAGAACGCTGGGACAGGACAGCCCCCGCTCTGACATCCGAAGCATCGGCCTCCACCACGAACTGGTGGGATGGGTCAGGATGAACCACGATGGGAGCTGTGGTAAAGCAGTGTTTTAGATCCCGGAATGCCCGGTCAGCAGTTGGGGACCACGTGAGCGGAACCTTGGGAGAGGTGAGTGCAGACGGGGGAAGCCAGGGTGCTGTAACCCCAAATAAAGCGGCACTAAAAGTTGTCAAATCCCAGGAAATGTTGCAGCTTCACCCTGGACATAGGCTGGGGCCAATCCACCACCACTCTCACCATTCTGGGATCCATCTGTACACTCCCTGCAGCGATGACGGAATTCGCAATTCTCTGCTTTTACAAAAAGCTGGTTCTCCAGGAGGCATTTGAGAACCTGTCGAACATGGATCACGTGTTCTTGGGCAGAGCGGGAGGAGATGAGGATGTCTTCGAGGTAGACAAAGACGAACCGGTTCAACATGGCGCAGAGAACATCATTAACCAGAGCCTGGAATACAGCAGGGGCGTTGGTAAGGCCAAATGGCATGACCAGATACTCGTAGTGACCGCTGGCCATGTTGAAGACAGTCTTCCACTCGTCCCTTTCCCGTATCCGCACCAGGTGGTAGGCATTCCATAGGTCCAGCTTGGAGAACACAGTGGCCCTCTGGAGCGGCTCGAAGACCGAGGAGATGAGGAGTAGCGGGTAGTGGTTCTTCACTATGATGTTGTTGAGACCCTAGTAGTCAATGCAGGGGTGCAGGGTTTTGTCCTTCTTCTCCACAAAGAAGAACCCTGTGCCGGCGGGGGAGGCAGAAGGATGGATGAACCCTGCAGCTAGGGAGTCCTCAATGTAGGTCTCCATAGCCTTGGTCTCCGGATACGACAGAGAGTACAGTCGTCCCCGGAGTGGAGTGGTGTCTGGGAGAAGGTCAATCCCGCAGTCATATGGTCGGTGCGGTGGAAGCGAAGTGGCCCGGGCCTTGCTGAACTCCTCTCGGAGGTCCTGGTACTCCGCGGGAATGGCGGAGAGGTCCGGGGCAACTTCCGAGCCCCCAGGAAGCCAGGAGAATCCCAATACCACGGGAACATGAGGAGACTTAATGAGCAGGAATTGGATTGTCTCGCTGTGGTTCCCTGACACATGTAGGTTGATGGAGATGGTATTGTGGGTGACCCGGTCTATAGAGCTGCTTTCCAGTGCTCTACCGTCCATGGGAATGGAGAGGGGCTGAGTGGGGCTGTCCAGCTCTGAAGCCAGGGTAGCATCCATAAAGCTCTCATCGGCCCCAGAGTCGATGAGTACCCGGAGAGATTTCGACTGGTTCCCCCACAGCAAAATGGCATGAAAAGGGGTGTAAGGGGAGAGGAAAAGTCCCCAAAAGCCAACGTGCAGAAATCCATTGCATAGTCTGTGGGAGTCTTGCTGAAGCTGGAGTAACTTAACTTAGCCTCTCTCCCGGACAATGAAGCATCGAAAACTTTATTTACCTCCGCCACAAACTCCTCCAGAATGAAGCATAATGCCGACTGTTGTTCCCATAGGCATTCCGGGGGAGGTAAGCAGGGTTCCCGGGAAACCTGGATGACCGGGGAGGCGGCGCTGCTAACAGCCGGGTTACTGAGGGGCTGGGAGGTTGCTGTCATGGTCAGGTGCCTAACAGACAACCTGCGGAATTGCTCCAGCAATGTGTTCAACGCTTGGTCATGGCGTTCGGCCATGGTCTGGAACCCTTCCATAAGACCACGAAGCAACTCCTCGTGCCTTCCAATGGTGGCTCCTTGGGAGGAGATGGCATTGTGAAGCTGGTTCGAGTCTGCTGTGTCAGTCATGGCCAGTTCGTACTATCACGTTTCAGGTAAGACCCAGATGCACACAGTGTAACAAAAGTGTATTACTAGTTCAGGGGAAGGCAAAACAACAGCTCAAGGGCAGGCAGAGGTCAGTAATCCAGATAGGGTGCAAAACGTCCAGAACGGCAGGCAGGCTCAGGGTCAGGGTAGGCAGAATGGTCAAAACTGGGAAAAAATTGAAAATAGGAACTAGAACTGACAGGAGCAAGGGGGAAACCGCTGGTAGGTTTCACAAAACAAAACGAACTGGCAACAGACAAACGGAGAACACAGGTATAAATACACTGGGGATAATAGGGATGATTGGTGACACCTGGAGGGGGTGGAGACAAGCAAAAAGACAGGGGAAACAAATCTGAGAACAAGGATATTTCAAGTTATTTTAAATTAGAACATAACAGTATGCTGCCATCTTGTCCATTTCAAGTATTCTCTCATTGACTGAGACAGGTCTCTGTCATCATGACATGCAACACTTTAAGGTTGACATCCACCTATCTCGCTCAATGAAAGAAGACTTCTTTGGGTAAATCACATTATCTGGTGTAATAATCAGTAGCTACAGTTTTCTGCTCTTGTGTGTCTCTACACCCGAGACACACTCGGACACACTGAACCTATTTATTTTGTATGTTACTTTTACCATATAACATTATTGTTGAATACCCACTTCTGTTGAGTTAGCATTAAATAGTGTACACTCCCCTGTATTTTTGGTTTTGACAAATAAACATTATTTGAATATCTGAATGTTTAGTATCTGTTTGATGCTACAGAGCCATGTACAGCTTATATAAATATATTTAGTGAATCCGTAAAGGCAGACACATTTCTAAGATTGATAGAAAATGGCCATATTTATTTTTTGGTGGTTCTAGATGGTCTTATGCTGAGCCACATTAGCTGAGTTTACACAGGCAGCCCAATTCTGATATTTTTCCACTGATTGGTCTAAATCACATCAGATCTTTTTCAGAACTGATCTGATTGGTCAAAAGACCAATTAGTTAAAAAAATATCTGAATGTTAGCGTTTTACACATTTTATGGAAGGGTTTCAAACAAAGGCGACCGGTTAGCATATTGTTTAGGTACAATGAGTGACAGTGCGAATTGCTTTTGAGAGGAAAGATCAGTCAACAAAGTGAATGGGCTAAAGTTGTGAAAAGTCTTAGGAGGGCAGTTCTTACACAGTATGAATTGTTGTGTATGGGAGAATGGGGAGAAATGGAACCTCTCAATCGCTCTCATATACAACAAAACAAAAACTTTTTTTTTGACCCCCTTTTTCTCCCCAATTTCGTGGTATCCAATTGTTAGTAGTTACTGTCTTGTCTCATCGCTACAACTCCCGTACGGACTCGGGAGAGGCGAAGGTCGAGAGCCAGGCGTCCTCCGAAACACAACCCAACCAAGCTGCACTGCTTTCTAACACAGTGCGCATCCAACCCGGAAGCCAGCCGCTCCAATGTGCCAGAGGAAACACCATACACCTAGCGACCTGGTCAGCACACTCTGCCCGCCACAGGAGTTGCTAGTGCGCAATGAGAAAAGGATATCCCTGGTGCCAAACCCTCCCTAACCCGGACGACGCTAGGCCCATGTGCCCCGCCCCATGGGCCTCCCGGTCACGTCCAGCTGCGACAGAGCCTGGGCTCGAACCCAGAGTCTCTGGTGGCACAGAGACTCTTAGACCACTGCGCCACCTGGGAGGCACCCAAAAACAATTACTTTTAGCACAACCACAACCACCTTCCTCATCTCAAAGTAATGTCTGTAAACCTCCCCAGCCCATTGACTTTGACTGATCATTCTTGTCAATAGTAGCCATTTGCAGGGGATTTGTTTTTACCTTGTCTTTGCATTGTGTTTTGAGAATCTGCAGAGAGAAGAATGAGGTGGTTGTGTCATTACTGTTGTAGTCATGATTTTTTACCTTTCAGTGTCCCTTGCTGGTTTCTGTCACACAATCTTTTTGTGCTCCATAACCGCAAGGTGTGTCCACCCCCTCACGCTCCTGTACCCACAATGCAGCCGCGGGGCACTGTGAAATGACTCCAGATAACCTGCATTTTACAATGAGAAAGGTCAAAAGAGAAGAGGGGTAGACTAAATCTGAAACATGCATGAGAGCATCAGCTGTTCCGGACGACTGTGTGATCACGCTCTCCGCACCCAATGTGAGTAAGACTTTCAAACAGGTCAACATTCACAAGACCGCAGGGCCAGACGGATTACCAGGACCTGTACTCCGAGCATGCGCTGACCACCTGACAAGTGTCTTCACTGACATTTTCAACCTCTCCCTGGACGAGTCTGTAATACCAACTTGTTTCAAGCATGCCACCATAGTACCTGTGCCCAAGAACACTAACGTAACCTGCCTAAATGACTACCGAGCCGTAGCACTCACGTCTGTAGCCATGAAATGCTTTGAAAGGCTGGTCATGGCTCACATCAACACTATTATTCCAGAAACCCTAGACCCACTCCAATTTGCATACCGCACCAACAGATCCACAGATGACACAATCTCTATTGCACTCCACACTGCCCTTTCACACCTGGACAAAAGGAACACCGATGTGAGAATTCTATTCATTGACTACAGCTCGGCGTTCAACACCATAGTGCCTTCAAAGCTCATCACTAAGCTAAGGACCCTGGGACTAAGCACCTCCCTCTGCAACTGGATCCTGGAATTCCTGATGGGCCGCCCCCAGGTGGTAAGGGTAGGTAACAACACATCCGCCACGCTGATCCTCGCACGCCCCCATTCTCGTCGACGGGGCAGGTTGAGCGCTTCAAGTTCCTTGGCGTCCACATCCCCAACAAACTAACATGTTCCAAGCACACCAAGACAGTTGAAGAGGGCACAACAAAACCTATTCCCTCTCAGGAGACTGAAAAGATTTGGCATGGGTCCTCAGATCCTCAAAAGGTTTTACAGCTGCACCATTGAGAGCATCCTGACAGGTTGCATCACTGCCTGGTATGGCATCTGCTCGGCCTCCGATCGCAAGGCACTACAGAGGCCCAGTACATCACTGGGCCCAAGCTTCCTGCCATCCAGGACCTCTATACCAGGCGGTGTCAGAGGAAGGCCCTAAAGATTGTCAAAGACTCCAGCCACACTAGTCATAGACTGTTCTCTCTACTACCGCACTCAAGTGGTACCGGAGCACCAAGTCTAGGTCCAAAAGGCTCCTAAGTATCTTTACCCCCAAGCCATAAGACTCCTGAACAGCTAATCAAATGGCTACCCAGACTATCTGCATTGGCAATTTCTCGCATGTAATTGCCTTCATTTCTCAGAACAAGAATAGACTGACGAGTTTCAGAAGAAAGTTATTTGTTTCTGGACATTTTGATCCTGTAATCGAACCCACAAATGCTGATGGTCCAGATACTCAACTAGTCTAAAAAGGCCAGTTTTATTGCTTTTTTAATCAGGACAACAGTTTTCAGCTGTGCTAACATAATTGCAAAAGGGTTTTCTAATCATCAATTAGCATTTTAAAATGATAAATTTGGATTAGCTAGCACAACGTGCCATTGGAACACAGGAGTGATGGTTGCTGATAATGGGACTCTGTACACCTATGTAGATACTCCATTAAAAATAAGCCGTTTCCTTCTACAATAGTCATTTACAACATTAACAATGGCTACACTGTATTTCAGATCAATATGATGTTATTTTAATGGACAAAAATTGAGCTTTTCTTTCAAAAACAAGGACATTTCTAAGTGACCCCAAACTTTTGAACGGTAGTGTACTGTGGCAGACCAGGGGGTTTGGTCAAGACGTTTACATAGATCAGACACAGACAGAGTATGATTAGTTCGGTTTCAAGGGTGTTTATTAAATAATAAATCAAAAAGAAAATAACAGGTCTCCCCCATGAGACCCTCTCCGGGATACCTTCTCCTGGGCTCCGGGTCTTCCTGTCAGGCACACAAACTCAACTCCTTCGGCTTAGCGCGGGTAACCGTATCTAACCACATGGAAGTCACCTCACTTCCTCTAGTTCTTTCTCTGTGTGCTGCCCTTCTGGTAGCTTTATGGACCTCGCACAGCTGGTGAGCAATCTGTCCTTGATTACTCACAAGCTCCCAATCAGCCCCAATTAGTCCTGTCCGGAGGGCCCGTCGAGACCTGGCACGTCCAACAGATGGAGCCACCGCCTCGTGATGTATACTCCATCTGTTACCAGGCCTTGACGAGTCTCCCCCTGGTGGCTGACCTGCTGTACGCCACAGTACATATTACCTCAATTACCTCGACACCGGTGCCCCCGCACATTGACTTTGACTCTGTATTCTTATCTCTTACTTTTTTTTTGGTATTTTCTTAAAACTGCATTTTTGGTTAATGGCTTGTAAGTAAGCATTTCACTGCTGTATTCGGCGCATGTGATGAATAAAATTTGATTTGATTTAAATTGATTGCCTGGTCTCAAACTGTGTTTGCTAGGGATGGGGGAAAGTGTGACACCACTCCAGCCCCAAAGGACGGGAGTTGCCCATCCCTTTTCTGGAAGCTCTGGAGCAGGTTTTCACCAAGGATCTCTCTGTACTTTGCTCTGTTCATCTTACCCCCGATCCTGACTAGTCTCCCAGTCCCTGCCGCTGAAAAACATCCCCACTGCATGATGCTGCCACCACCATGCTTCACCGTAGGGATGGTGCCAGGTTACCTCCGAACGTGATGCTTGGCATTCAGGCCAAAGAGTTCAATCTTGGCTTCATCAGACCAGAGAAATCTTGTTTCTCACTGTCTGAGAGACCTTTAGGTGCCTTTTGGCAAGCTCCAAGTGGGCTGACGTGTCTTTTACTGAGGAGTGGCTTTCATCTGGCCACTCTACCATAAAGGCCTGATTGGAAGGTTCTCCCATCTCCACAGAGAAACTCTGGAGCTCTGTCAGAGTGACCATTGGGTTCTTGGTCACCTCCCTGATCAAGGCCCTTCTCCTCCGATTGCTCAGTTTGGCCAGGTGGCCAGCTCTAGGAAGAGTCTTGGTGGTTCCAAACTTCTTCCATTTAAGAATGATGGAGGCCACTGTGTTCTCGGGGACCTTCAATGCTGCAGAAATGTTTTGGTACCCCTCCCCAGATCTGTGCCTCGACACAATCCTGTCTTGGAGCTCTACTGACAATTCATTCGACCTCATGGCTTGGTTTTTGCTCTGACATGGACTGTCAACTGTGGGACCTTATATCGACCGGTGTGTGCATTCCCAAATCATGTCCAATCAATTGAATTTACCACAGGTTGACTCCAATCAAGTTGTAGAAACATCTGAAGAATTATCAATGGAAACAGGATGTACCTGAGCTCAATTTCGAGTCTCATAGCAAAAATACTTATGTAAATAAAGTATTTCTGTTTTTTATTTGTGATGCGTTTTCAAAAATGTCTAACCTGTTTTCTCTTCGTCATTATGGGGTATTAAGTGTAGATTTTAGAATAAGGCTGTAACGTAACAAAATGTGGAAAAGGGAAGGGGTCTAAATAATTTCCGAATGCACTGTATAGGCTACGTTCCATGTTGTTCCCTATAATAAAATGTCAAACATGGACACAACAATTCAATATAAAGAGAAATAATCTACACAATAATTTGTTAAATGGGCCTTTTCCTATAATGATAACTCAATCAGGCGACCGGTACTCAGTGCTGAACAGTGCTGAAATAGAAGCTGCGTCGGGTCTCGCCCCTCTATTCATCTGCTGATTACATGGACAAGGGGAAACTGATTAGTAATCCTAGATAATCAATGCTACTCTGAGACACTTTGTGAATACAGGCCTAGATCTTCCCGAAATGTTAGGTGTGTGAGTAAGTAAGTGGCAGGTAGGGGTTACAGGCAGTGAGACAAGTATACTGCAAGTGTGTGTGTGGTGGCCTGGCCAGTCAAATTTGGGTTGTTTGTGTAGCCTCAGGCCTTTGGCTCTTAATCTGAAACTCTCACCATTCTCTGTACCTCTTCACTGTCACTGTTGAGTGATGTAATTCTCTGACACCTCTTCTCTCCTCCTTTCCTGAGCCATGCCCTCGACAGACAGGATAGCAACAGCAGCAGAGCTAAAGCACCTCTCATTCTGAAATGACACCTAAAATGCTCAGATTACCAATGGTTAAGTAGGTAGCTAGGATATATCAGTTAGCTAACCATTTACAGTAACAGCAGTTCATTCATAAGACAAAAAAACACTATCTTTGTTGGGACTACCTTATAATCTTCAATCTACATCAGAAATAAAGAAATATCACTTTATCTTGGCATTAATAGAAATGAATACATTAATTAATAGATAATAGATTCATACAATGAAGTTAAAGGGTGAACTATTTTGAAGGGACATGAAGTGTTGGCTGTGCATTTAGCAAATGACAGGCATTCCACATTTAATCCCACCCGCATGTAAAAATCAAAATATATGCAAAAACGTTTAAAGCCATTTTTAGTTTTTCTGTAAAAAAAAGAAAAAAGAGCCGTTTTCGTGTTGCTGATTGCGCCATTTTAACACAGAAAAGGAATTAACCACACGTACATGGGCCGTTACTGCATAACATTTATCATTTTGTATTCTTCAGGTAATCTAACCTAGCACACATAAAAAACGTCTGAGTGGAGTCCCCTCATCTGTTTTTCAGGGGAAACGGAAGTTAGGTCTGTATCCCTGAAAACCGAAAACATCCGCTTTTGACCGAAAACATCAGCTTTTTACCACACTGTGGAGAGTGTCTTTCAGGAAACAAAACATACATTTTGTTTGGCCTTAGCTCCACCCCATTCCTCTTATTTTCTTTCAGCCACCTCACACTTGCGCCCTTCTCTCTCTCTCTCTCTCGCTCTCCCACTCCCACTCCCACAAATGCAGTGACAGTTGCATTCTGTGTGTGCATGCATGTGTGATAGAGAGAGATAGTCGAAATAGAAAGTGAGAGAGGGAGGGAGAGTGAAGGAGCAAAGGGGAATGCTTGCCACTGAGGGGCAGGGAAAAGGAATAAGGAAATTGAAGTAGCCGCCATATGCTGTGGATTTTTATGACTGTCTTGCTGAAGTGAATATTCTTTTTGGGGGAAAAAGATGGGAAGCTCGCATTTTCTGAACAAAGGCTTGCCTTTAGGTAAACATTTAGCTTTCCTTTGGTGCATTGGACCACATGTTAACTGTGATTGTGCTGTGTGGTGTGTACACAGTGTACTGTACAGTATTCTTCCTTCCTTTCCCCCTCCACTCTCTCCCTCTCTCTCTCTCTCTCCATTATCTTCATCTCTACCATTCAGCAACTTACAATGCTGTAATAGCTTGCTTTCAACTCCGAATATGTTTCTGTTGATGCCTTGTATGCTTAGCCTATAGCTTCCTGTAGGGGTGAAGGACATAAATACTATTTCCCTTCAAAAAATGTAAGGGCTGGCAAGGAGACACACAGCAGATACTTCCTAAATGGCCTTCCCGTTCATTGTGCAGTTGGGAACGGTGTTTCCAGTTCCGTCTGACTTGCTTCCTAATTTTCCTTTTAGGGAAGAAAGAAACATTGATTCCAGAACAGTCTACTATGGGAATACTTCAGATTAAGGAAGGATAGAAAACAGCTTTGTAGGTGCTTAGTAGTCATGTTAGTATTGTGAATACTTCCATGTCAGATTTTTTTTTATTTTACCTTTATTTAACTAGGCAAGTCAGTTAAGAATAAATTCTTATTTTCAATGATGGCCTAGGAACAGTGGGTTAACTGCCTTGTTCAGGGGCAGAATGATAGATTTTTACATTGTCAGCTCAGGGATTCGATCTTGCAACCTTTCAGTTAATAGTCCAAAACTCTAACCACTAGGCTACATGCCGCCCCAGACTGGTGTCTGTTACTTGGATTTATTTTTGATTGTATTCACAACATCAGCATATTTTCTACAATGGGGGTCTTGTTTGTTGTTGGATCTTTTTCTAAGTCTGGGCTCGTAGGTGTGTTCAGTTCTGTGATCAATGGATCGTGTCTTATCTTGTTATTAAAATCAGGCTAATTGACACAGATACCAACTCACCCCTGGGGTGCTCAAATTGGCAGAATTACCCCAATACAAAGATCCCATATCAGTATTGCCATGGAATGCCATGGATATTGGTGATGAAACATTTCATTGTTTGTTAATTTCTTTATAATCTTTGAAGAAGACATGTTGGCTTAGCTAATAGTTTTTGTATTTTCATTGATCTAAAACACAAATGTCAAACGTGGCTGATAAAACTCTCCAGTAATCGAGCTAGGCATATACATTCATCCTCATTTTCATGTTTGTAGTGAATTACACCCTGTGGCTGATCAGTCCAGTTGTGATCTAACGCAGACAAACAAGACGTGGCTTAATGATCCTGTTTACCTGTGTGATTGTGTTTGTGTGTTTGCTCACTTGTGTGTGAGTGACTGTGTGTGTGTGCGCGTGCGTGCGTGCGTGCGTTCGTGTGACTGACTGAGTATGTGTATTGGTGTTTGTGTCTCTCGGTGAGTATGCATGTGTCCGCCTGCATGTGTGTATGATGGTGGCGGGATGAGGTAGGGAGGGAATGAGGGAGGGAGCTGAAGGAGAAGAGAGGGGTGTGTCTATACTCCCCTGGCTCGCCTAGGAGGGAGATTTCCTGTGGGAACAGAACAGTGGGTTGAGACAGTCACGCCATGTTTGTTCATGTCAGATTGGCTATGATCATAAATCACATAGCCTGAGCTGCTCACAGGTGCACAGTTTTTCCCCCTTCTTTATGGTGGTTACAGTTACGATGCTACCTTTCATATCAATGCAAATATGGGTTTATTGGGCTGTATTGAAAAAGAATGTATATGAGGACATCTTAAATAAGTGGGGAAAGAAATTAAATAGAGCTATGTTTGAAGCATTTCATATTTGCAGAGCAAAGGACAGCTCTGATCAAATCAAATCAAATTTGATTTGTCACATGCGCCGAATACAACCTTACCGTGAAATGCTTACTTACAAGCCCTTATTGACCAACAATGCCGTTTTAAGAAAATAGAGTTAGGAAAATATTTACAAAATTTAAAAATATAACACAATAAAATAACAATAAACAATAACGTGGCTATATACAGGAGGTACCGGTACCGTCAATATGCGAGGGTACAGGTTAGTCGAGGTAATTTGTACATGTAGGTGGGGGTAAAGTGACTATGCATAGATAATAAACAGCGAGTAGCAGCAGTGTAAAAACAAAGGGGGGAGGGGGGTGTCAATGCAATAGTCCGGGTGGCCATTCTTAAAAGCTTCTTGGAGGTAGAAGCTTTTAAGAAGCCTTTTGGACCTAGACGTGGTCTCTCCGGTACCGCTTGCTGTGCGGTAGCAGAGAAAACAGTCTACGACTAGGGTGACTGGAGTCTTTGGCATTTTTTTGGGCCTTCCTCTGACACCACCTAGTATAAATGTCCTGGATGGCAGGAATCTTGACCCCAGTGATGTACTGGGCCATACACACTACCGTCTGTAGCGCCTTACGATTGGATGACGAGCAGTTGACATACTAGGAGGAGATGCAACTGGCAGGATGCTCTTGATGGTGCAGCTGTAGAACTGAGGACCCATGCCAAATCTTTTCAGTCTCCTGAGTGGGAAAAAGCATTGTCGTGCCCTCTTCACGACTATCTTGGTGTGTTTGGACCATGATAGTTCGTTGGTGATGTGGACACTAAGAAACTTGGAACTCTCGACCCACTCCACTACAGCCCCGACAATGTGAATGAGGGCGTGTTCAGCTCTCTTTTTCCTGTAGTCCACGATCAGCTCCTTGCTTACATTGAGGGAGAGGTTGTTCCCCTGGCACCACACTGACAGGTGTCTGACCAACTCCCTATTGGCTGTCTCATTATTGTCGGTGATCAGGCCTATCACTGTTTTGTCGTCAGCAAACTTAATGATGGTGTTGGAGTCGTGCTTGGCCACGCAGTTGTGGGTGAACAAGGAGTACAGGAAGGGACTAAACACGAACCCCTGAAGGGCCCCCATGTTGAGGATCAGCGTGGCAGATGTGTTGTTGCCTACTCTTACCACTTGGGGACGGCCTGTCAGGAAGTCCAGTATCCAGTTGCAGATGGAGGTGTTTAGTCCCAGGATCCTGGGACTAAACACTGAGCTGTAGCCAATGAACAGCATTTTCCCATAGGTGGTCTTTTTGTCCAGGTGTGAAAGGGCAGTGTGGAGTGCGATTGAGATTGCGTCATCTGTGGATCTGTTGGGGCGATATGCGAAGTGGGTCTAGCGTTTTGATGGTGTTGATGTGAGCCATGACCAGCCTTTCAAAGCATTTCATGGCTAACGACGTGAGTGCTACGGGGTGGTAGTAATTGAATCTTCACTTTCTTGGGCACAGGGAATATGGTGGTTTGCTTGAAACATGTAGGTATTACAGACTCGGTCAGAGATGTTGAAAATGTCAGTGAAGACACTTGCCAGTTGGTCCTTGTATGCTCTTAGTACATGTCCTGGTAATCCGTCTGGACCTGCGGCCTTGTGAATGTTGACCTGTTTCAAGGTCTTGCTCACATCGGCTACAGAAAGCGTGATCACACAGTCGTCCTTGTATCCTTGTTGAACACAACTCAGGCTTTCTGGGGTGCTGTAGTTTGACTGTATGAACGTAGATGAGGGTTCACAGGAGCAGGCTGAGGAGGGGCAAACCTTAGGCCACAAGAGAGACACTGTTTAGAATACTGGACGTAAGGGTCGTTCGTACTGGTTCTCACAAGATCAGATGCTCCACTGGAATGACAGATATTTCCTTCCAGTAGGAACTGGGTCTCTAAATGTGTCAGTAAAATGTGGTAGATGTGATAAGAAAACTGATAGGGATCTTTTCCTTTCTCACTAATTCTCCCATTTGATGTTATCACAATAATTCCTTATAAGCAGGAATTCCAGGCATAAGCGATATAAGTGATCGCTTAGCCGGAAAAATAATTACAAAATTACAAAATATGTAGAATTGCGGTAAATTAGCTTGAGAAAATGTATTTTTTAAAAGCTTAACGTATTGCAGGCATCTACTGTATACTGAACAAAGATATAAACGCAACAGGTTGTGTTGGTCCCATGTTTCATGAGCTGAAAAAAAGATCCCAGACATTTTCCATACTCACAAAAAGCTAATTTCTCTCAAATGTTGTACATCCCTGTTAGTGAGCATTTCTCCTTTGCCAAGATAATCCATCTACCTGACAGGTGTGGTATATCAATAAGCTGATCAAAGAGCATGATCATTACACAGGTGCACATTGTGCTGGGGACAATAAAAGGCCACTCTAAAATGTACAGTTGTCACACAACACAAAGCCACAATGTAACATGTTTTGAGGGAGCATACAATTGACATGCTGACTGCAGAATTGTCCACCAGAGCTATTGCCAGATAATTTAATGTTAATTTCTCTACCATAAGCCACCTCCAATGTTTTTTAGAGAATTTGGCAGTACGTCCAACTGGCCTCACAACTGCAGACCACGTATAAACACGCCAGCTCAGAACCTCTACATCCGGCTTCTTCACCTGCGGGATCGTCTGAGAACACTCACACAGACACCTGATGAAACTGTGGGTTTGCACAACCAAATAATTTCTGCACAAACTGTAAGAAACCATCTCTGGGCCTCCCGAGTGGCACAGTGGTCTAAGGCACTGCACTGCATTGCAGTGCTATCTGTGCCACTAGAGATCCTGGTTCAAGTCCAGGCTCTGTCGCTGCAACCGAGGACCCATGGGGTGGCGCACTACGGACAATGAAAACAATTGCATTTTATCGATGGCAATTTGAATGCAGAGAGATACAGTGACAAGATCCTGAGGCCCATTGTCGTGCCATTTATCCACCGCCTTCCCCTCATGTTTCAGTATGATAATGCTCAGCCCCATGTCACAAGGATCTGTACACAATTTCTGGAAGCTGAAAATTTCCCAGTTCTTCCATGGCCTGCATACTCACCAGACATGTTACCCATTGAGCATGTTTGGGATGCTGTGGATGGATGTGTGTTCCAGTTCCCAACAACTTCACACAGCCACTGAAAAGGAGTGGGACAACATTCCACAGGCCATAATCAACAGCCCGATCAACTATGAGAAGGAGATGTGTTGCGCTGCATGAGGTAAATGATGGTCACAACAGATGCATATCTGTATTACCAGTCATGTGATATCCATAGATTAGAACCTTATTAATTAATTTCAACTGACTGATTTCCTTATACAGTTGAAGTCGGAAGTTTACATGCACCTTAGCCAAATACATTTAAACGCAGTTTTTCACAATTCCTGATATTTAATCCTAGTAAAAAATCCATGTCAGGTCAGTCAGGATCACCACTTTATTTTAAGAATGTGAAATGTCATAATAATAGTAGAGAGAATGATTTATTTCAGCTTTTATTTATTTCATCACATGTGGGTCAGAAGTTTACATACACTCAACTAGTATTTGCTAGCATTGTCTTTAAATTGTTTAACTTGGGTCAAACGTTTCGGGAAGCCTTCCACAAGCATCCCACAATAAATTGGGTGAATTTTGGCCCGTTCCTCCTGACAGAGCTGGTGTAACTGAGTCAGGTTTGTAGACCTTCTTGCTCGCACACGCTTTTTCAGTTCTGCCAACAAATTGTCTGCAGCATTGAGGTCAGGGATTTGTGATGGCCACTCCAATACCTTGACTTTGTTGTCCTTAAGCCATTTTGCCTCAACTTTGGAAGTATGCTTGGGGTCATTGTTCATTTGGAAGACCCATTTGCGACCAAGCTTTCTGACTGATGTCTTGAGATGTTGCTTCAATATATCCACATAATTTTCCATCCTCATGATGCCATCTATTTTGTGAAGTGCACCAGTCCCTAATGCAGCAAAGAACCCCCACAATATGATGCTGCCACCCCCGTTCTTCACGGTTGGGATGGTTTTCTTTGGCTTGCAAGTCTCCCCCTTTTTCCTCCAAATATAACGATTGTCATTATGGCCAAACAGTTTATTTTTGTTTCATCAGACGATCTTTTTCCCCATGTGCAGTTGCACAACTTTTTTATTCCGGTTTTGGAGCACTGGCTTCTTCCTTGCTGAGTGGCCATTCAGGTTATGTCGATGTAGGACTCGTTTTACTGTGGATATAGATACTGTTGTACCTATTTCCTCCAGCATCTTCACAAGGTCCTTTGCTGTTGTTCTGGGATTGATTTGCACTTTTTGCACAAAAGTACATTCATCTCTGGGAGACAGAACATGTCTCCTTCCTGAGTGGTGTGACGGCTGCGTTGTCCCATGGTGTTTATACTTGCGTACTACTGTTTGTACAGATGAACGTTCTTTTTCTGAGGACTTGGCTGATTTCTTTTAATTTCCCCATGATGTCAAGCAAAGAGGGACTGAGTTTGAAGGTAGACCTTGAAATACATTCACAGGTACACCTCCAATTGACTCAAATTATGTCAATTATACTATCAGAAGCTTCTAAAGCCATGACATCATTTTCAGGAATTTTCCAGGCCATTTAAAGGCACAGCCAACTTAGTGTATGTAAACTTCTGACCCACTGAAATTGTGATATAGTGAGTTATAAGTGAAATAATCTGTCTGTTAACAATTGTTGGAAAAAGTACTTGTGTCATGCACAACGTAGATGTCCTAACCGACTTGCCAAAACTATAGTTTGTTAACAAGAAATTTGTGGAGTGGTTGAAAAATGAGTTTTAATGACTCCAACCAGTGTATGTAAACCTCCGACTTCAACTGTATTTACTGTAACTCTTTGAAATGTTTGCATGTTGCRTTTCTATTTTTGTTCAGTGTATACATGATAGAAGACATTAGCAGAATATTYTTTGATACCACACAAATGGCAGATTTCAGGCTACTGTGCAACTCACTATTCAGGTAGGATGCAATTTTGGAACGTCATTCATTATTATTTTAATAATTTGTTTTATCATTATTATTAATGTATTTCATTGTTATTATTGTAGGCCTATTTATTCATCTGAACCAGGTCTTTAAAACATACTTTTACAAATGACAAAAACATTATTCCTTGCGTTTTGAACTTTATAGCCAATTGTTTTATTRATTTTTACTTTCCTAAAACAATGATTGTCCACTTCACGGTAAGAATTAGCGTGCCAGATGTGTTGTTGCCTACCCTTACCACCTGGAGGTGGCCCGTCAGGAAGTCCAGGATCCAGTTGCAGAGGGAAGTGTTTAGTGCCAGGATCCTTAGCTTAGTGATGGGCTTTGAGGGCACTATGGTGTTGAATGCTGAGCTGTAGTCAATGAATAGCATTCTCACATAGGTGTTCCTTTTGCCCAGGTGTGAAAGGGCAGTGTGGAATGCAATAGAGATGTCATCATCTGTGGATCTGTTGGGGCGTTATGCAAATGGGGGGGGGGGGGGGGGTCTAGGGTTTCTGGATAATGGTGTTGAACCATTTCATAGCTACGATGTGAGTGCTACGGGTCGGTAGTCATTTATGCAGATTACCTTAGTGTTCTTTGGGCACAGGTACTATGGTGGTATGCTTGAAACATGTTGGTATTACAGACTCAGACAGGGAGAGGTTGAAAATGTCAGTGAAGATACTTGCCAGTTGGTCAGCTCATGCTCGGAGTACACGTCCATGTAATCCGTCTGGCCCTGCGGCCTTGTGAATGTTGATCTGTTTAAAGGTCTTACTCACATCAGCTGCAGAGAGCGTGATCACACAGTTGCCCGAAACAGCTGATGCTCTCATGCATGTTTCAGTGTTACTTACCTCAAAGCGAGCATAGAAGTTATTTAGCTCGTCTGGTAGGCTCGTGTCACTGGGCAGCTCTTGGCTGTGCTTCCCTTTGTAGTCTGATATAGTTTGTAAGCCCTGCCACATCCGACGTCCGTTGGAGCCGGTGTAGTACGATTCGATCTTAGTCATGTATTGATGCTTTGCCTGTTTGATGGTTCGTCGGAGGGCATTGTGGGATTTCTTCTAAGCTTCCGGGTTAGAGTCTCGCTCGTTGAAAGCGGCAGCTCTACCCTTTAGCTCAGTGCGAATGTTGCCTGTAATCCATGGCTTCTGGTTGGGGTATGTGCGTACAGTCACTGTGGGGACGACGTCATCGATGCACTTATTGATGAAGCCAGTGACTGATGTGGTGTACTCCTCAATGCCATTGGAAGAATCCTGGAACATATTTCAGGTTGTGCTAGCAAAACAGTCCTGTAGTTTAGCATCTGCTTCATCTGACCACTTTTTTATAGACCGAGTCATTGGTGCTTCCTGCGTTAATTTTTTGCTTGTAAGCAGGAATCAGGAGGATAGAATTATGGTCAGATTTGCCAAATGGAGGGCAAGGGAGAGCATTGTATGTGTATCTGTGTGTGGAGTAAAGGTGATCTAGAGTTTTTTCCCTCTGGTTGCACATTTATCATGCTGAACGAAATTCGGTAAAACTGATTAAAGTTTACCTGCATTAAAGTCCCCGGCCACTAGGTGTGCCACCTCTGGATGAGCGTTTTCCTGTTTGCTTATGGCGGTATACAGCTCATTGAGTGCAGTTTTAGTGCCAGCACCAGACTGTGGTGGTATGTAGACAGCTACGAAAAATACAGATGAAAACTCTCTAGGTAGATAGTGTGGTCTACAGCTTATCGTGAGATACTCTACCTCAGGCGAGCAAAACCTCGAGACTTCCTTAGATATCTTGCATCAGCTGTTGTTTACAAATATGCATCGGCCCACACCCCGTTTCTTACCAGAGGCTGCTGTTCTATCCTGCCGATAGAGTGTATAACCCGCCAGCTGTATGTTATGAATGTCGTCGTTCAGCCACGACTCTGTGAAACATAAGATATTACAGTTTCTAGGACATAGGTGCTTTCAGTTCGTCCCATTTATTTTCCAGCGATTGAATGTTAGCTAGCAGTACGGATGGCAAAGGCAGATTATCCACTCGTTGCCTGATCCTCACAAGGCACCCCGATCTCTTTCCGCAAAATCTCTGTTTCTTTCTCCAGCGAATGACGGAGGTGAGGGCCTGTACGGGTGTTTGGAGTATATCCTTCCCATCTGACTCATTAAAGAAAGATTCTTCGTCTAATTCGAGGTGAGTAATCGCTGTTCTGATGTCCAGAAACTCTTTTCTGTCATAAGAGACGTTAGCAGCAACATTATGTACAAAATAAGTTACAAACAATGCGAAAAAACTTACAAAATAGCATGGTTGATTAAGAGCCAATAAAAAGGCAGCCATCTTCATCAAAAAAGTGTTAAGTTTAGGGATAAGCTTAGGAGTTAGGTTAAAGGCTTGAGGTTAGGGTTAGCGGAAGGGTTAGCTAACATGCTAAGTAGCTCCAAAGTAGCTAAAAAGCAGTAAGTAGTTGCAAAGTTGCTAATTAGCTATAATGCTAAAGTTGTCCATGATGAGATTCGAACATGCAACCTTTGGGTTGATAGACATTCGCGTTACCACCTGTTTTGTTTAACTGTCTCAACAGAATGAAACAAAACATGTTTTTATAGTCTATTTAAAGGACATGTAATTGTGGCTAATTTGGACAATATGTTGGTGGTGGTGGCTGTGTGGTTGGACTCCCTAGTGGGTTAAACAGCCTATGCATACGGTACATTTCTCAAATGTCCGATAATTTAAGATCTTCCAGGTCACTTGTCTGGGCTTTTGGCTGATGAAGAAATTGGAAAGCTGATGAATAAAATTGCCACCAATTGACCAGGAGAAGAAAAAAAAATCATATTGCGAAATAATGTTTTTTTGCCTTCTCATTGGTGAAAATACCAGTAAATGTAAATATATTTGACAGGTCGTGCTTATCAGTCTATGGGTTAATTTGCATAATTTAGTGGAATTAAATTGCCGTGTGTGTATATTCGTTATGTATTTTATTTATCACATGCGCACAGCTCAGTCTTTGAGCTGAAAATCGGTCAGACAGTTGTTTTATAAGCCCAATCATTGCGCAATAATTCTAAATGCAATCGTTTGTTAAAAATTGTTATTATGGCCACGATTATAAAGAGGTACTATTTTTAGCCCTATTTCTCATGGTAGCCTAATTGATACGTGCTTCCCATTCACCATTCAAATGCATATTTTATTTTAATTTTATTTAACCTTTATTTAACTAGGCACATTCTTATTTACAATGACGGCCTACCAAAGGCAAAGGCCTCATGCGGGGATGGGGGCTGGGATTAAAACAAGTAAATACATAAAAATATATAGGACAAAACACACATCACGACAAGAGAGACAACACAACAATACATAGAGACCTAAGACAACAACATAGCAATTCAGCAACACATGACAACACAGCATTGTAGCAACACAACATGATAGCAGCACAAAACACGGTACACATATTATTGGGCACAGACAACAGCACAAAGGGCAAGAAGGTAGAGACAAATATAAATCACGCAAAGCAGCTACAACTGTCAGTAAGAGTGTCCATGATTGAGTCTTTGAATGAAGAGATTTTGATTAAACTGTCCAGTTTGAGTGTTTGTTGCAGCTCGTTCCAGTCTCTAGCTGCAGCGAACTGAAAAGACGAGTGTTCCAGGGATGTGTGCTTTGGAGACCTTTAACAGAATGTGACTGGCTGTATGTGGAGGATGAGGGCTGCAGTAGATATCTCAGATAGGGGGGAGTGAGGCCTAAGAGGGTTTTATAAATTATCATCAACCAGTGGGTCTTGCGACGGGTATATAGAGATGACCAGCTTACAGAGGAGTCTAGTGTGCAGTGATCTGTCCTATAAGGAGCATTGGTGGCAAATCTGATGGCCGAATGGTAAAGAACATCTAGCTGCTCAAGAGCACCCTTACCTGCCGATCTATAAATTACGTCTCCGTAATCTAGCATGGGTAGGATGGTCATCTGAATCAGGGTTAGTTTGGCAGCTGGGGTGGAAGAGGAGCGATTACGATAGAGGAAACCAAGTCTAGATTTAACTTTAGCCTGCAGCTTTGATATGTGCTGAGAGAAGGACAGTGTACCGTATAGCCATACTCCCAAGTACTTGTATGAGGTGACTACTTCAAGCTCTAAACCCTCAGAGGTAATAATCACACCTGTGGGGAGAGAGGCATTCTTCTTACCAATCCACATTACCTTTGTTTTGGAGGTGTTCAGAACAAGGTTAAGGGCAGTTGGACACTAAGAAAGCTTTGTTGTAGAGCGTTTACCACAAAATCCGGGGAGGGGCCAGCTGAGTATAAGACTATCATCTGCATATAAAAGGATGAGAGAGCTTCCTACTGCCTTAGCTATGTTGTTGATGTAAATTGAGAAAAGCTTGGGGCCTAGGACCGAGCCTTGGGGTACTCCCTTGGTGACAGGCAGTGGCTGAGACAGCAGATGTTCTGACTTTATACACTGCACTCTTTGAGAGAGTTAGTTAGCAAACCAGGCCAAAGACCCCTCAGAAACACCAATACTCCTTAGCCGGCCCACAAGAATGGAATGGACTACCGTATCAAAAGCTTTGGCCAAGTCAATAAAAATAGCAGCACAATATAATACATCAAGGGCAATGGTTACATCATTGGCAGGAAGACATGTTTCATCAGCGTGTAACACACCACTTTGCAATGATCTGGAGGCAGGATGCATTTTGAAAACATATGTATATTAATTGTTTGAAACCTGAACATTTTACTACCTATTATGAGGCATGTTTAACCTTGCTTCAAAGTATCCTAGGCAAAGTATGACCATATCCGTGGAGGCAATAATTTGATAAAGACTTCCATATGCCATTGAAACCAGTAGCCTATTTCTCTCACGTTCTATTGTTATTGCGTCTTTAGATTTCCCCTCTTTCTACATTTCTAATGGATATTTTAATCTCTGTCACTTCGACAACAGTGTTTTCTGCTAATTGTATTATGAAACTAACATTCGCGCGTAGCCTACGGCCTTGTGCGCATTGCTGCGCTTATAATGTGATGAAATAATAGTTGATCAACATTTTAAGCTAAACATTCGGATCTAATGCATCAGACTTATTGCTTTTTAACTTTTTTTTAAATGTAGCCTAGGCCTAGCCTACTGGTTGTATGAATTTGGGATCTATCGTTCCACAATTGTCCCAGAGTTTCTTAGGAAGAGGCTATTTCTTTCTCGACAAGCTGACCAGCATAGTAGAAAAAATTGTCATTTTTTCTACTATGGGGCATAATAGATTGACATAGGCTCGTGATTTTGCTGTTCATTACTCGTCTTGTTGGCTGGGGAAAAGCAAATGTGTACAGCTATTCTAATATCTTCAATGCACATTGGAATTTGGTAAGAAGCCTTTCATTGCATTCTTGACTTGCATGTTTTGTTAAGATGAATTACCATAATTTAAACGTGATTTCTGTCATTCTGAGCACAGTGAATGGACGTCCTAATCAGGTGACACACCTAATGCATATGGATCCGGTAAATTTCTCAAATGTCAATTAAAATGCTGCCGGTCATATGTCAGGCACCACATTTTCATAACGGAAACCCTGGTCCGGCGCCATATACAGTGCATTCGGAAAGTATTCACACTCCATGACTTTTTCCACATTTTGTTACGTTACAACCTTATTCTAAAATTGATTAAATTGTTTATTTCCCCTCATCAATCTACACTCAATACCCCACAATGACAAAGCAAAAACGGATTATTTGACATTTTTGCAAATGTATTAAAAATAAAAAACGGAAATATCACATTTACATAGGTATTCAGACCCATTGCTCAGTACTTTGTTAAAGCACCTTTAGCAGCGATTACAGCCTCGAGTCTTCTTGGGTATAATGCTAAAACTTGGCACACCTGTATCTGCGGAGGTCCTCCCATTCTTCTCTGCAGATCCTCTCAAGCTCTGTCAGATTGGATGGGGAGCTTCGCTGCACAGCTATTTTCAGGTCTCTCCAGAGATGTTTGATCGGGTTCAAGTCTCTATGGCTGGGCCACTCAAGGACATTCAGAGACTTGTTCCCGAAGCCAGTCTTGTGTTGTCTTGGCTGTGTGCTTCGGGTTGTTGTCCTGTTGGGAGGTGAACCTCAAATCAAATCAAATTTTATTAGTCACATACACATGGTTAGCAGATGTTAATGCGAGTGTAGCGAAATGCTTGTGCTTCTAGTTCCGACAATGCAGTAATAACAACAAGTAATCTAACCTAACAATTCCACAACTACTACCTTATACACACAAGTGTAAAGGGATAAAGAATAATGTTACATAAAGATATATGAATGAGTGATGGTACAGAACGGCATAGGCAAGATGCAGTAGATGGTATAGAGTAGCGTATATACATATGAGATGAGTACTGTAGGGTATGTAAACATAAAGTGGCATAGTTTAAAGTGGCTAGGGTAATGTATTACATAAAGATGCAAGATGCAGTAGATGATATAGAGTACAGTATATACATATACAATAGATGGTAATGTAGGGTATGTAACATTATATTAAGTGGCATTGTTTAAAGTGGGCTAGTGTACATTTTTACATAATTTCCATCAATTTCCATTTTTAAAGTGGCTGAAGTTGAGTCAGTATGTTGGCAGCGGCGCTAAAATGTTTAGTGGTGCTGTTTAACAGTCTGATGGCTTGAGATAGAACTGTTTTTCAGGTCTCTCGGTCCCTGCTTTGATGACGTTACTGGACCTCGCCTTCTGGGATGATAGCGGGGTGAACAGCAGTGGCTTGGGTGGTTGTTGTCCTTTGATATCTTTTATGGCCTTCCTGTGACATCGGGTGGTGTAGGTGTCCTGGAGGGCAGGTAGTTTGCCCCCGGTGATGCGTTCTGCAGCCTCACTACCTCTGTGGAGGCCTTACGTTGTGGGCGGAGCAGTTGCCGTACCAGGCGGTGATACAGCCCGACAGGATGCTCTCGATTGTGCATCTGTAGAAGTTTGTGAGTGCTTTTGGTGACAAGCCGAATTCTTCAGCCTCCTGAGGTTGAAGAGGCGCTCTGCGCCTTCTTCACAACGCTGTCTGTGTGGGTGGACCAATTCAGTTTTGTCCGTGATGTGTACACGAGGAACTTAAACTTTCCACCTTCTCCACTACTGACCCTCTGCTGTTTCTGAAGTCCCAATCTTCCTTTGTTTTGTTGCGTTGAGTTGAGGTTATTTTCCTGACACCACACTCCGAGGGCCCTCACTCCTCCCTGTAGGCCGTCTCGTTCGTTGTGTAATCAAGCCTACCACTGTAGTGTCATCCGTAAACTTGATGATTGAGTTGGAGGCGTGCATGGCACGCAGTGTGGGTGAACAGGGAGTACAGGAGAGGGCTCAGAACGCACCTTGTGGGGCCCCAGTGTTGAGGATCAGCGGGGTGGAGATGTTACCTACCTCACCACTGGGGCGCCCGTCAGGAAGTCAGGACCCAGTTGCACAGGGCGGGGTCGAGACCAGGTCTCGAGCTTGATGACGAGTTTGGAGGGTACTATGGTGTTAAATGCTGAGCTGTAATCGATGAACAGCATTCTCACATAGGGATTCCTCTTGTCCAGATGGTTAGGCAGTGTGCAGTGTGGTTGCGATTGCGTCGTCTTGGACCTATTGGGTCGGTAAGCAAATTGGAGTGGGTCTAGGGTGTCGGTAGGGTGGAGGTGATATGGTCCTTGACTAGTCTCTCAAAGCACTTCATGATGACGGAAGTGAGTGCTACGGGGCGGTAGTCGTTTAGCTCAGTTACCTTAGTTTTCTTGGGAACAGGGACAATGGTGCGCCCTCTGAAGCATGTGGGAACAGCAGACTGGGATAAGGATTGATTGAATATGTCCGTAAACACACCAGCCAGCTGGTCGCGCATGCTCTGAGGACGCGGCTGGGAATGCCGTCTGGGCCTGCAGCCTTGCGAGTGTTAACACGTTTAAATGTTTTACTCACCTCGGCTGCAGTGAAGGAGAGCCCGCAGGTTTTGGTAGCGGGCCGTGTCAGTGGCACTGTATTGTCCTCAAAGCGGGCAAAAAAGTTATTTAGCCTGTCTGGGAGCAAGACATCCTGGTCCGCGACGGGGCTGGTTTTCTTTTTGTAATCCGTGATAGACTGTAGACCCTGCCACATACCTCTTGTGTCTGAGCTGTTGAATTGCGACTCTATTTTGTCTCTGTACTGGGACTTAGCCTGTTTGATTGCCTTGCGGAACCTTTGCCCCTGTCTGAGGTCCTAAGCACTCTGGAGCAGGTTTTCATCAAAGATCTCTCTGTACTTTGCTCCGTACATCTTTCCCTTTATCCTGACTAGTCTCCCAATCCCTGCCGCTGATGCTGCCACCATCACGCTCACCGTAGGGATGGTATTGGCCAGGTGATGATCGGTGCCTGGTTTCCTCCAGACGGGACGCTTATCAATCAGGCCAAAGAGTTCAATCTTGGTTTCATCAGACCTGGGAATCTTGTTTTGCATGGTTTTAGAGTCCTTTATGTGCCCTTTGGTAAACTTCAAGCGGGCTGTCATGTGCCTTTTACTGAGGAGTGGCTTCTGTCTGGCCACTCTACTAAAAAGGCCTGATTGGTGGAGTGCTGCAGAGATGGTTGTCCTTCTGGAAGGTTCTCCCATCTCTGCAGAGGAAATCTGGCGCATCGTCACCTCCCTGACCAAGGCCCTTCTCCCCCGATTTCTCATTTTGGCTGGGCGGCCAGCTCTAGGAAGAGTCTTGGTGGTTCCAAACTTCTTCCATTTAAGAACGATGGAGGCCACTGTGTTCTTGGGGACCAATGCTGCAGAAATGTTTTGGTACCCATCCCCAGATCTGTGCCTCGACACAATCCTTTCTCTGCGCTCTATGGAAAATTCCTTCGACTTCATGGCTTGGTTGTTGTTCTGACATGCACTGTCAACTGTAGGACCTTATATAGACAGGTGTGTGCCTTTCCAAACCATGTCTAATCAATTGAATTTACCACAATTGGACTCCAATCAAGTTGTAGAAACATCTCAAGGATGATCAATGGAAACAGGATGCACCTGAGCTCAATTTTGAGTTTCATAGCAAAGGGTCTGAATACTTATGTGAATAGGGTCATTGTGGGGTAGATCGATGAGGGCAAAAAATATTTTTATCAGTTTTAGAATAAGGCTGTAAACTAACAAAATGTGGAAAAAGAGAAGGGGTCTGAATACTTTCCGAAGGCACTGTATGTGGCGCCGGACCAGGTTTTATATATATAGCACCTGACCATTGTTTCCATTATGAAGATGTAGTGCCGGACATTCAACCGGCAGCATTTTAATTTAATTAATATATACTGTATAGTGAGTACAGTGAGCTCCAGACGGCATCCCTAGCCACGTCCTCAGAGCATGCGCAGACCAGCTGGCTTGTGTGTTTACGGACATATTCAATCAATCCCAGATCCAGTCTGCTGTTCCCACATGCTTCAAGACCACCATTGTTCCTGTTCCAAGAAACTAAGGTAACTGAGCTAATGACTATCGCCCCATAGCACTCGCTTCCGTCATCATGAAGTGCTTTGAGAGACTAGTCAAGGATCATATCACCTCCACTCTACCTGCACCCTAGACCACTCCAATTTGCTTACTCGCCCAATAGGCCAACAGACGACGCAATCGCAATCACTCTGCCCTAACCCATCTGGACAAGAGGAATACCAACAGTTGAAGTCGGAAATTTACATACACTTAGGTTGGAGTCATTAAAACTCATTTTTAGTGAGCACTACATGCTTCAGGGACTCAGGAGAGGATCTTAGTGCTCACTCTGACAGCTGAACCGTGAAGTGGACAATCATTGTTTTAGGAAAGTAAAAATCAATAAAACAATTGGCTATAAAGTTCAAAACACAAGGAATAGTGTTTGCTATGTAAAAGTATTTTTAAAAACCTGTTCAGATGAATAAATAGGCCTACAATAATAACAATGAAATACATTAAATAATGATAAAACAATTATAAAATAATAATGAATGACGTCCAAAATTGCATCCTACCTGATAGTGAGTTGCACAGTAGCCTGAAATCTGCCATTGTGTGATCAAAATATTCTGCTAATGTCTTCTATCATGTATACACTGAACAAAAAAAGAAACGCAACATGCAAACATTTCAAAGAGTTACCAGTAAATACAGTTGAAGTCGGAGGTTACATACACTGTTGGAGTCATTAAAACTCATTTTTCAACCACTCCACAAATTTCTTGTTAAAAACACTATATTTTGGCAAGTCGGTTAGGACATCTACTTTGTGCATGACACAAGTCATTTTCCAACAATTGTTTACAGACAGATTATTTCACATTAATTGTAACGTTCTTCACTGGCGAAAGAGAGGAGACCAAAATGCAGCGTGATGATTATCCATTTTAAAATACTTTCAACGAACAAAAACAATAAACCGACAAATAAACGAAGACGAACAGTCCCGTAACGTGAACAAAAACACAGGAAACAGAACAATCAACCACAACACCACTACAAACAGGCTACCTAAATATGTTCCCAATCAAGAACAACGACTAACACCTGCCTCTGATTGAGAACACCTATCAGCCAAACACATAGAAACAGACAAACTAGACATACAACATAGAATGCCCACTCAGATCACACCCTGACCAAACAAAACATAGAAAAATACAAAGCAAACTATGGTCAGGCTGACAATAATTCACTGTATCACAATTCCAGTGGATCAGAATTTACATACACTAAGTTGACTGTGTCTCAAAAAATTATTCATGCTTCTGATAGGATAATTAACATCATTTGAGTCAATTGAGGTGTACCTCAAACTCAGTGCCTCTTTGCTTGACATCATGAGAAATTCAAAAGAAATCAGCCAAGTTCTCAGAAAAATAATTGTAGACCTCCCACAGTCTGGTTCTTCCTTGGAGCAATTCCAACGCCTGAAATGAGTACAGTGAGCTCCAGACGGCATCCTAGCCACGTCCAGAGCATGCGCAGACCAGCTGGCTTGTGTGTTTACGGACATATTCAATCAATCCCATCCCAGTCTCTGCTGTCCCACATGCTTCAAGAGGGCCACCATTGTCCTGTTCCCAAGAAAGCTAAGGTAACTGAGCTAAATGACTATCGCCCCATAGCACTCGCTTCCGTCATCATGAAGTGCTTTGAGAGACTAGTCAAGGATCATATCACCTCCACTCACCTGACACCCTAACCACTCCAATTTGCTTACTGCCCCAATAGGCCAACAGACGACGCAATCGCAATCACTCTGCCCTAACCCATCTGGACAAGAGGAATAACCAACAGTTTAAGTCGGAAGTTTACATACACTTAGGTTGATCATTAAAACTCATTTTTAGTGAGCACTACATGCTTCAGTATGGACTCAGAGAGTGCATTTATAGCTCAACTCGACAGCTGAACCGTGGAAGTGGACAACATCTGTTTTAGGAAAGTAAAAATCAATAAAAACATTGGCTATAAAGTTCAAAACACAAGGAATATGTTGTTTTTCATTTTAAAAGTATGTTTTAAAGACCTGGTTTCAGATGAATAAATAGGCCTACAATAATAACAATGAAATACATTAATATAATGATAAAACAAATTATTAAAATAATATGAATGACGTTCAAAATTGCATCCTACCTGAATAGTGAGTTGCACAGTAGCCTGAAATCTCCATTTGTGGTATCAAAAAATATTCTGCTAATGTCTCTATCATGTATACACTGACAAAAATAGAAACGCAACATGCAAACATTTCAAAGAGTTACATAAATACAGTTTGAAGTCGGAGGTTAACATACAACTGGTTGAGTCATTAAAACTCATTTTCAACCACTCCACAAATTTTCTTGTTAACAAACATAAGTTTGTGCAAGTCGCGTTAGGACATCCTACTTTGTGCATGACACAAGTCATTTCCAACAATTTTACAGACAGATTAACTTCACTAATTGTAACTTCTCATTCAGGCGAAAAGGAGATCCCAAAAATGCAGCGTGATGATTATCCATTTTAATAGAATACTTAGCAACGAACAAAAACAATAAAACACAAATGAACGAAGACAAACAGTCCCGTAACCGTGAACAAAAACACAGGAAACAGAAAACAATCACCCACAACCCCACAAATACAAAACAGGCTAACTAAATATGGTCCCAATCAGAACAACGACTAACACCTGCTCTGATGAAACCATATCAGCCAACACATAGAAACAGCACAACAACATAGAAATGCCCCTCAATCACACTACCAAAACAAAATAGAAAAATACAAAGCAAACTATGGTCAGGGCGTGACAATAATTCACTGTATCACAATTCCAGTGGATCAGAAGTTTACATACACTAAGTTGACTGTGCCTCAAAAAATTATGTCATGGCTTCTGATAGGATAATTRACATCATTTGAGTCAATTGGAGGTGTACCTTCAAACTCAGTGCCTCTTTGCTTGACATCATGAGAAAATCAAAAGAAATCAGCCAAGTTCTCAGAAAAATAATTGTAGACCTCCACAAGTCTGGTTCATCCTTGGGAGCAATTTCCAAACGCCTGAAGGTACCACGTTCATCTGTACAAACAATAGTACGCAAGTATAAACACCATGGGACAACGCAGCCGTCACACCGCTCAGGATGGAGAAGTGTTCCGTCTCCCAGAGATGAATGTACTTTTGTGCAAAACGTGCAAATCAATCCCAGAACAACAGCAAAGGACCTTGTGAAGATGCTGGAGGAAACAGGTAATAAAGTATCTATATCCACAGTAAAACGAGTCCTATATCAACATAACCTGAAAGGCCGCTTGGCAAGGAAGAAGCCACTGCTCCAAAACTGCCATGAAAAAAGCCAGACTACAATTTGCAACTGCACATGGGGACAAAGATCATACTTTTTGGAAAACATGTCCTCTGGTCTGATGAAACAAAAATAGAACTGTTTGGCCATAATGACCATCGTTATGTTTGGAGGAAAAAGGGGGAGGCTTGCAAGCCAAAGAAGCACGCATGCCCAACCGTGAAGCATGGCATCATGTTGTGGGGTGCTTTGCTGCAGGAGGGACTGGTGCACTTCACAAATAGATGGCATCATGAGGATGGAAAATTATGTGGATATATTGAAGCAACATCTCAGACATCAGTCAGGAAGTAAAATTTTTGTAGCAAATGGGTCTTCCAAATGGACAATGAACCCAATCATACTTCCAAAGTTGTGGCAAATTGGCATAAGGACAACAAAGTCAAGGTATTGGGTAGCCATCACAAGCCTGACTCAATGCTACAGAAAATTTGTTGGCAGAACTGAAAAAGTGTGTGAGAGCAAGGAGGACTTAGACAACGCTTGACTCAGTTACACCAGCTCTGTCAGGAGGAACGGGCCAAAATTCACCCAACTTATTGTGGGAAGCTTGTGGAAGGCTACCTGAAACGTTTGACCCAAGTTAAACAATTTAAAGGCAAATACTAACTGAGTGTATGTAAACTTCTGACACACTGGGAATGTGATGAAAGAAATAAAAGCTGACATTTCACATTCTTAAAGTAAAGTGGTGATCCTAACTGACCTAAGACTGGGAATTTTCACCAGGATTAAATGTCAGGAATTGTGAAAAACTGAGTTTAAATGTATTTGGCTAAGGTGTATGTAAACTTCCGACTTCAACTGTATGTAAGAATGCTGTTCATCGATTACAGGTCAGCATTTAACACCATCGTACCCTCCAAACTCGTCATTAAGCTCGAGACCCTGGGTCTCAACCCCGCCCTGTGCAACTGGGTCCTGGACTTTCTGACAGGCCGCCCCCAGGTGGTGAGGGTAGGAAACAACATCTCCAACCCGCTGATCCTCAACACTGGAGCCCCACATGGGTGTGTTCTCAGCCCTCTCCTGTACTCCCTGTTCACTCATGACTGCGTGGCCAAGCACGCCTCCAACTCAATCATCAAGTTTGCACACGACACAACAGTAGTAGGCTTGATTGCCAATGATGACGAGACAGCCTACAGGGAGGAGGTGAGGGCTCTGAGAGTGTTGTGCCTGGAAAACAACCTCTCACTCAACGTCAACAAAACAAAGGAGATGATTATGGAATTCAGGAAACAGCAGAGGGAGCACCCCCCTATCCACATCGACGGGACAGTAGTGGAGAAGGTGGAAAGTTTCAAGTTCCTCGGCATACACATTACGGACAAACTGAAATGGTCCACCCACACAGACAGCGTGGTGAGGAAGGCGCAACAGCGCCTCTTCAACCTCAGGAGGCTGAAGAAATTTGGCTTGTCACCGAAAACACACAAACTTTTACAGATGCACAATCGAGAGCATCCTGTCGGGCTGTATCACCGCCTGGTACGGCAACTGCTTCGCCCACACCTGTTGCTGACAGGTGTATACAATTCGAGCACAAGGCCAATTCGAGCACAAATCTCCATAGAGAAACATTGGCAGTAGAATGGCCTCACTGATGAGTTCAGTGACTTTCAACGTGGTACTGTCATAGGATGCCACCATTTCAACAGGTCAGTTTGTAAAATGTCTGTGGTAGGCCACACAAGCTCACAGAACGGACCGCCGAGTGCTGAAGCATGTAGTGCGTAAAAATCGCCTGTCCTTGGATGCAACACTCACTTCCAAACCGCCTCTAGAAGCAACTTCAGCACAAAAACTGTTCGTCGGGAGCTTCATGAAATGGTTTGCCACGTCCGACAGACGAATCTGGGTTTGGCGGATGCCAGGAGAACGCTACCTGCCCCAATGTATAGTGCCAACTATAAAGTTTGGTGGAGGAGGAATAATGGTCTGGGGCTGTTTTTCGTGGTTCGGGCTAGGCCCCTTAGTTCCAGTGAAGTGAAATCTTAACGCTACAACATACAATGACATTCTAGACGATTCTGTGCGTCCAACATTGTGGCAACAGTTTGGGGAAGGCCCTTTCCTGTTTCAGCATGACAATGCCCCCATGCACAAAGCGAGGTCCATACAGAAATGGTTTACCAAGATCGGTGTGGAAGAACTTGACTGGCTTGCACAGAGCCTTGACCTCAACCCAATCTAACACCTTTGGTATGAATTAGAACACCGACCTCACTAATGCTATTGTGGCTGAACGGAAGCAAGTCCCCGCAGCAATGTTCCAACATATAGTGAAAAGCCTTCCCAAAACAGTGTGCCTCTCGAGTGGCGCAGCTGTCTAAGGCACTGCATCGCAGTGAGGCATCACTACGGACCTGGGTTCAATCCCGGGCTGTGTCGCAGCTGGAGACCCATGAGGTGGCACAAAATCGGCCCAACGTCGTCGGGTAAGGGGAGTTTTTGGCCGGCCGGGATGTCCTTGTCCCATCACACTCTAGCAACTCCTGTGGCGGGCTGGGCGCATGCACTCTGACATGTTGTAGTGTTTTCTCTGACACGTTGGTGCGGCTGGCATTCGGGTTAAGGGAGCACTGTGTCAAGAAGCAGTGCGGCTTGGCAGGGTCGTGTTTCGGAGGACGCATGGCTCCTGACCTTCGTTTCTCCTGAGTCCATACGGAAGCTGCAGCAATGGGACAGGACTGTAACTACCAATTGGGGAGAAAAGGGGGGGAAAATTATAAAAGTGGAGACTGTTATAGCAGTAAAGTGGTGACCAACTCCATATTAATGCCCATGATTTTGGAATTAGATGTTCGAGTAGGTGTCCACATACTTTTGGTCATGTAGTGTATGTTTCCAAAGACTTCTACATTAATGTGGATGCTACCATGATTACGGATAGTCCTGAATGAATCATCAATATTGAGACGTGAGAAAGTTACAGACATTCAAATATCATACCCCCATGACCTGCTAACCTCTCACATTTTTTGGGGGGGGTATGATGGGGGGGTATGATATTTGTGTGTCACTGTCAGTAGTACGCATTTGCATTCCAAAACGGTATTGTATTTTGAAATTTGTGAAAGGCAAATTCACAGCCACAACTAACCATCTTATTTCAACCTCATAGTGTGGAAAGATATATAAAACACAGTGAAATCTCTTTTTTGACTGCACTGTGCCGTTAAAACTGCAACATTTTCTTAACGCCCCATGTCATTTATAACTTAGTTCCCACTTTCACAGTAATTTTCAATTTGATTATTGCAACATCAGGGGGTAAATTTCTCATTTAGTGACACATTTTGAGAGGTTTTAAGTCACAGTATGAAAAGGTCTGCTTCTGGCGGCTTGTAAAAAACGTACATAAAGATAACCTTTAACATTTTTAATTGCTTTCCAGAGTCATTTTTTAAAACTGGGAATAATTAAGAAACCCAAGTATGAGACCCCTTTTAGGATTTTTTTTACTAGCATGGGATTCATTAACATACCAGCTAACAACAGGATTTGTGGTGGATTGTAGGTGGAAAAGTATACCAAACATTAGAAACACCCCCCCCCCCCCCCCCCGCAGGTGTGCTTCCCAAAGTCGTGTCAAGTTGGCTGGATGTCCTTTGGGTGGTGGACCATTCTTGATACGCACAGGAAACTATTGAGCATGAAAACCCCAGCAGCATTGCAGTTCTTGACACAAACCGGTGCGCTTGGCATCTGCTACCATACCCCGTTCAAAGGCACTGAAATCTTTTGTTTTGCCCTCCATGTCTCAATTGTCTCAACGCTTAAACATCCTTCTTTAACCCGTCTCCGCCCCTTTATCTACACTGACTGAAGTGGATTTAACAAATTACATCAATATGGGATTATTGCTTACACCTGGATTCACTTGCTCAGTCTATGTCATGGAAAGAGCAGGGGTTCTTAATGTTTTGTATATTCAGTGTATATGCTCATAAACACAACTGCAATTTTCTCACACTACAATGTCTAATTCACAACTCATTCCAGTATATGATGTCAAATACCGTATGTTTTACCCGTCCACTCTCTCTGTATTCAGGCATTCGGCCGCCTATCATGAACGGGCCCATGAACCCACGGCCCCTGGTGGCCCTGCTGGACGGGCGTGACTGCACCATAGAGATGCCAATCCTGAAAGACGTGGCCACTGTGGCCTTCTGTGATGCCCAGTCCACCCAGGAGATCCATGAGAAGGTGCTGCCCTGCCAAATGACTATCTGTCTGCTCAGCTTCATTTACATGCTACCTCTTTCAAGTTAAAGCAAAAAAGACTCCCTGGCCTAAAACCAGTATTTGTTGACCATACTATAAGCAAGACCTTGTGCTGCTAAACAAGCTTGTTAACATACCATAACTAACGATGTCCTAAAAACAATGGCCAGGCTGTTACGACCATCTCTCTCTCTTTCTCAATACACTTTTAGATTTGTGTATTGTATTGTGAATTGTTAGAAACTACTGCACTGTTGGAGCTAGGAACACAAGCATTTCGCTACACCCACAATAACATCTGCTAAATATGTATATGTGACCAATACAATTTGATTTGAAAGATTAGCTACTACTACAAGAGCCCAACGGAGAGCCCATGTCAGGGCCTTTGGAGTAAACAGCACAGCAACAGTTAATTCAGTTTGCTTTGAATTCTGATGACACATTAGTTCAAAGTGGTCTATTTCTCTTATTGAAGGGTGCTATATAACTGTCCCCTGTGTACTAAACCTGAGAGCTTTCTGTTGGCAGGTACTGAACGAGGCTGTAGGAGCTCTGATGTACCACACCATCACGCTAATGAGGGAGGACCTGGAGAAATTCAAGGCACTTCGGATCATCGTCTGCATAGGCAGCGGCTTCGACAATATCGACATCAAGTCGGCTGGAGATTTAGGTGAGGCCCTGCATTACTCTTTCTCAACTTTATACAGATGTTCACCCAAAGACTTGCAGGCTTACTAGGTCAAATATTATATCATTTTCTGCATGTTATGGTATTCCATTTAAAACAAAGTGCAACTGCTCAGATCTCCATAATAAAAACAACTTTTTGATATAGTAAACTATACTTACCTTACTCCACCTTACACTACGAGTAGCTGTTTACAATAGTCCTCTCCCTCAATAGGGATAGCAGTGTGTAACATGCCAGCAGCGTCGGTGGAGGAGACAGCGGACTCCACACTGTGTCACATCCTGAACTTGTACAGACGAACCACGTGGCTTCACCAGGCACTGCGCGAGGGCACCAGGGTACAGAGCGTGGAGCAGATCAGAGAGGTGGCGTCCGGGGCGGCGAGGATCCGCGGGGAGACACTTGGCATCATCGGCCTCGGTTAGTCAGAGATCTTTCAGTACAATTTTGTATTACACTACCCAACTAGCTATTAGCTGAAGATACGATTGTGGATAATTGGTTGTTTAGATATGGGATTGTTTAGTAGTGTTCGATAGCTTTTCTATATGCCATTGTTTGCTGTGAATTGTTACAAAACAGGCATGGTATTTGCTGTAAGGATTTCACCTTTATTGCATCCCTTTGGTGTAACTACAGTATTTACATGTCTATGAATTACTCAAATGTCCATGTTGTTGTGTATCCTCAGGTCGTGTTGGCCAGGGTGTAGCACTCAGAGCCAAAGCATTTGGGTTCAATGTGATCTTCTATGACCCATACCTGTCTGACGGGGTGGAGCGAGCCCTGGGCCTGCAGCGTGTAAACACCCTCCAGGACCTGCTTTTCCACAGCGACTGTGTCACCCTCCACTGCAGCCTCAATGAGCACAACCACCACCTCATCAATGACTTCACCATCAAACAGGTCAGGGACATGACGCATGTACACACACAATCTAAATTAGGCCTACAAAAAGGGGGGACACATATTGTACAATACAGGTGGACAACTTTGATTTTATAAAAAAATGTCTCTAGTCGGATAAACACTCCAAATAGCCTACCCGACCGCTCAGAGGGGTCCTCATAGTCCTAAAGCACTTTAAAAAAATCTAAAATATATTTTGATTTAACACTTTTTTGGTCCTTACTTGATTCCATGTGTGTTATTTCATAGTTTTGATGTCTTCACTATTATTCTACAATGTAGAAAATAGTAAAAATAAAGAAAAACCCTGAGTAGGTGTGCCTCTGGTAAGACACGGTGCGGGGGCCTATGCATATTTGTAAACAACAGCTGGTGCACGTTATCTAAGGAAGTCTCGAGGTTTTGCTCGCCTGAGGTAGAGTATCTCATGATAAGCTGTAGACCACACTATCTACCTAGAGAGTTTTCATCTGTATTTTTCGTAGCTGTCTATATACCACCACAGACCGATGCTGGCACTAAGATCTCACTCAATGAGCTGTATACCTCCATAAGCAAACAGGAAAACGCTCATCCAGAGGTGGCGCTCCTGGTGGCCAGGGACTTTAATGCAGGGAAGCTTAAATCCATGTTACCAAATTTCTATCAGCATGTTAAATGTGCAACCAGAGGAAAAAAAACTCTAGACCACCTTTACTGCACACACAGAGACGTGTACCAAGCTCTCCCTTGCCCTCCATTTGGCAAATCTGACCATAATTCTATCCTCCTGATTCCTGCTTACAAGCAAAACATTTAAGCAGAAGCACCAGTGACTCGGTCAATAAAAAAGTGGTCAGATGAAGCAGATGCTAAACTACAGGACTGTTTTGCTAGCACAGACTGGAATATGTTCCGAGATTCTTCCGATGGCTTTGAGGAGTACACCACATCAGTCACTGGCTTCATCAAAAAGTGCATCGATGATGTCGTCCCCACAGTGACTTTTAAAGACCTTTAAAAGAAAGACCTTTTAAAGACAGTCACAAGGCCGCAGGGCCAGACGGATTACCAGGACGTGTACGTTGAACATGCGCTGACCAACTGGCAAGTGTCTTCACTGACATTTTCCACCTCTCCCTGTCTGAGTCTGTAATACCAACATGTTTCAAGCAGACCACCATAGTCCCTGACCACCAAGGACCCTGGAACACATCCGCCACGCTGGCATTTGGCATGGGTCCTCAGATCCTCAAAAGGTTTTACAGCTGCACCATCGAGAGCATCCTGACAGGTTGCATCACTGCCTGGTATGGCAACTGCTCGGCTTCCGACCGAAAGGCACTACAGAGGGTAGTGTGTACGGCCCAGTACATCACTGGGGCCAAGCTTCCTGCCATCCAGGACCTCTATACCAGGCGGTGTCAGAGGAAGGCCCTAAAAATTTTCAAAGACTCCAGCCACCCTAGTCATGGACTGTTCTCTCTGCTACCGCACGGCAAGTGGTCCCGGAGCGCCAAGTCTAGGTCCAAGAGGCTTCTAAACAGCTTCTACCCCCAAGTCATATGACTCCTGAACATCTAATCAAATGGCTACCCAGACTATTTGCATTTGATTTGTGTCCAAACTTGTGACTGGTACTGTATATGCGGATGATAATGTTGGTCTGTCAAAACTACAGTCAGATTTTATAGCATCAACCGAGAATGTGACTAATAATAACATAAAATGTGTTTTCTATTGGGTGATTACAACATACATTTTACAAGTAAGAACCACTCACTGATATCTGACTTTTTTAATACTTTATACTCCAGTTATATGTATCCCATCATCTATAAGCCCACTAGAGTGACCAGTTTATCTGCCACCCTTTTTGATAATATTTTTTACAAATTCTTTGAATAGTGTGGCTAATACAGGTTTACTTTATCCTGACATTTCTGACCACTTTCCAATTTTCCACTTCTCTTTGGCAGCTGGAAATGAACAGATGGGAATGATTAGTAGCATTAAATGTAGAATATTTAACAAAATTAATTGTGCTTTAAGATGTTGATAGATGATATTTCATGGGAAAATGTTTATAAATCAGGCCGATGTAGAGTCTGCTTACCAGACTTCTCACATCTTTCAACTCTGTATTTCACCACTGCTTTCCCTGAGTTAAACCACGTAAGAGAGCACCAGAAGAGTTCTGGAAACCTTGGTTTACAACCAGTCTCAAAAAATCCTCAGTAAAGAAATTAAAAGTTGTGTAAAAAGTTTCTCACAAATCCCTCTCCCCAGAATTCTGCAAATTACCAAAAGTATGAGAACAAATGTTGGATATTCCCCCAAATATATTTTACTAACAAATTCCAAGAATCCTTAAAAAATATAAAGTCAGCTTGGAAAATCATCAAACAACTATCTCATCAAAGTGATGAAATCTGTTGGCATCTGTCACGACTTCCACCGAAGCCGGCTCCTCTCCTTGTTCGGGCGGCGTTCGACGTCACCGGCTTTCTAGCCATCGCCGCTCCATTTTTCATGTATCCATTTGTTTCGTCTTGTTCCTTACACACCTGGTTTTCATTCCCCAATTACACTACATGTATGTATTCCTCTGTTCCCCCTCATGTCTTTGTGGTAGATTGTTTGTGTATTATGTGTTTTTGAACGCACTAGGCTTGTGTGCGTTTTTCCCGTGTTATTTCACAAAGCCTGTTTTGTATACATTTGATGTGTTGTGACTGTTTTGCGCATTATACACTTTGCCTTGTTGGCTGGAGGTTTTTTGGATGCAGTTGCGTCCGTCTGTATATCTTTCCTGACGAAATAAAGTGTGCGCCTGTTCACAATTCTCTGCTCTCCTGCACCCGACTTCAGCACAAGTACGCACACGCCTGACAGTATCATCAGAAATATTAGTGGTTTGGTTCATCAGGCTCGCTTCCTAACTCTTTACTATAGCTTAATTTACTCATATCTCATTTACTGTAATATTGTCTGGGCCAGTACATATGCCTCCAACATACACACATTACTCATCATACAAAAGACATGTGCAAGACTAGCCACCTCCTCTAATTACCTGGCTCCATCTGCTCCTTTGTTTAAGAAACTCAACATCTTGTCTATTTACCACATCAATGTATGTCAATTATGTATTTTCATCTACACATACTCATTCCTCCCAGACAGTTTACCTAAACCCTTCAATGGATTTGTATAGGTTAATTCTGAAATCCATCTATATAACACTGTGATAACCTTCACCCTCCCCACTGCCACACCTCACATAGTCAATTCTCTGTCAGATACAGAGGTACCGTACTCTGGAATTCTTATCTTCACATTGCCAAAACCTCATCATCCCTCAATAACTTCAAGCAAAGACAGGGGGTCAGCCTGATGGACCAAACTACTCATCAGTAATCTCCTCCATATATCCCATCTCTCACACACTCACATCCACACATGCACACACACATATAAACAAAACATATACTGTTTATTATTTTTTGTGATTGCTGAAAAGTTAATGTGTACATTTATGATTAGCGGGATTTGTTATCTGTTTTAACAAACATTTTACATTTTTGTACTTATGTATTAATAACCTGCACACCGTTTTTTATTTATTTGTTTTTATCTGTATTGTTGTTCATAACTTATTTGCTTTAGTGCAAATATATTAAACCTAAACCTACTAAGACATTTCATTTACAGTTGTGCACTGCATTGTTTACATATTTTATATGGTGTGTTGTAGATGCGCAAGGGTGTGTTCCTGGTTAACACGGCCCGAGGGGGGCTCGTGGATGAGAAGGCCCTGGCACAGGCCCTGAAAGAGGGGAGGATACGAGGGGCGGCCCTGGACGTCCACGAGACAGAGCCCTTCGGGTTAGCTCCCTTTACATTATTCTATCTTATACTGTCTTCATTTTGATAATATTTTTTCCCCACTGTGTTGAGGTGAGTCTAATATTACGCAACCATGTTTCCTTTTTCTCAGCTTCAGCCAGGGACCTCTGAAAGATGCTCCTAACCTGATATGTACTCCCCATGCTGCCTGGTACAGCGAACAGGCTTCTATTGAGATGAGAGAGGAGGCAGCCCGGGAGATCCGACGAGCCATTTCAGGTAACATACCTGTTACACTAATAATGGGTATTCTTGGGTTGATTATTGTTTTCCCCAAGGAGCAATGTATCAGGCTCCCAGGCTCCCCTCTCACTAATAAACAACAGCAAAGCCACATAACGAACTCCCTAATAACGGCGTTGTGCTTCATCAATGACTGTTTCCTGCTTCCAGGTCGTATTCCAGACAGCCTAAAGAACTGTGTGAATAAAGAGTTCCTGTCCCAGACTACTCACTGGATCAATATGGACCCTGCTGTCATTCATCCTGAGCTCAATGGGGCCTACAGGTAATGAACCCACTGTTGATACATAATAACGGTACTGTATATGCATTTACAAGTGCTATAGCATTTTCTGATTCATCCTCTCCTTGTCTCAGGTACCCTCCTGGTGTTGTGAGTTTGGCCTCTGGGGGGCTCCCTCCACCTATAGAGGGAATCGTTCCTAACGCAGTGCCCATAACACACTGCCTGCCCAGCGTCGCCCACCCCTCTCACGCCCCTTCGCCGGGCCAGCCAGGCAAAGCAGAGTCAGACAGAGAGCAGCACCCCAATGACCAGTTGTTGTAGCCCCGCCCCACAGAGCTCTCTGTCCAACCAAAAGAACTCTACTGGTCTTCATTCGTCCGAAGAGGAATGAAGTTGAAGCCTCATAGGTTTCAAACAGCTGCCATGAAACAGACACTCACAGAGGTCTATTACAGTTCATCTGGTCCAACCATAGTGGTCATCTTTTTCAACAACAAAAAAATTGTGCAGAAAAAAAAAAAATAATAATGTGGATTTGGAAAGAGAAAATACCTATATCCTTTAAAGCGAATCCTGCTGTTTAGACTGTAGTTTGACCTAGTAAAGTGGGCGAATATCTGTTGCTGTGTCCATCGTTAAAGCAGAAGTAGTTGATTATAACATGAATAACCTGTTTGTGTACAGTTTTTAGAACAACAATATTTATATTGCAGTCTAAAAGAAAAATAAGGGTGAAAACTAACCAACTGATTAAAAAATATATATATATTCCCCAACAAGCCCCAAAAGAGGAAGCTTTTGCACAACTTCTCAGGAAATTGAATTTCTCTAGTTATTTTCCGTTTATGCCAGATAGTGCTTTCTTTTTCTACCTGTTTTGTTTATATTAGCAAACATACTAACCCATAAGAGTAAGCCCTGTCTAAGCCGGTGGAGGAGGTGGGTTCTACTAAGCTATATGGAATTGTTTTAAGAAGGTCATACCAAAGATCATTTAGCTATTTAATTTTAAGAACCCTTGAAGTATCAACAAAAATGTAGATTTAAAAAAAAAGAAAATCATTTAAAGACAAACTTCCTTTAGATTTTTTGGGGGGGACTATCTGTTGTTCCATGTAGTGATCTGTTATTCGATGCGTTTGTATGGGCTAAATAAGCAGTAAGGCTAAATAATAAGCAGTAAGGCTAAATAAAAAAAATTGGTATCAAAAAAATATATAAGAAATATATTTGATAGAAAATTGTATTTATCCTTACTGCTATTAGCCCATACAAATGCATTGATTAACAGATGCACTACATGCAAAAACAGATAGTCACCCCCCAAAGAATCTAAAGAAAGTGTCTGCCCTATACATGAGAGGCCTGTGAGTCTTCTGAGGCCTGTGAGCAAAACAACTGACATACTGATGTACAGTACCAGTCAAAAGTTTAGACACACCTACTCATTCAATGGTTTTTATTTATTTTTACATTTTCTACATTGTAGAATAATAGTGAGGACATAAACTATGAAATAACACATTTGGAATCATGTAATAACCAAAAAAGTGTTAAACTAATCAAAAAATATTTTTTATTTGAGATTCTTCAAAGTAGCCACTCTTTGGCTTAATGACAGCTTTGCACACACTTGGCATTCTCTCAACAAGCTTCATGAAGTAGTCACCTGGAATGCATTTCAATTAACATGTGTGCCTTGTTAAAAGTTAATTTGTGGAATTTCTTTCAGGCCCTATTTTGTAAAAGATCAAATCACATTTTCTTGGTCACATACACGTGATTAGCAGATGTTATTGCGGGTGTAGCGAAATGCTTGTGCTTCTAGTTCCGACAGTGCAGTAATATCTAACAAGTAATATCTAACAAATTACACAACATATACCCAATACACACAAATATAAGTAGGAATGAATTAAGACTATATACATATGGATGAGCAATGTCCGAGCGGAACTGACTAAGCTACAGTAGAATAGTATAGAAAACAGTATATACATATGAGATGAGTAATGCAAGATATGTAAACGTTAAGTGACTAAGATACCGTAGAATAGTATAGAATACAGTATATACATATGATATGAGTAATGCCATATGAGTAAACATTGAAGTGACTAGTGTTCCATTCCTTAAAGTGGCCAGTGATTTCTAGTCTATGCCTATAGGCAGCAGCCTCTAATGTGCTAGTGGTCGCTGTTTAACAGTCTGATGGCCTTGAGATAGAAGCTGTTTTTCAGTCTCTCGGTCCCAGCTGTGATGCACCTGTACTGACCTCGCCTTCTGGATGATAGCAGGGTGAACAGGTAGTGGATCGGGTGGTTGATGTCCTCAATGATCTTTTTGTCCTTTTTGTCCTGTCACATCGGGTGCTGTAGGCGTCCTGGAGGGCAGGTAGTTTGCTCCCGGTAATGGGTTGGGCAGACTGCACCACCCTCTGGAGAGCCTTGTGGTTGCGGGTGGTGCAGGTGTTGATACAGCCCAACAGGATGCTTTAAATTGTGCATCTGTAAAAGTTTGTGAGAGTTTTATGTGACAAGCTACATTTCTTTAGCCTCCTGAGGTTTGTTGGGCCTTCTTGACCCTGTGTGGGTGGTCCATTTCAGTTTGTCAGTGATGTGTACGCCAAGGAACTTGAAGCTTTCCACCTTCTCCACTGCGGCCCCGTCGATGTAGATAGGGGGGTGGACCCTCTGCTGTTTCCTGAAGTCCACGATCATCTCCTTTGTTTAATTGACGTTGAGTAAGAGGTTGTTTTCCAGGCACCACACTCTCAGAGCCCTCACCTCCTCCCTGTAGGCTGTCTCGTCATCATTGGTAATCAAGCCTACTACTGTTGTGTCGTGTGCAAACTTGATGATTGAGTTGGAGGTGTGCTTGGCCACGCAGTCATGGGTGAACAGGGAGTACAGGAGGGGGCTGAGCACGCACCCTTGTGGGGCCCCAGCAGAGTGGAGGTGATGTTTCCTACCTTCACCACCTGGGGGCGGCTCGTCAGGAAGGCCAGGACCCAGTTGCACAGGACGGGGTTCAGAAGCAGGGCCTCGAGCTTAATGATGARCTTGGAGGGTACTATGGTGTTGAATGCTGAGCTGTAGTCAATAAACAGCATTCTTACATAGATATTCCTCTTGTCCAGATGGGATAGGGCAGTGTGCAGAGTAATGGCGATTGCATTGTCTGTGGATCTAAAGGAGCGGTAAGCAAATTGAAGTGGGTCTAGGGTGGCAGGTAAGGTAGAGGTGATTTGATCCTTGACTAGTCTCTCAAAGCACTTCATGATGACAGAGGTGAGTGCTACGGGGCGATAGTCATTAAGTTCAGTTACCTTTGCCTTCTTGGGTACAGGAACAATGGTGTTCATCTTGAAGCATGTGGGGACAGCAGAATGGGATAGTGAGATGCCCGTAAACACACCAGCCAGCTGGTCTGAACATGCTCTGAGGACGCGGCTAGGGATGCCGTCTGGGCCGGCAGCCTTGCGAGGGTTAACACGTTTAAATGTTTTACTCACGTGGAGAAGGAGAGCCCACAGTCTTTGGTAGCGGGCCGAGTTGGTGGCACTGTGTTATCCTCAAAGCTTGCGAAGAATGTGTTTAGCCTGTCCGGAAGCAAGACATTGGTCTCGGCGACGTGGCTGGTTTCCTTTTGTAGTCTGTGATTGTCTGTCGTCCCTGCCACATACGTCTCGTGTTTGAGCTGTTGAATTGCAACTCCACTTTATCGCTACACTTTCGTTTAGCTTGTTTGATTGCCTTGAGGAGTGAATAACTACATTGTTTATATTATTTTTTATGTTATTTTTTTGTACCCCTTTTCTCCCCAATTTCATGGTATCCAATTTGGTAGTTACAGTCTTGTCCCATCGCTGCAACTCCCGTACGGACTCGGGAGAAGCGAAGGTCGAGAGCCATGCGTCCTCCGAAACACAACCCAGCCAAGCCGCACTGCTTCTTGACACAACCCGGAAGCCAGCCGCACCAACGTGTCGGTGGGAACACTGTACACCTGGCAACTGTGTCAATGTGCATTGCGCCCAGCCCACTACAGGAGTCGCTAGTGCGTGATGGGACAAGAGCATCGCTGCCGGCCAAATCCTCCGCTAACCCGGACGTCGCTGGGTCAATTGTGCGCCGCCCCATGGGTTTCCTGGTCGCAGCCGGCTGCAACAGAGCCTGGACTCGAACCAGGATCTCTAGTGACACAGCTAGCGCTGCGATGCAGTGCTAAGGCACTGCACCACTTGGGAGGCTCACTGTTTATATTCTGCCATATTCCCAGTCACCTTGCCATGGTTAAATGCGGTGGTTCACGCTTTCAGTTTCGCCCGAATGCTACCATTTATCCACGGTTTCTGGTTAGGGTAGGTTTTAATAGCCACAGTAGGTACTACATCTCCTATACACTTCCATATAAACTCTAGATTATTTTCGTAAGCACCCCGGAACATATCCCAGTCCACGTGATCAAAACAATCCTGATGTGTGGATTCCGATTGGTCAGACCAGCATAGTCCTTAGCACGGGTACTTCCTGTTTGAGTTTCTGCTTATAGGACGGGAGCAGCAAGATGGAATCGGGGTCAGATTTGCCAAAAGGAGGGTGGGGGAGGGCCTTGTAAGCATTCCGGAAGTTTGAATAGCAATGGTCGAGAGTCTTAGCAGCGCGAGTAGTACCATCGATATGTTGATAGAACTTCGGCAGGCTAGTCCTCAAATGTGCTTTGTAAAAATCTGCAACCTCAGGATATGTGGTTTCCAGTTTGCATAAAGTCCAGTGAAGTTCTTTGAGGGCCGTTGTGGTATCGGCTTGAGGGGGGATGTAAACGGCCGTGGCAACGACAGAGGAGAATTATCTTGGGAGATAAAATGGTCTGCATTTGTTTGTGAGTTATTATAGGTCGGGTGAACAAAAGGACTTGAGTTCCTGTATATTCCTATAATTATACCATCAGTCGTTAACTTCTCACGAGTCACCATCCCGGTTCCGGGAGCACCCCCCACAGTAAAAAAAGCTGACTAGCATAGCCTAGCATAGCGTCACAAGTAAATACTAGCATCTAAATATCATTAAATCACAAGTCCAATACACCAGATGAAAGATACASATCTTGTGAATCCAGCCATCATTTCTGATTTTTAAAATGTTTTACAGGGAAGACACAATATGTAAATCTATTAGCTAACCACGATAGCAAAAGACACAACTTTTTTTTCCCACCATTTTTTTCCTGCATGGGTAGCTATCACTAATTCGACTAAATAAAGATATATATAGCCACTAACCAAGAAACAACTTCATAAGATGACAGTCTGATAACATATTTATGGTATGGCATATGTTTTTTTAGAAACATGTGCATTTTTCAGGTATAAATCACAGTTCTACATTGCAGCTGCAATCTGAAATAGTGCCGAAGCTGCCAGAATAATTACAGAGACCAACGTCAAATAACTAATTACTCATCTTAAAACATTTCTGAAAAATACACAGCGTACAGCAAATGAAAGCCCAACATCTTGTGAATCCAGCCAATATGTCAGATTTTTTAAGTGTTTTACGGCGAAAACACAATATAGCATTATATGAGCTTACCACAATAGCCAGAAACACAAGCAATTTACCAGCAGCACAGGTTAGCGATCGTAACAACCCAGCAAAAGATATATAATTTTACTAACCTTGATATACTTCATCAGATGACAGTCCTGTTACATCAGATTACACAATGCATATAGCTTTTGTTCGAAAATGTGCATATTTAGCAGCACAAATCGTGGTTATGCAATGTAATCAGTAAAAACATGGCATGCATTCTGGCCGGCGCCATCTTGGAAAGGCACCTAATCTAATCAATAAATAATCGAAAACTTGACTAAAAAAATACAGGTTGGACAGCAATTGAAAGATGCATTAGTTATTAATGCAACCGCTGTGTTAGATTTTTAAAATTAACGTTACTAGACATACAGTGTGCGTTACAGCCAGACCAGTGCCGCAATAATGGCCGAAAAATACTTTAACATTTTTCCACAGAACAACGAATTAACATCATAAATAGTTCTTACTATTAGTTGAGCTTCCATCAGAATCTTGGGCAAGGTGTCCTTTGTCCAAAAGAATCGTTGCTTTGTTGTAAAACGTCCTCTTCAACTTCGGAATTAGTAGCTAACAATAGCTACGTGGCACACACATGTCCAAATCCTCCAAACGCAATACTACGAAAATTCCGAAAATAGCAATATACTCGCAKAAACTGATATAAATCGGTTWAAAATAACTTCGTTATGATGTTTCTAACACCTATATMGAATTAAATCACAGACGGATATATCTTAGGCCGATAACGAGAGCTTTTGAGCATGCCATTCTGATGTCCTCTCTTGCGTCTTGACGAGCGTCSAAAAGAACGGRCMTCCCACTCCATGGCCTTTTATAAAGTCTGAGAAATACGTAGAGACTCCATTCCACTTCTCATTGGTTACTGACATCCAGGGGAAGGCGGGTGCAGTTCATTTCGACCCATAGGACACATACAGAGCTTTAAACTGATCCGAGATCAGAGCCTAGTTTTCAGACCTTCGCAGTTCCTGTCATGATTTTYGCTGCAGAAAGASTTCTGGTTCACCCACAGACATAATTCAAACRGTTTTAGAAACTAGAGATTGTTTTCTATCCAATAGTAATAATAATATGCATATTGTACGAGCAAGAATTGAGTACGAGGCAGTTTAATTTGGGAACGCAAAATGTCGAAGTTGAAACAGCACCCCCTGTATTCTCAAGAGGAAACACACCCCTCCGCCCTTCTGCTTCCCGGAGAGATATTTATTCCTGTCTGCGTGATGTACTGAGAATCCTGCTGGCTTTACCGACCCTGACAGAGTATCCCGAGAGAGCCATGTTTCCGTGAAACAAAGTATGTTACAGGCCCCGATGTCTCTCTAGAAAGAAATCCTTGCTCTAAGCTCATCAACTTTGTTATCCAAAGACTGAACATTAGCGTGTAATATCCTTGGAAACGGTGGGTGGTGTGTGCGCCTCTTAAGTCGAACAAGCAGCCCGCCTCGAGTGCCTCTCCTCTGCCGGTGATGTTTTGAGTCGGTCTCTGGAATAAGTTCAATTGCTCTGGGAAGAGTGAACAAAGGATCTGCTCCAAGGAAGTCGTATTCCTGGTTGTAATGCTGATAGTTCTGGTGAGTTACCGCTGCTCTAATATACAATAGTTCTTCCCGGCTGTCTGTAATGACACAAAACATTTCCTGAGCTAATAATGTAAAAAATAGTACATAAAAAACTAAATACTGCAAAGTTTCCTAAGAGCTAGTCACAATGCTGCCATCTCCGTCAGCGTCATCTTCTGGCAAGAACAGCTCAAATAAGCAAAGAGAAACGACAGTCCATCATTACTTTAAGACATGAAGGTCAGTCAATACGGAAAATGTCAAGAACTTTGTAAGTTTCTTAAAATGCAGTCTCAAAAACCATCAATCTCTGATGAAACTGGCTCTCATGAGGACCGCCACAGGAATGGAAGACCCAGAGTTAAGTTTATTAGAGTTACCATCCTCAGAAATAGCAGCCCAAATAAATGCTTCACAGAGTTCAAGTAACAGACACATCTCAACATCAACTGTTCAGAGCAGACTGTGTGAATCAGGCCTTCATGGTTGAATTGCTGCAAAGAAACCACTACTAAAGGACACCAATAAGAAAAAGAGGCTTGTGCCAAGAAACACAAGCAATGGACATTAGACAGGTGGAAATGTGTCCTTTGGTCTGGAGTCCAAATTGGAGATATTTGGTTCCAACTGCTGTGTATTTCCCCACTGTAAAGCATGTTGAAGGTGGTGTTATGGTGTGGGGGTGCTTTGCTGGTGACACTGTCTGTGATTGATTTAGAATTCAAGGCACACTTAACCAGCATGGCTACCACAGCATTCTGCAGCGATACGCCCTCTCATCTGGTTTGGGCTTAATGGGACCAACATTTGTTTTTCAACAGGACAATGATCCAACACACCTCCAGGCTGTGTAAGGGTTATTTTACCAAGAAGGAGAGTGATGGAGTGCTGCATCAGATGACCTGGCCTTCACAATCACCTGACCTCAACCCAATTAAGATGTTTTGGGATGAGTCAGACCGCAAAGTGAAGGAAAAGTGCTCAGCAAATGTGGGAACTCTTTCAAGAATGTTGGAAAAGCATTCCAAGTGAAGCTGGTTGAGAGAATGCCAAGTGTGTGCAAAGCTGTCATCAAGGCAAAGGGTGGCTATTTGAAGAATCTTCGAAGAATTTGAAGAATCTCAAATATGAACTATATTTTGATTTGTTTAACACTGTTTTAGTTACTAGATGATTCCATGTGTTACTTCATAGTTTTGATGTCTTCACTATTATTCTACAATGTAGAAAATAGTAAAAATAAAGAAAACCCCTTAAATGAGTACGTGTTCTAAAACTTTTGACCGGTAGTGTAATTATTTTGGGTTAACCAAAATCCAAAAAGAGATGTTTGTGACTGTATGCATTTGTTTTAATAATTTTTTWAATAAATAAAAGTCCCTGTTAAAATGTCAAATGTTATGTCTTTGTCGGTTGGCATTCAGTCCAAGGAAAATGGATACATTACCCAAAGACTCGATGGCACAATAGCTGCCTGCAAGGCTGAAGGCCATTGTACCTGTATCTGAATTCCCATGAGATTATTGTTTTGATTTTCAACAAACATATTCATGTATTTCATCTCAAGCATATAGGAATAAACACATATTCTTGCTTCGTGGGGGAAAAAGGCAAGTTGCCTGAAAACCTCTGATCTTGATGAATTACATTTGTATATGTTGGAACACAGAAACACAGCATTTAATTATAGGAGTAGCATACTCAATCAAATATCAATCTACTCCGTTGTTCAACTTGTTCGATTTTCTTTGAGGCAATGGGGTTACTCTTTTTTAGGGTGAATTATATTTGAATGTCAATAAAACATACATTTGTTTCACAAAGAATGATTTCTCTGCACAAATCTGACTTAAATTGCTCACTTACAACTAAGACACTAGTTACAATCATGGCTGTATATTTAGTAAGTGTCTTTCCTAACAGGCTTGAGTCAGGCTACTGGAATGGATAATAGAAAGAGCTGTGTATGTGTGTGTTCTTGTCACTCTAAATTACAATCCCTGGAAAAGAGCAGCTGGAAGTTTTGATATTTCTTTCAGAGCATAAAAAGCAGATGGAGTTGAGGCTTGATTGGTATCCTACCTTGACTTTCTTCCTCTCATTTCAACCTGTCCAACAAACATGAGGCTCCTCACATATGGATGTGTTTGTGGAATGGTAGGTCCAGCCTTCACAGATAAGTTCAGCAGTGACTGAGATGCTGCCTGTCAGAATTTCCAGACTTCCTCCCCAACTCTCTCTACCTCTCTGAGAAGAGCTGCAGTTGGTTGACTTGGGGCACAGACAGGGAAATACACAAGACTTGAATGGAAATGTTATCTCCGAACTGTTATAGATCCATATACAGTGTTTTGGCGTTATTACACATATGACCAAAAATAAGGTGAGAAGGGGTTTAGCCTACATAGCACATTGTAAAGTCTGGGAGCAGGAGAATGTGCTCACTTGGATGGCTGGTTCTCCTCTCAGCTCACAATAAAACTTCTGTGCTCCGCTTTGAAAAGAAGGGCAATGTCTTAAACCTTGTTTCAACCCCTACATATCAAACATTTATACAGAAGCTAATTGTCCGAATTTTAACTAAAGAAAACGTAGAAGGCAGAGTCAAGTGCTTTGATATTTTTCAAAACATAATCCAAAAGACAAGAGTAATTCGCTCTATAAAACGTACATAAATCCTCAAATCTAATTGTTTTTGTAGACCCACATGACATTTTAGATTGAGCAACAGTTAACATGTAAGGTAAACAGACTATGGAGAAGAGTCATATGAGATTGGAAACAGGTCATCTTTAAGGTTGATACGGAGGGAGAGGGGGCCTAAAAAGACTACTAAAACAGAAGAAGGATGTTTTATGTTTGGATTAAGAAAAGTCCAGTTTGGCTATGCAAACATTTAGGCCATATTTTTGTTTGATCCTCCATCGTTAATGGTTACGTTTTGCGAAATGAGACTGTAGGAGGAGATAGACCCACTTTCTGTCTGGTTTTGTTGCCCACCTGTTATTTGAATGGGAGCTGTTGTGTGTCATCTGGTTTCCATCAATGTCTCAGCTATTATGACTTCTGTGGTACCTTTACAAGCTCATCTAGAGAAATGGTTCGAGAGATTCCCTCAGAAAGACATTTGTCTTTTATTGAGGAAAGACAGTTTTAATGCCTGCTAACATCCTTTAGCCATCGAGCCCTCACAATTCTCAAGGTTTATTTTCTTGGCTATAATCTGAATGGTGACTTTATGCCTCTTTTATTAAGCACTCATCTGAAACCATCTCAGAGTGAATTTCAAAGTTTTTCCAAAGCAAAACCACTAATATTCAAACATCTGAGGAGCAGCATTGTTTGAGAAAATCAGACTAGTTTCAAGCAGTCTTGTAGTACCGGTCTCAAGTAAGATCTCGAGACCACATATTGAGTGTGTCTTGTCTTGGAGTTGGATACATTTGTACTTGGTCTTGACTCGGTCTCTGACAGTGAGGACTCTTAATTCCTTCCCCAAGACCAGCCGAGACCAGTGGAGTAAAACACTAATAATTATCATCTTCCATTTAGTCAGCGCTTGAAACCGTTTCACCAGGACAAATATATACACTCCTTTCTTGGAACATTAATATCTTAAGAGCCTTATCTATTATAGACATGTTTGCGCAATGACAAACCTATAGGCCATCAGTGTGTGACAGGATTCTGAAAGGACAGCAACCCATATAGGAGTGTGCATTTTTTTTTAAGTACAAAGGGCCAGTAGAGGAGGGTATATGCAAGTATAAACCGTATATGCACTTTTTTTGTGGGCATTGCTTATACTCTTTAATCACTACTGATTCGTACAAAAGTAGTGTAGAAGGTACTGTATACGACTTATCAATTATGTAGTACAATAGAGAAAGCATTCACAAAGTAGCCTACACAATCGCAAAGCACGTGAAATATATTTACATGCGCGACGCACACATAGCCTAGTTTCAGCGGAATATCATCTGCAGGCAGCAAGAGTATGCAGCTCTCAACTGGTGGAGTAGCTCACAGAAGAATGACATCGGTAGGCGGTAGGGTAGGAAAGATGTTTCAATTTATGATACCTACCAGTAAATGCTAACTAGCATGCTGACCACACTGCTCGCATCGCAAGCGCGAGCGTTGCAAAATAAATGTACACATACATGTTATTCAATCATTGCACCCACACTGCTCGCGCACGTCAACAAGCATCTGCATAGCCAGGCGCTCAAATAGAACTTGGTTCTATTTGTGATGCTAAACACACTGCAAGTCCTGCCTCTCCCATCTCCTCATTGGTTTTAGGAGCATATACCCACATGGGTGATTGAAAGATGAACTGAGGTCCACACTCCAGTCAGTTGTGGTAATGCACCTTAAAGTTGGTTGCCAACCGCCATATAAAGTCCAAAGAAGAAGCCTGTAGGAGGAAAGATTACTAGAAACAAACTTGGTTTAACGTTACCCTTTTATCTGTGGATGAATTTTCAGAGTAGAGGACTTTGTACATTTCAGGTAAAGTAACACCCCAATGTTTACATCCCAGGACAAATTAACTAGCAACAGCAAGCTAGGTATTGCCATAAACGTTTAATACTTTTCAACCTGTCCCCAATTAATATACAGTTGAAGTTGGACGTTTACACACACTTAGGTTGGAGTCATTAAAACTCGTTTTTTCAACCACTCCACAAATTTATTGTTCACAAACTATAGTTTTGGCAAGTCGGTTAGGACATCTACTTTGTGCATGACACAAGTAATTTTTCCAACAATTGTTTGCAGACAGATTATTTCACTTATAACTCACTGTATCACAATTCCAGTGAGTCAGAAGTTTACATACACTAAGTTGACTGTGCCTTTAAACAGCTTGGAAAATTCCAGAAAATGATGTCATGGCTTTAGAAGCTTCTGATAGGCTAATTGACATCATTTGAGTCAATTGAAGGTGTCCCTGTTGATGTATTTCAAGGCCTACCTTCAAAGAGTGCCTCTTTGCTTGACATCATGGGAAAATCAAAAGAAATCAGATGAAACAAAAATAGAACTGTTTGGCCATAATGACCATCATTATGTTTGGAGGAAAAAGGGGGAGACTTGCAAGCCGAAGAACACCATCCCAAACGTGAAGCACGGGGGTGGCAGCATCATGTTGTGGGGGTGCTTTGCTTCAGGAGGGACTGGTGCACTTCACAAAATAGATGGCATCATGAGGAAGTAAAATTATGTGGATATATTGGAGTGGCCATCACAAAGCCCTGACCTCAATCCTATAGAAATTTGTGGGCAGAACTGAAAAAGCATGTGCGAGCAAGGAGGCCTACAAACCTGACTCAGTTACACCAGCTCTGTCAGGAGGAATGGGCCAAAATTCACCCAACTTATTGTGGGAAGCTTGTGGAAGGCTACCCGAAACGTTTGACCCAAGTTAAACAATTTAAAGGCAATGCTACAAAATACTAATTGATTGTATGTAAACTTCTTACCCACTGGGAATGTGATGAAAGAAATAAAAGCTGAAATACATCATTCTCTTTACTATTATTCTGACATTTCACATTGTTAAAATAAAGTGGTGATCCTAACTGACCTAAGACAGGGATTTCTAATATGATTAAATGTCAGGAATTGTGAAAAACTGAGTTTAAATGTATTTGGCTAAGGTGTATGTAAACTTCTGACTTCAACTTTATATAATATACCTTTCTCAATGTCTATCTTAATGCAGTGAACAAGTGTTCTATGATGTCCCTAATTGCATTAGCTTATTTATATTAATGAATGCAAAAACATGTTAATTGTCAGAGACAATTACTAGACTTTGATTGATACACTATATGATCAAAAGTATGTGGACACCTGCTTGTCCAACATCTCATTCCAAAATCATGGGCATTAATATGGAGTTGGTCCCCCCTTTGGTGCTACAACAGCCTCCACTCTTCTGGGAAGGCTTTCCACTCGACAATTTCAAGTACAATAATAATGAATGAAGACAAATGATCGTAAAAAGAATGCAGATCATAGATAGACTGCGAACACCTTAGGATTCTCTCAGTGCCGTTACTAATATAGACATCTAAGTTGATTTCAAGTCTGAATCGGACCTACTTCCCATTTAACTGTCATTGTTGCACTGGGTTTAGGCTACATGTGAGTTTCAGTCTGGTGCTGTGGAAAAGTTAAGGCAAACATGATTTCCTTAATCATATGGCCCACTTACTTTAAACCAACACAGAGAGAGTGTGGTTGGTTGCCCATTCAAGTGGTGCAGATCAGAACCTGAAATCCCCCCTCTCTTTTCCAGCCTCAGTAACAAGCATGGAAAGAGTGAAGAACATGTGCAGCACTAGCAGTGTGGTGCACTGGCTAGCCAGCCTGACCCTGACCTTGACCCTGGTAGGGAGTGTCCACCCCATGCCTGTGACCGTAGACCCGGTATGCACGGCGGACGCCACTGCCAAGTACAGTCTGACATTTTCAGGAAAGTGGAGCCAGAACTCCTTCCCCAAGCAGTACCCAATCTATCGCCCCCCTGCCCAGTGGTCCCCACTCATTGGTAAGGCAAATACTCTTATTAGCTTGTGCTCCTCCAGAGGTGATGTAACTCTCCTTACGTTCCTATACTGTAATAGATTTCTATATTCATGAGTAAAACATGGTATGACAAAAAAAATGACACTCGTAGAAAAAAGGGTTCCAAAAAGGTCCCCATAGAAGAACCCTTTTTGATTCCAGTTAGAACCCAGTAAGGTTCCATGTAGAAGGGTTCTACATGGAACCCAAAAGGGTTCTACCTGCAACCAAAAAGTGTTCTTCAAAGGGTTATCCTATGGGGACAGCTGAAGAACCCTTTAAGGTTCTAAATAGCACCTTTTTTTCTGAAATTGTAGACATCTGGTAAATGTATGGTGGTAGACAAACACCTGGTACATTTATGGTAGTAGACATGCATTGCAGATGTCCCCTTTCCCCTACAATTTATAACCCTTTGAGCACATGGAAAAGTGCTATATGAATCCAATTAATTACCATTACTATTAGGTTACAGTGTGCCTGAAACGTAAACCCCTCAAATACTGTACAATCTGAGCTGCCAATTAAGAGCTAGACAAACATGAGGAAAGAATGTAATTTATTGCAATGTGTGATTCCTCCATTCCAGGGGTGACCCACAGTTCAGACTATCATATTTGGCAACGAAATGAGTTTGCCAGCAACGGGGTAAGGGAGTTCTCTGAGAAGGGCGAGGCCTGGACTCTGATGAAGGAGGTGGGGGCGGCTGGGGAAAACATCCAGAGTGTCTACGGGCTGTTCTCCACTCCAGCCGTGGTCAGGGGAACGGGTCAGATGACCTCAGAGTTCGATGTCTTCGCAAGGCACTCTTTCGTAAGTTTCTCAACCTTCACAGAGCTTTCAGTATCTACAGTCAGGTCCATAGATATTTGGACATTGACCAAGTTATTATTATTTTATCTGTCTACCACAGCATATTGGAGTTGAAATTAATTTGAGGGTATTTACATCCAAATCAGATTTAACGGTGTAGGAATTACATACATTTTTATGTGTGGTCCCCACCATTTTTAAGGGACCAAAAGTAATTGGACAATTGGCTGCTCAGCTATTCCATGGCCAGGTGTGTGTTATTCCCTCATTATTTAATTTACAAGTAAGCAGATAAAAGGTCTAGAGTTGATTTCAAGTGTGGCATTTTCAATCTGTTGCTGTTAACCCTCAATATGAAGTCCAAAGAACTGTCACTGCCAGTGAAGCAAGCCATCATTAGGTTGAACAATCAAAACAAACCCATCACAGAGAGAGCAAAAACATTAGGTGTGGCCAAATCAACTATTTGGTACATTCTTAAAAATAAAAAACACACTGGTGAGCTCAGGAACACCAAAAGGCCCGAAAGACCACTGAAAACAACTGTGGTGGACGACAGAAGGATTCTTTCCCTGGTGAAGAAAAACCCCTTCACAACAGTTGGCCAGATCAAGAATACACTCCAAGAGGTAGGCATATCTGTGTCAAAGTCAATAGTCAAGAGAAGACTTCACCAGAGTAAATACAGAGGGTTTACCACAAGATGTAAACCATTGGTAAGCCTCAAAAACAGGAAGACCAGATTAGAGATTGTCAAAAAACATCTAAAAAAGCCTGTACAGTTCTGGAACAACATCCTATGGACAGATGAGACAAAGATCAACTTGTACCAGAATAATGGGAAGAGAAGAGTATGGAGAAGGGAAGGAACTGCTCATGATCCGAAGCATACAACCTCATCTGTGAAGCATGTTGGAGGTAGTGTTATGGCGCGTGCATGTATGGCTGCCAATGGAACTGTTTTCCTTTTATTTATTGATGATGTGACTGCTGACAAAAGTAGCAGGATTAATTCTGAAGTGTTTAGGGATATATTATCTGCTCAGATTCAACCAAATGCTTCAAAACTCATTGGATGGCGCTTCACAGTGCAGATGGACAATGACCCAAAGCATACTGCGAAAGTAACCCAATACTTTTTCAAGGCAAAGAAGTGGAAGGAATGTTCTGCATTGGCCAAAGTCAATCACCTGACTTGAATCCAATTGAGCATGCATTTCACTTGCTGAAGGCAAAACGCCCCAAGAACAAGCAGGAACTGAAGACGGCTCACAATTTAATTTATGATTATGTCAATTACTTTTGAGCTCCGAAAATTGGGGGGTTATGTATAAAAATGGTTGTAATTCCTACACGGTTCATACAATAATTTTCACAAAACCCTTAAATTAAAGATGACAATCTACATTTGAAGCACATCTTGACTGTTTCCTTTCAAATCCAATGTGGTGGAGTACAGAGCCAACATGATGCAAATTGTGTCACTGTCCAAATACTTATGGACCTGACTGTATCTAAAATACATCTCATAATATCTATCTAATATACCTTTCGCAATGTCTATCTATCTAATATAATTTCTCAATGTGCACCTGTTAACTTGGAAGAACCTTTCTCAAGGTTTGTCTTTTCTAGACTATGCCAGAAATGAAGTATACTGTCAGAGAGATTACTCTTACATCTCTTATATAGAGAGATGTTAAGCCTACACAAAATATTCAAAATGTTGTGCGAACTTTTAATTTAAAAGGTTTTTAAGAGTGTCCCAGTAGTTATACCTAAGATTCATGTTTGCTGTTTATTTGCAAGCTCTCATCTATATGTCCCAAAGCTAACAACCATAAAAAACAGCATTCAGAGTCTGCATTTGGGACCAGTTAAAGTTTCTTATTATTGCCCTCCAGATATCCTATTAAAGATGCATAACTATGTCAGCAAAGAAAACTCTTACTGTTGGAACGTTCTGTTGGAACTTTAGTTGAGGAAAGCTCTGGAAAGACATGAGAGCAAGGATTAATGCAGTGCAGATCGAGATTGCTGATCCTTCAGCTTTCGCACCAAATTTGAGTTTACTGTTAGATGGATTACTAGAAACGTTCACATAACCCATACTACTCCTTTCTCTCTCCCCAGCTGTCCTTCGTAGTGCGGATAGTTCCCAGCCCAGACTGGTTCCTGGGAGTAGACAGCTTTAACCTTCGTGAAGGAGAGCATTACACTGGAGCGGTACCCCTACGATGCAGGCACTGACAGCGGCTTCACCTTTTCCTCTCCCAACTTTGAGACCATTCCTCAGGACAAAGTCACGCAGGTAAATCTAAAAGAGCCAATGGTTCATCATCATGTTGGTACTGTATGATAGTATCACTATCAGCTTCGGTAATCAATACCAGAAGTGATTATCAATCAATCAATCAATCAATTTTATTTTATATAGCCCTTCGTACATCAGCTAATATCTCGAAGTGCTGTACAGACACCCAGCCTAAAACCCCAAACAGCTAGTAATGCAGGTGTAGAAGCACGGTGGCTAGGAAAAACTCCCTAGAAAGGCCAAAACCTAGGAAGAAACCTAGAGAGGAACCAGGCTATGAGGTGTCTCTTATACACATCTAGATGTGTATAAGAGACAGGGTCTGGGACAGGTAGCGGTTCCATAACCGCAGGCAGAACAGCTGAAACTGGAATAGCAGCAAGGCCAGGCGGACTGGGGACAGCAAGGAGTCACCACGGCCGGTAGTCCCGACGTATGGTCCTAGGGCTCAGGTCCTCCGAGAGAAAGAAAGAGAGAAGGAGAAAATTAGAGAGAGCCAAGATTTTCAAAATGTTCATAAATGACAAGCATGGTCAAATAATAATCAGGAATAAATCTCAGTTGGCTTTTCATAGCCGATCATTAAGAGTTGAAAACAGCAGGTCTGGGACAGGTAGGGGTTCCGTAACCACAGGCAGAAYAGTTGAAACTGGAATAGCAGCAAGGCCAGGCGGACTGGGGACAGCAAGGTGTCATCATGCCCGGTAGTCCTGACGTATGGTCCTAGGGCTCAGGTTCTCAGAGAGAAAGAGAGAACGAGAGAATTAGAGAGAGCATACTTAAAATTCACACAGGACACTGGATAAGACAGGAGAAGTACTCCAGGTAACCAACTGACCCTAGCCCCCCGACACAAACTACTGCAGCATAAATACTGGAGGCTGAGACAGGAGCGGTCAGGAGACACTGTGGCCCCATCCGAAGAAACCCCCGGACAGGGCCAAATAGGAAGGATATAACCCCACCCACTTTGCCAAAGCACAGCCCCCGCACCACTAGAGGGTAATCCTCAACCACCAACTTACAATCCTGAGACAAGGCCGAGTATAGCCCACAAAGGTCTCCACCACAGCACAAACCAAGGGGGGGCGCCAACCCAGACAGGAAGATCACGTCAGTAACTCAACCCACTCAAGTGACGCACGCCTCCTAGGGACGGCATGAAAGAGCACCAGCAAGCCAGTGACTCAGCCCCTGTAACAGGGTTAGAGGCAGAGAATCCCAGTGGAGAGAGGGGAACCGGCCTGGCAGAGACAGCAAGGGCGGTTCGTTGCTCCAGAGCCTTTCCGTTCACCTTCACACTCCTGGGCCAGGCTACACTCAATCATATGACCTACTGAAGAGATAAGTCTTCAGTAAAGACTTAAAGGTTGAGACCGATTATGACAACTCAACTTGATTTTGTCCTTTCCAGATAACGTCATCTTCTCCTTCTATTACCCCCGTCTGAAGAATCTGCCCCCCATGGGCAAGGTCACCCTGACAAAGATCAACAGCAACCAGATCATCAGCATACTCATGGAGCCCACCCAGTTCAACCGGACTGGCAATGAGATTGCGGACTCTCTCATAAGTAATCAAGTAATCATGTAAGAAACAAATACAGTGAAAATGCATAAATAATATCTATTGGATATCTTCCAATCCTAACCCTCTGATCGAAAAAAAAAAATAAACATAATAAATATTATGATCTAAGATTTCTCACATTTAGCACTGTTAAAATGAAAGGAGAGAGCAAAGAATTGGTGCTGGCCATCTGGCAAAACATAGAGGAAATCTGTAGTAAATCGGATCCATTGTGCAACAGCATTGACATGGAGTCAGCAAGTTCTGGTCCTCTGAACCCATGGCAACCAGGCAACAAACAGGAGGCCAAAGGCATTGGAAGTTTCCTGCCACTCAGCACGTTCGGAGTGTTTGTAATGGAACCAAAATACGATGTCAACTCGAGCCTTGCTTTTATTTCCATGTTCCATCCTTCTGCTTTTCTAATTATCCAAAAAGCCTCAATCTGTGATAGATATCAACATTTTACAAGGTCATAGCTTTGTAGGTGGGGGCTTGGCAAATCACATGATTTAAAAAACAAAGTCAAGTTATTCTAATTGAATTATTCAATAAAAGTCCATCCAGACTTAAACTGCAGTATAGCCACAATAGCCAGGAATGTACAGTTACATAAGAGCTTTCGATACACAAAAGCATACACTGAGTATACCAAACAGGAGTTCCTAATGTAAACCAAACATGTAATGTTTTCGCCAGTATTACAGCTATATTTTACATAGCACTTAGAAATATTGTATAAATATTTGATCTGTTTTTCAGAAAATTTACTTAAAGTTTAGTACCAGCCAATAAATCAAGTCTTCCCCTTTTATATGAAATGGTGTTGGGTGGCTTAGCTGAATCAGTCCTTTTAACCTATGCCTGAGGGCATATACGTGTGTGGCATGCTATAACTCTAACAGACCACCACACACACACAAAGGGGCACTAGAGCTTGGCTGGAAGAAGGCTCACTGAATTCATATCAACCCTTACTGCTTGCTGCATGCTCAAGTGTTCCAGGTCTCTTGTATCTGGGCTCTTGCAATTCAAGTGTTTGCTTAAATAATGTCTTCATGGATATTGCTAACAGAGTCTCTGGTGTCCTTCCCACTAGATTCCACCCCTCTGGACTGCGAGGTGTCTGTATGGTCACCCTGTGCTAAGGCAAATGCGGAGACTCAGGTGTGCGCAACAGAACACGCTACATCCACCTACAACCAGCTAACTATTGGGTAGTCTGCCCCCCACTGGAAGAGGAGAAGAAATGCATCTCTAACAACTGCTTATGTCTGGCCAACAGGAGTAAGAAACAGAAAAGAAGAGGCCATGCAAGACGACGAAAGATACGTCCGTCATCTCCACTGGAGAAGCCCAAGCTGTAAAGATAAACCCTTTTCTCTCTGGGCCTCCTAGTGTATTCACTGGGAACATCGGAGGGTGGTGAAGGGAGGAATGCTCATAGTAATGGCTGGAATGGAATAGATGGAACGGTATCAAGCACTTGGAAACCATGTTTTTGATGCCGTTCCATTAACTCCAGTTGGCAGGAAAGATGGGAAAGCCACTGGAAAAGCCACTGGGAAAGATTTATAAATGGGTCACAGACAGGCAATTATTGGGAAGCCAGAGGAATGAAGAGGTTGTCTTGAAACTTTCCCCATAGGCCTAGTTTCTCCTTGTGATTGATGTACTCCTACGTCATTGGGTTATCTGTGGTAGCTATCCATTAGTCTGCAAATGGAGGATGAATCATAAGTTCTAGATGATAAGGCAGTCAAGAGTTGCCAAAACCTCAGAGAACAGGGAAATCATGGTGCGTCAATGGATCCAGTACTTGCAATAGACCAGATTGGAGTTCAGAATTGCATTGTAAGATGCAGTTCAATTACAACTACTGTCCTAAACATTGTGCAGTGTGCATTGAAGTGTTTACAGATAAAGCATTATTTTCCATGATGATCTCTACTACAGAGAGTATATTTATTTACAGAATTTTGACCTGTACAGTATCAAGCAGTAGAAATACCATACTCAATCGTGCCATTCAGGTAATCAGAGAGAAATCGCTAAGTTAATTTGTGTGTCTGTATTTAAGTCCAGAAAACTAAATACATGTAAGCCGATTGTAATTTTATTTTTGATTGAAGTAAAGCTAAAATATAACATACAATTGACAAAATAAATCATGCAACACAACATACACCACAGCATAAAATAGGGCTATGAAGCACACCGATCTCAAAGGACTGTCCCTTTCATCAAAAGCTTTGTTACTCATTGACGTCATTTGCTATATATGCCAAAGCTTTCAAAAGTCAAAGCTGACATACTGTATCAAGCCATGTCCCATGATAAGATAATGCCAAAGTGTCAATTACAATGTAGCACAAATTAGCTATTCCCTAGAAAACCCCTAAGCTACAGAAAACCAAAGAAATAAACTGACTCCAGAAATTCTAAGCAATAGCAATCATAACCTACATCTTGGCCATTGGTGGCTTTCGCTTCATATATATTCCTGGTTGTTTCTCAAGTTGGTCTTAATTCAAACCAATGACAACTGATGGAAAATGACTGGGAAAAGTAACAGGAAAAAGAGAAAGACAGGTTCTTGGCTTTTGATAAATGGCAGTCTTTGCGAGTAGGTTTCACGATGGTACAGTGAACATTAGTTAATAAGTGAACTATTTCATGTTTCTTTATCAATACATGTAGGCGTCTACTACTTGCCAGGCTTATCAGTTTCTCTGTTGGCCTTGGGTACCCCCTCAAACTCACAGTTTGGCTGGTCAGTCGCAGCAACAGCAGGTGTACATTTTCACACCAGAGACGCCTGCACACGAGCAACCATAAGGCTCATTATATTAATTTAAGTTGGTCACATCTTGTATGTCAAAATGAATGTGAGGGGCATTGGGCTGTGGATGCTGTGTTACCTAGTGCTGACGGCTGCTATGTACTTTGATCTGGGTGAGCAGGAGGAGAAATGCCTCATCGAGGAGATTCCAGGCGACATGCTGGTCACAGGTGAGTTCTATGGGCAGTTGGAAAAGAGGACACAGTTCTGCATGGTTGAATTTCACTGTGCTGTATCTCAGCCACCTATCAGAAAAACACAAAACAGTTAAATGGATTAGCAGGGATCATGATGAAGTCATCCAGGAGGCATATGAAATGTGATATTCTAATAGTATTTACATCTGGAGAGGGACAGGCAAAATCTACTCATTTGCAAAATCTACTGTTTATGTAATAATGGTTTAACCCCAAGCAATCTAAAGCACACTGAGTTGTAATAAAACACTTAGAATATTGCCTTATACTGTCTGTGTTGTGTTTTTCTCAGGTTATTTTCTTTTGGAGAATTGGGATGCAAAAAATAACCTTAACTCCCCTCATCTTGGCCTCACTATCACTGTGCGAGATCCAAACCATGATGTACGTAGGTTTACAGAGCAGTTTACTACCCAGCCCACTCCCTAAACAAAAACATATGTTTGCTTGTCCTGATTACCTAAAACTATTCCTTAAACAGAGAGAACATACTCTTCATCTTTTTCTCCTCTTTGGTTCCAGATACTGATGAAAAAAAGATATGGCAGATTTGGAAAATTCACATTCACATCCCACGCTTCTGGCCCACATTGGTTGTGCATGCAGTCCAACTCAACAAGGTTTTCAGTTTTCGCCGGTGAAAGGCTGGTGAGTTCATCCACACTTATACTTTGAATGCATGGAGTCTGCTGGACTGTGTTTGTATTTATTATGGATCCCATTAACTGCTGCCAAGGCAGATTTAAGGCAGTTCATACCATTTTAAAAACATTACAATACATTCACAGATTTTAGAACACACTGTGTGCCCTCAGGCCCCTATTCCACCACATATCTACAGTTCTAAATCCATGTGTGTGTGTGTGTATAGTGCGTATGTTATCGTATGTGTGTGTATGCATGTGTCTGTGCCTATGTTTATTTTTGCTTCACAGTCCCAGCTGTTTCATAAGGTATTTTTTATCTGTTGTTCAAATCAAATTGTACTGCTTGCATCAGTTACTTGATGTGGAATAGAGTTCCATGTAGAAATAGCTCTATGTAGTACTGTGTGCCTCCCATAGTCTGTTCTGGACTTGGGGACTGTGAAGAGACCTCTTGTGGCATGTCTTATAGGGTATGCATGGGTGTCTGAGCTGTGTGCTAGTAGTTCAAACAGACAGCTCGGTGCATTCAACATGTTAATACCTCTCATAAATACAAGTAGTGATGAAGTCAATCTCTCCTCCACTTTGAGCCAGGAGAGATTGATATGCATATTGTTATTATTAGCTCCCTGTGTACATTCAAGGGCCAGCCGTGCTGCCGTGTTCTGAGCCAATTGCGATTTTCCTAAGTCATTTTTGTGGCACCTGACCACATGACTGAACAGTAGTCAAGGTGCGACAAAACTAGGGCCTATAGGACCTGCCTTGTTGATCGTGTTGTTAAGAAGGCAGAGCAGCACTTTATTATGGACAGACTTCTCACCATCTTAGCTATTGTTGTATCAATATGCTTTGACCATGACAGTTTACAATCCATGGTTACTCCAAGCAGTGTTGTCATCTCAACTTGCTCAATAGACACTCTGGTTTTACTCAAAGTCAGTGGCATATCGTTAGTAAAGATTGAAAAAATCAAAGGGGCCTAAACAGCTACCCTAGGGAATTCCTGATTCTACCTGGATTATGTTTGAGAGGCTTCCATTAACCCCTCTGGGATATTCGGGACGCTAGCATCCCACCTCAACAACAGCCAGTGAAATTGCAGGGCACCACATTAAAAACAACAGAAATCCCATAATTAAAATTCCTCAAACATACAAGTATTTTACACCATTTTAAAGATAAACTTGTTGTAAATCCAGCCACAGTGTCTGATTTCAAAAAGGCTTTACGACGAAAGCACGCCAAACGATTATGTTAGGTCAGCACCTAGTCACAGAAAAACACAGCCATTTTCCAGCCAATGAGAGGAGTCACAAAAAGCAGAAATAGAGATAAAATGAATCACTAACCTTTGATAATCTTAATCAGATGACACTCATAGTGTCACGCCCTGGCCTTAGTATTCTTTGTTTTCTTTATTATTTTAGTTAGGTCAGGGTGTGACATGGGGAATGTTTGTGTTTTGGGTGGTTATATGGTAAAGGGGGTGTTGGGTTTAGTGTATGGGTTTGTGTTGAGTGAATGTTTCTAGGTATGTCTATGGTTGAGTGTATGTTTCTAGGTATGTCTATGGTTGCCTGAGTGGTTCTCAATCAGAGACAGATGTCTTTCATTTGTCTCTGATTGGGAGCCATATTTAAGGCAGCCATRGGCATCATGCATTTGTGGGTAATTGTCTATGTCTGTGTCTATGTTGCATGTTTTTGCACTTAGTCATTTATAGCTTCACGTTCGTCTATTTGTTTTTTGTTTAGTTTTTCTTCTTCTAAATAAAGAGAAGATGTATTTTTCACACGCTGCGCCTTGGTCCTCTCTCTCTCCCTTTGACGATCGTGACACATAGGACTTCATGTTACACAATACATGTATGTTTTGTTTGATAAAGTTCATATTTATATCCAAAAATCTTGTTTTGCCTCCAAAACATCCGGTGATTTTGCAGAGAGCCACATCAATTTACAGAAATACTCATAATAAACATTGCTAAAAGATACAATTGTTATGCATGTAATTATAGATAAACTTCTCCTTAATGCAATCGCTGTGTCAGATTTCAAAAAAAAAAATTGGCAAAAGCACACCATGCAATAATCCGAGTACGGCGCTCAGACAGAAAAAACAAGCCATACAGATACCCGCCATGTTGTGGAGTCGACAGAAGTCAGAAATAGCATTATAAATATTCACTTACCTTTGATGATCTTCATCAGAATGCACTCCCAGTTCCACAATAAATGTTTGTTTTGTTCGATAAAGTCCATCATTTATGTCCAAATACCTCCTTTTTGTTCGCACGTTTAGTACACAAATCCAAACTCAGGAGGCGCTGGCAAGTTCAGGCGAAAGTTCAGACGAAAAGTCATATTACAGTTCGTAGAAACATATCAAACAAAGTATAGAATCAATCTTTAGGATGTTTTTATCATAAATCTTCAATAATGTTTCAACCGGAGAATTCCTTTGTCTGTAGAAATGCAATGGAACGCAGCTAACTCTCACGGGAGGAAGCGAGACTGAGCTGGTGGCACTCTGCCAGACCCCTGGCTCAATCAGCTCTCATTCCCCCCTCCTTCACAGTAGAAGCATCAAACAAGGTTCTAAAGACTGTTGACATCTAGTGGAAGCCTTAGGATGTGCAATATGAATCCATAGACACTGTATATTCGATAGACAATGACTTGAAAAACTACAAACCTCAGATTTCCCACATCCTGGTTGGATTTTTTCTCAGGTTTTTGCCTGCCATATGAGTTCTGTTATACTCACAGACATCATTCAAAGAGTTTTAGAAACTTCAGAGTGTTTTCTATCCAAATCTACTAATTATATGCATATTCTAGCTTTTCGGACTGAGTAGCAGGCAGTTTACTCTGGGCACATTTTTATCCAAGCTACTCAATACTGCCCCCCAGTCCCAAAGAAGTTAAAGAACACCCTCTGTGTTCTGTTAGACAAGTAACTCTTTATCCACATTATAGCAGGGGTGTAAAAGCCATAACACATACGTTTTTCCAGCAGCAGACTATGATCGATAATGTCAAAAGCTGCACTGAAGTCTAACAAGACTTAATTTTATCATCAATTTCTCTCAGCTAATCATCAGTCATTTGTGTAAGTTATGTTGCTGCTCCACAACCATTACTGAACAATGTTCTGATATCTCCATCGCAGAGGATTCATTTTGATGTTCAGATGGGAGAGCACTCCATTGACCCCAGTGTTGAGAGACACAAAGACACAGTCCAGACCATGGAGTACAGCCTGGAGCACCTGAGGGACCAGATCCTATACATCACCAGGCAGCAAGACTTCCAGAGGGTAAACCCTACAGTCTTGTCAACAATGCAAAGTATCACACACATAGGAAATAATCACAAACAAACACTTTATGAAAGAGTCATTTTCAAAAATTCTGAACAAAGCAGACTAGTATTTTGATCAGAACTACAGATGCATTGTTTGATGAAGACAACAAATATTGCATTGAGCTACTATGCCTGCCCTATTCAACTAAGAACGGTCCAAAATTAACTGTCCACCACTACTTTTTTAATTCACAGGAAAGAGAGGAGACTTTCCGTCAGATCAGTGAAGAAACCAATGGGAAAGTTTTGTGGTGGGCTGTTGTGCAGACTTCCGTTCTACTATCAGTTGGATTTTGGCAAATCAAAAGACTGAAAGACTTCTTGATTGCAAAGAAGTTGGTTTGATATGCTTGGCTTTAGGGCAGGATTTATATATTGCAGTACAATGCAAAGTGGCTACTAGAGTCAACGGCTATTCCAAAACTAGACTTACATCAAGTGCTGATGCATCTATTTTACTGTACATTCTTCTTGAGACAATGTATGGATTAATAAAAATGTGCTTTGTTTAATCTTACACACCTATGCTATTTTGTATTATTATTACTTGACTGTAATTTCTATGAATTATAACACACATTCTTTTTTATGGACGTAGATTTCTATCAATATTTTGTAAATATATACGTTTTGAGTCACAAACAAAAGAGATGTTGTGCAAATACAGAATTAAACATACACTACCATTCAAAAGTTTGCGGTCACTTAGAAATGACCTTGTTTTTGAAAATATATATATTTTTTATCCATAAAAATATCATCAAATTGATCAGAACTACAGTGTAGACATTGTTAATGTTGTAAATGACTATTGTAGCTGGAAACGGCAGATTTTTTTATGGAATATCTACATAGGGGTACAGAGGCCCATTATCAGCAGCCATCACTCCTGTGTTCCAATGGCATGTTGTGTTAGCTAATCCAAGTTTATAATTTTAAAAGTCTAATTGATCATTAGAAAACCCATTTGCAATTATGTTAGCACAGCTGAGAACTATGCATACAGTCTCCACGTCAACAGTGAAGAGGCGACTCCGGGATGCTGGCCTTCTAGGCAATGTTCCTCTGTGCTATTTTGCCCAACTTAATCTTTTATTTTTATTGGCCAGTCTGAGATATGGCTTTTTCTTTGCAACTCGGCCGAGAAGGCCAGCATCCCGGAGTCGCCTCTTCACTGTTGAAGTTGAGACTGATGTTTTGCGGGTACTATTTAATGAAGCTGCCAGTTGAGGACTTGTGAGGCGTCTGTTTCTCAAACTAGACACTCTAACGTACTTGTCCTCTTGCTCAGTTTTGTACTGGGGCCTCCCACTCCTCTTTCTATTTTGGTTAGAGCCAGTTGGCACTGTTCTGTGAAGGGAGTAGTACACAGCGTTGTACGAGATCTTCAGTKTCTTGGCAATTTCTCGCATGGAATAGCCTTCATTTCTCAGAAAAAGAATAGACTGACGACTTTCGGAAGAAGGTTCTTTGTTTCTAGCCATTTTGAGCCTGTAATCGAACCCACAAAGGCTGATGCTCCAGATACTCAACTAGTCTAAAGAAGGCCAGTTTTATTGCATCTTTAATCAGAACAACAGTTTCCAGCTGTGCTAACAAAATTGCAAAAGGCTTTTCTAATGATCAATTAGCCTTTTAAAATAATAAACTTCGATTAGCAAACACAATGTGCCATTGGAACACAGGAGTGATGGTTGCTGATAATGGGCTTCTGTACGCCTACGTAGATTTTCCATTTTCCACTGCATTAGTCATTCACAACATGAACAATGTCTACACTGTTTTTCTGATCAATTTGATGTGATTTTAATGTACAAAAAAATGTGCTTTTCTTTCAAAAACAAGGACATTTCTAAGTGACCCCAAACTTTTGAACGGTAGTGTATGTAATGATCCAAAAGCAAATGAGTCATCATTAACAAAAACAAATTATGATTAGCAAATAAATGCAAATGTTTTTTTCTGGTTAACACAACATCATTTAGAAACATATATCTTAATTTGCAAACACAACAGTGGTCAAAAATATGTTTTTGTGAATGTCAACATTTGTGACTCCAAAGATTTCATTTGTGACCCGCATCTTACTTCTTTGTATTACATTACATTTGTGAGTTGTGAGAAAGCAAAGGAGGAAAGGAAAGGGAACTAAGAAAGGAGAATAAGCCAGGGAAGGAAAGAGAGCAAGGAAAGGAGGAGAGAAATGGAAGTTAGGGAAGGAAAGGGAGAAAGAAAGAAATGGAGGAAAGAAAGCTAAGGTCAGAGGAAAGGAAAAGGTTAGAAAGGAGGAGAGAAATGGAAGTTAGGGAAGGAAAGGGAGAAAGAAAGAAATGGAGGAAAGAAAGCTAAGGTCAGAGGAAAGGAAAAGGTTAGAAAGGATAGGAGGAAAGAAAGCTAGGAAAGCAAAGGATGGGAGGAACAGAAGGAAAGGGATCAAGGTAAGCAAGCTAGGAAAGGAGGAAAGTAATATAGGAAAGGAGGAAAGGGTAATTGTGATATATTTTAATCTCGTTTTTATTAGAACTGAGGATGTCCTACTCTGGATCCCATATGTCTGCTTAAACTGATCTGTAAAATGTAACTTACAAATATATGAGGCCATTCACAAATATGTGAAGCAACTCTCAAATGGGAGTCAACTCACAAATGTAATGCAAGTCATAAATATGTAAAATGTAGGTCACAAATGTAATCTGTGGAGTCACAAATCTTGTCATATTCACAAAAACATATTTGACCACTGTTGTGTTGAATTTGTTTTTGTTAATGATGACTAATTTGCTTTTGGATATTGACATATGTTTGTTTAACCAAATGGCATATTTACAGACTGTGAATTTTATTTAAAAGTTGCATTCTATATTTGCACAACATTTTTTGTTTGTGACTCACTACTTATATATTTTTAACATTTTGATAGAAATCTATCTCCATATTTTTACCCAAAACGTCAATGATGAAGTAGCCAGCCAATCAGAAAGCGATCCAAAATCAAAACAAACCGAAAATCTGAAGCTAGTTAGTAGCTAGCTAAAGCCAGTAAAACGACACGGAAAGTCTTGTGAAAGCTTGCTAATTCCACAGAGAAACAAAAGGCCATTATGTAAGTCAGATGTTGATCAGTCTTCAATAAAATACCCGTTACTTTGAGTAGATAGCTGTACCGGGGCAGCTAGGTAACGTTAGCTATTCTTTCTAGCCAACGTTAGCGCAAACTAGCTAGCTAAATTAGTCTAGGTAGCAAGCAATCTGCTTTGGCTGATCTGTGCGACTTGAGGGCAAGAAAATAGAATATATTAATTTCTAGCTATGTCATAGTCTTATCTAATGATTTTACTACCTAACATTAACATTTTGCTAATATCTTAGCTAGCTGTAGAAAATGCCTCACTGGATCTGCTGTAACTCCTGCTTCAACCTCCCTGGTCCTGACTGCCAACTAGCTGTTGCCAGCTGTGGTCATGTCATCTGCAACGTGTGTTTTCAGAAAGGTAGCAAGTTCAGTCTCTATTTGATTGTGCTAATGCACCCTGTTATGTCTCTTGTGAAATTAAGTTCAACATATCATTGCCTAACTACTGATGATATAGGCCTAACGTCATATGAACGAAAAATATATTACTTTGTCAGTTTGCTGCAGTTCTGTCTTTTCAAAACAGTTACAGGCTAAACTTGAAAACACTGTCCTCTGCTGGTCTTTGTCTGATGTTACAGAGAGATTTTGGCCAAAATAGAAAATGCTCCATGCAGTTTGAAAGCCTCCTAGTAGTGTAATATTCCGCTATTCTATTGTATATGGTATTGTTCCAATAAACACATTTTCATTTTTCTTTCAGGCAAGCAAGGGGAATGCATGATATGTAAAGCAAAATGTCAAGTTACTCCTCTCTCAGACAAAGTAAGCAGCGATATCTTATACATCTGTTTATTATAATTTAACCTTTATTTAACTGGCAAGGCTCATAAACAAATCAATTTGATGGCATACATAAGTCTATTTGATGGTAGCCATAACTTTACAATCTTGACATTCACAGAGTAGTGCAGAAGTGAAGGCCCTCTTCTCTGACATCAATTCTGTTGCAACCAAACACTTCACAGAGATAAGCAAGGTATTGCTCTTGATGCTCATAGGCAAATAAGTCATTATTGATAGTAATTTTCAAACACAGAAAGGCTGTACTGCATGTTTAAAAACAACATATATATCTACCCTATTACTGTAGGTGTTACTATTCCAGGCAAGGCACCAAAAGAGGCTGTTGGTGCATTACCAGAATAGGGTAAGAGGGACATTTAGTCGTACCTCTTATTATTATTATTATTATTAAACCAATAATAGTTTAGAGGTAGCTCATATCTTGTGGTGTTACAATCTCAAACATCTGCGCAAATTTTTTCCCAACCCATTTAGAATGAAAAGTTAGAAGACGTTTTACTCAAGATGAAGCAAGAAATTCAGCAAATGTCCAAGTAAGAATGCAAATCATTAGCATAATTCAGTACCACATACAGTGCCTTCAGGAAGTATTCACATCCCTTGACTTTTCCCACATTTTGTTGACTTACAGCCTGAATTTAAAATGTATTCAATTGAGCTTTTTGTAGTGATGCACTGATATTACATTTTTGGTCGATACCGATATTCGATATTTTCCTTGCCCCCAAAAAACGATACCGATAACCAATATTTAACATTTTAGAGGCCTTTTAAGCATTCTAGTATAGTTAAATAGTTAACACACCCACATGGACACAGCGGTCTAAGGCACTTCATCTCAGTGCAAGAGGTGTCACTGCAGTCCCTGGTTTGAATCCAGGCTGTATCACATCCGTTTGTAATTGGGAGTCCCATAGGGCAGCGCACAATTGGCCCAGCGTAGTCCGGGTTGGCTGGGGTGGGCCGTCATTGTAAATAAGAATTAGTTCTTAACTGACTTGCCTAGTTAAATAAAGGTTACACACACACACACATTTTGTTGGCATTTACGTATGTCCTCATTACCAGTAAAACACATTTTTTTCACTTACTTTCTGTGCTGTTTCGTTGTTCATTTGTTCAGTCATTTCATTCTCAACCAGGATTGCATCATACATGTCAAGCAGTGAAGTTTCAGCTCTGTCTGTCCGTGGCCTCTTCCTCGGTGCGCACTGTCACCGGACCGTTTCCATCTTGTCCAGCTGTGTATGTAACATTTCACGTAAACCCTGTTTCTTTCCTGCATCAAAGTAACGGTCCTTGTACATAGCATTGAGCATGGTGGCGACACAGTAAATAGAGAATGTCACCAAATCGCTTGTTCACAGCCTGTGTGAGCAGTTTTGTTGCCGGGGCAAACTGTTGTCAAGGGCAACTGTTTCATTCGCCAATGTGGGCCAGTAAAAACATCCATCTCGTCGGGAAAAGGGGCCAACTTCACTCCATAGAAACTAGTCAGCACTAACATCGCACACTAGCTGCTAGCTAACTGGTTAGCTTAGCATTGACAAAGTCAGAATGGGCATGTTCACTCCACTGTTATGTGACAGAATCGGTGGCGTTAGAATTAGGTATTAGAATACGAATACTACACTGAACAATAATAGAAACACAACATGTAAAGAGTTTGTCCCATGTTTCAAGAGCTGAAAAAAAAGTTCCCAGAAATTTTCCATACGCACATAAAGCATATCACAAATTTTGTGCACATTTGTTTACATCCCTGCCAGTTTTGTTGAGTAGGCGTTTCAATGCCAATGACAGAGGGTATCACGTCTGCTGCAGGCGCAGTTGATTAGCTTATTACTCGAGTCAGTTGTTCGAATGGAGCTAGCTAGTGTGTTCATGTTTTCAAGTTTCAAACATGTTCTCAAATGCCATTGAAATGGCAGTAGTGGTATGACAACCAGCATATTCATGAGCATGCAATACGACTTTCCTCAGTACGAAATCCTCGACGACCCACTGTGCTGTCAGACTCAGCATGCTCATGGAGCTGATATCGCTGGTCCAAATGTCAGTCGTGAAGCTAAAAGCAGTGACGTTATTACTGTGTAACTCTGGTAGGGCCGCATCTGAAAAATAGTACCCCAAAAAATAAGTATACCGGTGCTCGACCAGTCGGTGAAAGCCAACATCACCCACGACAGAACGGTTGATTGTCAAGTGCAATGAATTCCATTATCTTGGCGTTAATGTATTTCGGCTTTGAGTTGTCTCGCTTAAATGTCCTTACTCTTTCAAGTGACTACTCGACTTGTTGACTGATCGACTGATCGATCCACACAGCAGGCATTGTGGGCTAGGTTAAGAATGCTGTGTTGCACGTGTAGCGCAAAATTGTACGTGGCGTCATTACGTCATGAACCTACGTTATATACAAAGATGTTCTCATCTATCTCTGTTACATACATATCATACATATCTCTGTATGCACGTTAGCTTTGACATCGGTTTTGCACATCGGCGTTAAACTAGACATTGGGCCGATACCGATGTTGGCATTTTTAGCTAATATCGTCCGATTCCGATATGTTCACCAATATATCGTGCATCCCTAATTTTCTGTCAATAGCATACACACAATACCCCATAATGTCAAAGTGGAATTATGTTTTTCGAAATGTTAAAACATTTATTAAAGCTGAAATGTCTTGAGTCAATAAGTATTCAAGCCCTTTGTTATGGCAAGCCTAAATAAGTTCAGGAGTAGAAATGTGCTTAACAAGTCCCATAATAAGTTGCATGGACTCACTCTGTGTGCAATAATAGTGTTTAACATTATTTATGAATGACTACCTCATCTCTTTACCCCACACATACAATTATCTGCAAGGTTCCTTAATCAAGCAGTGCATTTAAAACAGATTCAACCACAAAGACCAGGGAGGTTTTCTAAAGTTTTTCCAATGCCTCACAAAGAAGGGCATGTATTTGTAGATGGGTAAAAAAAAAAGCAGACATTGAGCATGGTGATGTTATTAATTACGCTATGGGTGGTGCATCTATACGCCCAGTTACTACAAAGATACAGGTGTCCTTCCTAACTCAGTTGCTGGAGAGGAAGGAAACCGCTCAGGGATTTCATCATGGGCAAACAGTTTAAGAGTTTAATGGCTGTGACAGGAGAATACTAACTACAACATTGTAGTTACGACAATACTAACCTAATTGACAGAGTGAAATTAAGGAAACCTGTACAGAATAAAAATATTCCAAAACATGCATCCTGTTTCCAACAGGCACTAAACTAATACTGCAAAAAATGTGTCAAAGCAATTCACTTTTATTCCTGAATACAAAGTGTTATGTTTGGGTCAAATCAAATACAACACATTACTGAGTATCACTCTCTATATTTTCAAGCATAGTGGTGGCTGCATCATGTTATGGGTATGCTTGTAATCGTTAAGGACTGGGGAGTTTCAGGAATAAAAAGAAACGGAATGGAGCTATGCACAGGCACAATCCTAGAAGAAAACCTGGTTCAGTCTGCTTTACACCAGACACTGGGAGATGAATTCACCTTTCAGAAGGACAATAACCTAAAACACAAAGCCAAATCTACACTAGTTTACCAAAAAGACAGTGAATGTTCGTGAGTGGCCGGAAATCTATGGCAAGACCTGAAAATGGTTGTCCAGCAATGATCAACAACCAATTTTACAGATCTTGAATAATTTTTTAAAGAATAATGTGCAGATGTTCCACAATCCAGGTGTGGAAAGGTCTTAGAGACTTACCCAGAAAGACTCACAGCTGTAATCGCTGCCAAAGGTGCTTCTACAAAGTATTAACTCGGGTGTGAATACTTAAGTAAATTTTATATTTAATTTTCAATACATTTGCAAACATTTTTACAAACACATTGTCACTTTGTCATTATGGGGTATTGCGTGTAGAAGGATGAGAAAAAAAATGAATTTAATACATTTTGAATTCAGGCTGTAACACAACAAAATGTGGAATATGTTGAGGGGTATTAATACTTTCTGAAAGCACTGTATAAACGACTGCTCAGTACAATTTAAAAACGTATATTTTCCAGAAATATTACAGCGCAGAATGCGTATATTGCCAAGCTGGAGAGCACTCTTCAGCATCAAAGGTATTTATCTTTATAGGTGTTACTGCTTTCTACTCACAAGGTGTCACTATTGTCAGCTTTGTTTCTCAAACATGAGACCATGGAGGGCACTCATTTGTTATCAACATATTGTTTATTCAGATGAACCCGTTAGTATTAATGGCACCTTGTGACTCTCTGCTGCTCTCTCCCTCCCTCCGCTGACACTGTCGTGTTCAAAACAACTGGGAACTCGGAAATCTCTGACTTCCGACTTCAGTGCGTTCAAGACAACTGGGAAATGAGAAAAAAACGAGATCCGACTGGGAAAAATAATTTTGAACTGTCACCCAATTCGGAATTCCAAGTTGGAAACTTTGTCATCTTTCTAGAGCTCCGACTTAACGACCAGAAGATCACTGACGTCATGATTTGGCCTTGTTTCCCCCCCCAATTGTCTTGAAAGCACAATGACCATCAGATGCAGGTACCATCAGTCCAGTAAAAGAATAAAGCAAATTATTTAAATTTATGCTCAGCTGTGCCTCGCAAGTGCTACACCAATTGATTTATTTTGTTATCAAAGCTGGAGTTTTGAAATATAATATGGTCTGAGAATAACAATATTGGCAGGCCAGGCATATAATCAATATGCTGTGATAATGTATTAGGTCTACTGCATACACCTCATTTTTATTATGTTAATGTACATTTTTCAACACAACTTAAAAAATATATCTTGAAAAGTTTGGTGACCACTGGCCTAGCTCATATTAGCTTTAGCTGCTGTTTGGTTTTGCCCTGCAGTAGCACACCAGTCTCACCTGAATAAGCCGGGAAGGCTTGTGAACATTATGTCTGAGTGAGCATTTCCATAATCTTTCTTCCTGGGTTCTATGAGTATTAAATGTGACATGCCATGTTATGTGATTTCCCCTCAGGGCAGAAAACATTGAAGTGGATGGCAGGGGTCTGTTTAGGAAAGTATGTGAACCTTTTCAATTCAAATATGGTTAATTTTGACATTGAATTATTGCACTACAAATGCTTACTTTGTTTAATATTCAATTAGATGTTTACCCTGAATCCAAATCATTATTTTATGTTTGTGCCAGTGATGAAGGCTACAGCATACTGAAACGGTCATTGGCTTTAATGATAGAAACGTATGTTTGTACAAACTGAAGTCTTCCTCTCCATTGAACAGCCGGAGATCTCTGGAAGTGTCCAAAGGCTGTCCTTCATCAGTCCTCCACAGGATGGCTGTGTAATAAACATGAAGGGAGACAGAGAGCTGGTTTCAAGCGCAGGGCGCAGCAGGTGTTTATTGCAAAGGACTACAGGAGGAGGCAGGTAGCTGGGTCCAGGGGCAGGCAGGTGGTCATACACAGGGGGTCCAAAATGGAAACAGTACAGGCAGGGAAAAGGCTAGTAACATAATCCAGCAGATCAGGCACTAGGTAGATAACAGGAAATCCGATAGGCTAAAGTAAAGGCAGGGAATAGGCAAAAGGCGTCGTTAGTGAGGCAGGCAAAACCTATCATACACAGGAGGCGTAAATCACAGAAAACCCAGCGCTCTGAAAGATGTGTGTCACAAAATAAACAACACTTCACAGTGATGGGGTGCAAAGAACTGAACTAAATGGTGTGTGGTAATGACATACAGGTGTGTGAACAGGTGATTCGAATTCAGGTGATTGGCATCTGGAGAGTGAGCTGCGTTCAGGGGATCTAGGTGTTTGAGAGTGTGAGCTGCGTTCAGGGGATCTACGTGTTTGAGAGTGTGAGTTGGTAGCAGAAGTTGCAGGCTGGATGGGTATATCTGCTACACCACTGTACACACACACAAATAATTGTTCTATATAGTGCCAAATAATGGTTCTTTGATTTGTAACTATAGTGGATCCCTTTTTGTTGCTGTTCCCTTTTTTGAAAGTTCTAAATGGAACTTCTGTGGTGCTATAAATAACTTTTTAATAAGGGAAAAATCTAAGAACCATTTGGAGAACCATAACGTTTTTTTAAATTCTGGTTAGCCATATTATATATTATTGTATTAATTCACAAGTTGAATCAGGTGTGCTAGCTCTGGAACGGCTGTGGATCCCCGAAGAGAGAATTGAGAACCACTGATTTAGTCAACTGTTCTCAATTGACATAAGGCCTTGCAATAACATAACACAACAGATTAGATAAACTGGAATGACGCTCTCACTCACGGTTGCACAAAAGAGCTGTGAGCAAACCACGTCCCAAAGTATTCTAATGAGCTACCGCCCCTACATTTTAATTATCGCTAAAAGGTTAAAGAACCCTTTTCTGAACTGCAAAAAAAACAATGAACGGTTCAAAGAGTTCTTTAAGTCATTATGGTTCCACATATAACCATCACCCTTACCAAAGAACCCTAGAGGAAACCTCTTGTCTAAGTGTGTACTCTACTCATAGACAGTCAGACAGATAGATACCCGTGGAGCTGTTCACTGCTAACATAACAGCACAACGCTTCAATGGATTCAACTTCTGGATGTTTCCGTTTGTGGTTAGTAGACTCTTCTATGAGTCTGACTGTAAGCACTATGTGTGAGTTTTAGCATATTTAGGGTGTTGCTGAACTTGTGGTGTATAAATTCTAAATATTGTATCTTTAGGTACCGTCTTAGATCGATTGACCAATCAGAACACCCTGGTCAACCACTCAGCTCGCTCGGTCACTGTCAGGTATCACTTGTTATAATCAGATCATTATCATAACCTTAAGATTTATACACCAGTGTGCCTTGACACAATAAAATAACTTTGATACCTTGCATTATTTCCTCCCAGCCATCTGGCAGAGCTGCAAATGACCCCTAACCTGCCTTATCGTAGGGACACAGGGTGGGAGACGTCCATATTCAAGCCCCCGTCGGCCTACGGACACCCCTTCATGTCCTCCCTGTCCATGTCCTCTCTGGGGGCCACCTGCCCTCCACCGTAACACCGCCAAGCACCAGCCATCATGATGGCACACGGAGACATCTCTGATCCACTTCAATGCTCTGCACGAGTGACTTAGCTGCAGTATCAAATCACTTGGTAATGGTTGAACTCTTCACTGTGGAGAGATGAGCTGTGGAATAGGAAGTATTGGGTCCTGAAATTGAATCCACTACACAGGGTTAAGAAGAGGTTTGAACTGTTGGGTGTGTTTGTACTGTTGCCTGTACATTGTCATTTTAATGGCTACATACAGTATTATTTAATTGGTTCATTGAAGTTTGTCACAATAACAAATACATTTTTTACAACACAATCAAATGGATCTCTCAATATTGAATTGGCCAGTAAACCTGAAATCACAAAATCTGTACTGTAACTACTATACCACTGAGTCATCAATCATTAACAAACCACTCATCTGATTGGCATTTTTAGAGGCTGTGATTTGCAGTATAATTCGCTGACAGCCACAGTGAGTCCAACTGCCAAGCATTCCATTAGCCCCCAGCATGACTCACCCAGGACCAGCTTTGCTCTCTCTCCTGCTGCCTGTCCCCCCCCCCCCCCCCCCCAGGTATTGGTCAATTAATCATAAAGGCACCGTGTGAAGAGCTGTGGGCAGCAAAATTGTGTTATTTCTTCAATAGCTTGCCTAAAATAGCAGATATGATACATGATAACAACCTCAATGGCCGTTTGATTGGTTTGAGCCCCGTGGGCAGGAAATCTACTTTTTATGAGCATTTTGCCTTTTATGAGCATCGCAACTGCTTTTAGGATTTATAGAAAGCTGTAGTTTGCGGGTAACATTACATTGCGGGATGAGTGTTAGATTGGACTGCCTTAGTAAGAGGGCAGTTATGGAGCATATTGACTCAGAAAGCTACACTTCCTTCTCAATCGCCATCTGTTACCAGTGACCTGCTACCTTTCAGGGAAAAAATATAGGAGACCTTGGAAGCACATTATGATTATTTCCTGTGGTTTCAATGTTTCCTTAAAGCTTTTAACAGACTTATGATGAGATGGAATAATGACACCCTGAAGTCAGTGGGTGCTTAACCAGTCATGGAGGGAGATGGGCCATTCATTTACATGTACGCAGGCATTTCTGGATGCAAATGAAGCATGATGATGCACAGGAAGCATGGCAGGAACATGGATCTGATCTGGCAGAACAAAGTCTTCTGTAGGCCGATGAACCCCAAAAAAATACATTGATTGTCTTATTAGAATTCAGTCTAAAACTATTTTCCTGCCAAAACAAAAACTATTATGTACAGGTCCCTTGGCAGAATTTTCAAAGTACCACCTATCCTCAACTTGGACACATGCGGTTCTTTTCAGTGAATTGTAAATGCCCAAAAACTTTTGCTGATAATTTGTTTCTGCCTGTGCACAGCGAATTAAATGTCCATTCACATTGATTGGCAGCTGATTTTCCACTTAATGAGTCATGCTAAATACCTGTGGTGTGCACCCTGTGATGAGTCCTGAGTCCTGCTTGCCTACGGAGCTGTGAGGGAACGGCACCTCCGTACCTTCAGGCTCTGATCAGGCCTACACAAACAAGGGCACTGCGTTCATCCACCTCTGGCCTGCTCGCCTCCCTACCTCTGAGGAAGTACAGTTCCCGCTCAGCCCAGTCAAAACTGTTCGCTGCTCTGGCCCCCAATGGTGGAACAAACTCCCTCACGACGCCAGTCAGCGGAGTCAATCACCACCTTCCGGAGACACCTGAAACCCCACCTCTTTAAGGAATACCTAGGATAGGATAAAGTAATCCTTCTAACCCCCCCCCACTTAAAAGAGTTAGATGCACTATTGTAAAGTGGTTGTTCCACTGGATATCATAAGGTGAATGCACCAATTTGTAAGTCGCTCTGAATAAGAGCGTCTGCTAAATGACTTAAATGTAATGTAAATGTAATGAGTAAAGTGGAGCCACAAGATGTGCTCTATATTGGACACACGTACACATAGTACACAAACATAATCACATGCACAGTGTGGAATGGATATATATCTCCCCCCCACCCCCCACACAGTATGCATACATACACCAGATACAGTTGAAGTCAGAAGTTTACATACACCTTAGCCATACATTTAAACTCAGTATTTCAACATTCCTGACATTTAATCCTTGTAAGAAATTCCCTGTTTTAGGTCAGTTAGGATCACCACTTTATTTTAAGAATGTGAAATGTCAGAATAATAGTAGAGAGAATTATTTATTTCAGCTTTTATTTCATTCAACACATTCCCAGTGGGTCAGAAGTTTACATACACTCAATTAGTATTTGGTAGCATTGCCTTTAAATTGTTTAACTTGGGGCAAACTTTTCAGGTAGCCTTCCATAAGCTTCCCACAATAAGTTGGATGAATTTTGGCCCATTCCACCTGACAGAGCTGGTGTAACTGAGTCAGGTTTTTAGGCCTCCTTGCTTGCACACACTTTTTCAGTTCTGCCCACACATTTTCTATGGGATTGAGGTCAGGGCTTTGTGATGGCCACTCCAATACCTTGACTTTGTTCTCCTTAAGCCATTGTGCCACAACTTTGGAAGTATGCTTGGGGTCATTGTCCATTTGGAAACCCATTTGCGACCAAGCTTTAACTTCCTGACTGATGTCTTGAGATGTTGCTTCAATATATCCCTCATGATGCCATCTATTTTGTGAAGTGCACCAGTCCCTCCTGCAGCAAAGCACCCCCCCAACATGATGCTGCCACCACCGTGCTTCACGGATGGTATGGTGTTCTTCGGCTTGCAAGCCTCCCCCTTTTTCCTCCAAACATAACGATGGTCATTATGGGCAAACAGTTCTATTTTTGTTTCATCTGACCAGAGGACATATCTCCAAAAAGTATGATCTTTGTCCCCATGTGCAGTTGCAAACCGTAGTCTGGCTTTTTTATGACGGTTTTGGAGCAGTGGCTTCTTCCTTGCTGAACGGCCTTTCAGGTATGTCGATATAGGACTTGTTTTACTGTGGATATAGATACTTTTGTACCTTTTCCTCCAGCATCTTCACATGGTCCTTTGCTGTTGTTCTGGGATTGATTTGCACTTTTCGCACCAAATTACGTTAATCTCTAGGAGACAGAACACGTCTACTTCCTGAGCGGTATGACATCTGCGTGGTCCCATGGTGTTTATACTTGTGTAATATTGTTTGTACAGATGAACGCGGTACCTTCAGGCGTTTGGAAATTGCTCCCAAGGATGAACCAGACTTGTAGAGGTCTCCCATTTTTTTCTGAGGTCTTGGCTGATTTCTTTTGAGTTTTCCATGATGTCAAGCAAAGAGGCACTGAGTTTGAAGGTAGGCCTTGAAATACATCCACAGGTACACCTCCAATTGACTCAAATTATTATGTCAATTAGCCTATCAGAAGCTTCTAAAGCCATGACATAATTTTCTGGAATTTCCCAAGCTGTTTAAAGGCACAGTCAACTTAGTGTATGTAAACTTCTGACCCACTGGAATTGTGATACAGTGAATTATAAGTGAAATAATCTGTCTGTAAACAATTGTTGGAAAAATTACTTGTCATGCACAAAGTAGATGTCCTAACTGACTTGCCAAAACTATAGTTTGTTAACAAGAAATGTGTGGAGTGGTTGAAAAATGAGTTTTAGTGACTCCAACCTAAGTGTATGTAAACTTCCGACTTCAACTGTACATACACTTGGTGCCCCTATCTCACTCAGAGGTGACAGGCTACAGACTATCATGTTGGGTTTGGCACACCCTGATCTGTTTCACCTGTCTTTGTGCTTGTCTCCACCCATCCTCCAGGTGTCGCCCATCTTCCCCATTATCCCCAGTGTATTTATACCTGTGTTTTCTGTTTGTTGCCAGTTCGTTTTGTTCGTCAAGCTTACCAGCAGTTTTCCCCTTGCTCCTGTATTTCTATTTCCTGTTTTCCTCATTGTGACCATTCTGCCTGCCCTGAGCCTGCCTGTTGTTCTATACCTTGTCACACCACCCTGGTTTACTGACCTCTGCCTGCCCTTGACCTGTCGTTTTGCCTGCCCCCTGTTCTCGTAATAAACTTTTGTTACTTCGACACTGTCTGCATCTGGGTCTTCTCCTGAATTGTGATAGGGTTAGGAAAAACCTTATCCCCTCTTGCTTCTGGGGTAAATCTGTTGTAGATTTAAACAATAGGAACTTTACTTTCCTACTACAGCTTCAGATCTATATTAGTCAGAGGTCCCCAATGTGCCAAGCAGACACAAAATCGGCAATCTAAGGGACGTAGGCATAAGGCCTACATATGGCTGACTACAGCTTGATGAGCCTCTCTTAGGCCAATCATTGAATTCCCCCCTCATGGAGACGTGTTTCATTTATATTCAGCTGAGATTGAACAATGCCTTAATTGTGTTGCACAGATGCACAGAGTACATTATTCGCTTCACAACAAGACATGCAATAAAGAGGAGTTGAAAGGGAGCGTGTTAAAAGCATAGTCAGACAAAATAGTTAGATTACTAAAACAAGATAATACAGACTTGGGCATGTTGTACCCGCATTGGGCCCTGTGTAGTGGAATTTCTGACTCGAAGACAAAAACTGTCAAGGGTCATAATCTGGACCTGTCTAAAAATGTAGTCACAGTTTTCAGGCCATTATATACAACTCATAACAAGCCCATAGCACTCATCACTACTTCATGACACTGCTAATTTGTCTCTTTTCCACAGCATAAATTACATTTTACTTAACCAATTTGTTGACTAACAAAGATATTAGAGCAGTAAGCATGTTTATAAAATGATCATTACTGATAACAGAATGTAATAGGAAAACCATTAGTTGTGTAGCTTGTCATGATGTGCCTGTCCAGACAGGTATCTTTGTATAATCTGTGTTTTCTATGTTGCCCACAGCAACATGCACCATTTTGGTAGCTTTCATGGTTGTGAATGGCCACAATTTAGAAGGAATCAGGTGTGAACAGATGCTATTGTACATGAGAAATGTGCATGAACACTTTGAGCTTCACTGTTAATTTTGTGTTAAAGAGAGGCAGAAAGAAATCTAAATCAGTGTGTTCTCTCTCCCTGTATGGCTGTAGGGCTTACAAATTAGTTATGCCACTTCAGAAAGGAAAATACAACTTTCTGATGGTGGGAGCAAAGATTTCACAGTGTGTCCACAAATATGGGCATATCTGCATTTTAAAATGAAATTACATTTAATTTGCTCCAGTCTTCAAACTCTTATCACAAAAAAGCATTTTGTTCTCATATGATTACAGAAAGACTTATTGCAAATAAATGATTCTCTTTGCCCACATTTGCTGTTCAGGATAAACACTCGGATCACCTGTCGTGGTGAAAAAAGTTATGCTCCCTATACTTTCAATGCATTTGTCCACAAAAGGTTGGTAAACTGGCAAGCAAAAATATTAAATACTGGGTAAAATGTGTTTACCCTACACTACTGTTCAGGCTCAGCTACCTGTGATGTGAACCAGTGGCCAGTGGGTGACACTATAATCCACTATACTACCATGGACTCAGCCTCTGATTTCAACACTTTTGTTTCGGGGAGAATTTGAATACAACTTTTGGGGATAAGGATCTATATTGTGGATTTGTTGTATTTGGAAGAATATATATTGCCTCTAGGGTGGTCTATGAGTAAAAAGAGGAGCAGGTAAAGGGTGGGGTGGTTGTGGCGGGCCTACTCATGTTCTGTTAGTCACACACTCACACAGATGTCCCGCATGTGAAGGGCCTTTGAAGGCCCTGACTCCATCCCATGCTTGAGTGATGTCAGCGGGGCTGTGGAAAGATTCCTTTCCTGTCAGACAGCTTGGCAGGATGTGTGAAGAAAGGCCGAAAGACAACACCGAGATTAGGCCGCTTTTGTCACGGCTCCGTGGCAGACTTTAAAGGCCTTGGCTACTTTCCCATCACACAGATTTCTTTTCTCACTCTGCATCCCTCTCTTTTCACCAGCAAGGTAAACATTTGGGTAAACCACTACCTCTTTAGCTTTTTTGTGTTTTTTTTATTTTCCCAGTTTTAAATGATAGCTTTGTTGATGTGTAGGCCATTCTGAATGTCAATGTGAAAGGAGGGAGGTATGCAAACAGAGGGGTTTATTCTCTGGCAGGTATTCACAGGTGTGTCCTTCATGGACGCCGACTTCATTCACCTGATGCTTCCTTTCAGTGAGGACCAGTAAAGACCTCTGGACACTTTTTCATCACCACAATACAGTTGGTATTTGCACAAGTGCACAGGAATCTGGTACACGGGTTCACACGCTTTCTTCAGCACATTTGATTGTTAAACATTTGAATCAAAGCATGTCCACCATCAGTATCAAAATATATTAGTGATTTGGATTTAAAGCTACGTAATGTCACTGATTGTTCCAGAATGAGACAATTCTCATTGATGCCTCCTCTTCACTGTCGTCCTCATTGACCAGCTGTGAACTCAACACCAATGTCTTTCAACAGCACAGGTCTGCCTGAATCATCCTGCTGAGAGCTTCTCAAACCTGAGTCCGCACGTAAGACTTGTTCATCTATCATCTAGAACAAAAATACTGACAGACAGCTAGATTACCTGTTGCTCTGACTACCCCATCTTTTAACAGCAAAAATGCATTTTAAATAGTACATTCAAGTTTTTAATGATCTCTGTTTCCATGTTTAAATTTTGTTTGTTTAGATTACTTATTTATTTTCAGAAGTTTGAAGTAACGAATTAGAACTACTCTTGTTACTGTATTTGAGTAACTTTTCAGAGTCAGTAAGTCAGTAATTGTACTTCTACTTGAGGATTTTTTCTTTAAATAACAGTATTTAAAGGACCCCCAATAGGAAGTTGCCATCACTATTTCAACGTAATTTCCTGTACTAGAGAGGAAATACACGTTTAGGTTCCACCTCTGAAGAATGACGAAGGCTACTTCACAAATTGGGTGTGGGGATTTCCACATGGAGTTGATATACATAAACAAATAGGGCACTGACAGCTGCCAGTATAGCGAGCATAACCTTATCTAGCTAGCTAGCTATCTTGCTAACCTGATCTAGTTAGCTAATGGTATGTTGTTGGTGCCTTTTTTTTTTAGCTACACCGTATTCAAAAGATTAGCCAGCTGGCTCTACTGCTGGTTCGGAAGCTGCTTCAAGGCAAAGGGTGGCTACTTTGAAGAATCTCAGATATAAAATATATTTTGATTTGTTGAACACTTTTTTGGTTACTACATGATTCCATATGTGTTATTTCATAGTTGTAATGTCTTCACTATTATTCTACAATGTAGAAAATAGTAAAAATAAAGAAAAACCCTGGAGTGAGTAGGTGTGTCCAAACTTTTGACTGGTACTGTGTATACACTACCATTCAAAAGTTTGGGGTCACTTAGAAATGTCCTTGTTTTTGAAAGAAAAGCACATTTTTGTTCCATTAATATAACATCAAATTGATCAGAAATACAGTGTAGACATTGTTAATGTCGTAAATGACTATTGTAGCTGGAAACGGCAGATTCCTTTATGGAATATCTACGTAGGCGTACAGAGGCCCATTATCGGAAACCCTCACTCCTGTGTTGCAATGTCACGTTGTGTTAGCTAATCCAAGTTCATCATTTTAAAAGGCTAATTGATCATTAGAAAACCCTTTTGCAATTATGTTAGCACAGCTGAAAACTGTTGTCCTGATTAAAGAAGCAATACAACTGGACTTCTTTAGACTAGTTGAGTATCTGGAGCATCAGCATTTGTGGGTTCAATTACAGGCTCAAAATGGCCAGAAACAAAGCACTTTCTTCTGAAAGTCGTCAGTCTATTCTTGTTCTGAGAAATGAAGGCTATTGCATGCGAGAAATTGCCAAGAAACTGAAGATCTCTTACAACGCTGTGTACTACTCCCTTCACAGAACAGCGCAAACTGTCTCTAACCAGAATAGAAAGAGGAGTGGGAGGCCCCGGAGCACAACTGAGTAAGAGAACAAGTACATTAGAGTGTCTAGTTTGAGAAACAGACGCCTCACAAGTCCTCAACTGGCAGCTTTATTAAATAGTACCCGCAAAATACTCGTCTCAACGTCAACAGTGAAGAGGCGACTCCAGGGTGCTGGCCTTCTAGGCAAAGTTCCTCTGTCCAGTGTCTGTTCTTTTGCCTATCTTAATCTTTTCTTTTCATTGGCCAGTTTGGGATATGGCTTTACCTTTGCACCTCTGCCTGGAAGGCCAGCATCCCGGTGTCGCCTCTTCACTTTTGACGTTGAGACTGGTGTTTTGCGGGTACTCTTTAATGAAGCAACATCATGGGTAAGCTTTGGCCATTGTCTTTCAGCTTGAAAAAACTCAGTAATCTACTCAGTTATCTTTCCACCCCTGATTTTAATTGCTTTGAATGTTTCATTTATTTTCAAACGTTAATAGTACATTTTTTATAAATCCTTAGTGTTTTCTACATACAGATGTGCCTTGTTGCAACTCATAAAATAAACGAACTTAGTTCCTACTGTACATTAATTTCCTCTCTTCCTTTTTCAATGTAATGCATGGAGAAGATCATGTCTAACAACGTTCAAGTAACCTTAGCGAAATTAGCTAATTATCAAGGTCAATGTTTTTATTTGAAAAGTAAATCAATTACTTTTACTCCAAGTACTTTTTAAATTATCTATTTTTGATCTATTGATCTATTTTTTACACCAGTTTTTACAAATGTAATTGAAGTAACAGTCCTTCTACTTTAGTAGGATATATCAGAACTCTTTCCACCCGTTTGTTTCTAATCTCTCAATGTGTTTTGTCCCCTCATGTCTATGGCTGTCTCTGACATTTCCGTCATGGAAGAGGTGAAAAAAATGTTGCTATCTATAAATAAGGACAAACCACCTGGTACTGATGACCTGGATGGTAAATTGCTGAGGTTGGTAGCAGAATACATTGTGACTCCTGTTTGCCACATCTTCAATTTAAGCCTAGAAGATGGTGTGTGCCCTCAGACACGGAAGGAGGCAAAGGTCATTCTGCTACCCAGGAATCGCAGAGCACCCTTTAATGGTTCAAACAGCCAACCAATCAGCCTGTTACAAGTGCTCAGTAAACTTTTGGAAAAAATTGTTTGAATAGGTCTTAGGAAACTTTGCAGTGTTTCGTTTTTTAAGTACTATTTTTTACATTACTAGCTCAGGAAATGTTTTGTGTCATTACAGACAGCCGGGAAGAACTATTGGATATTAGAGCGGCGGTAACTCACCAGAACTACCAGCATTACGACCAGGAATACGACTTCCCTGGAGCAGATTCTTTGATCACTCTCCCCAGAGCAATTGAACTTATTCCAGAGGCCGATCCAAAACATCGCCGGCAGAGGAGAGGCACTCGAGGCGGCCTGCTGGTTCGACTTAAGAGGCGCCAGCAGGATTCTCAGTACATCGCGCAGACAGGAATAAATATCTCTCCGGGAAGCAGAAGGGCGGAGGGGTGTGTTTCATGATTAACGACTGATGGTGTAATTCTAGGAATATACAGGAACTCAAGTCCTTTTGTTCACCCGACCTCTAATAACTCACAAACAAATGCAGACCTTATTATCTCCCAAGAGAATTCTCCTCCGTCATCACCACGGCCATTTACATCTCACCTCAAGCCGAAACCTCGATGGCCCTCAAAGAACTTCACTGGACTTTATGCAAACTGGAAACCATATATCCCTAGGCTGCATTTATTGTAGCTGGGGTTTTAACAAAGCAAATCTGAGGACTAGGCTGCCGAAGTTCTATCAACATATCGACTGTCCTACTCGCGCTACTAAGACTCTCGACATTTGCTATTCAAACTTCCGGAATGCTTACAAGGCCCTCCCCCACCCTCCTTTCGGCAAATCTGACCAAGACACCATCTTGCTGCTCCCGTCCTACAGGCAGAAACTCAAACAGGAAGTACCCGTGCTTCGTACTATTCAACGCTGGTCTGACCAATCGAAATCCACACTTCAGGATTGTTTTGATCACGTGGGCTGGGATATGTCCCGGGTAGCTTGCGAAAATAATCTAGACGCATACACGGATACGGTGACTGAGTTTACAAGGAAGTGTCTTTTTAAGTGGGAGAACTTGCACAATTGGTGGCTGACTAAATACTTTTTTGCCCCACTGTATGTATATGTTGTCTTCTATACTATTCTACTGTATCTTAGTCCGTTCCGTTCTTACATCGCTCGTCCATATGTATATAGTCTTAATTCATTCCTACTTAGATTTGTGTGTATTGGGTATATGTTGTGTAATTTGTTAGATATTACTTGTTAGATATTACTGCACTGACGGAGCTAGAAGCACAAGCATTTCGCTACACCCGCACTAACATCTGCTAATCACATGTATGTGACCAATAAAATGTTATTTGAGATACAAAAAAAATTCATAACACTTTCAGCATGCTTATAGGGAAGGGCACTCAAGGTACGCTGCCTTCTTGACATCTCAATTGACCAGACAGGTCCTACAGGCACTAGTTTTGTCGCACCTGGACTACTGCCCAGCTGTGTAGTCATGTGCGGCAAAGAAGGACATAGGTAAATTGCAGTTGGTCCAGAACAAAGCAGCACACAGAGGGAAAGTTTAGTAACTTGCATGTCAGTGTCTTCTGGCTCAAAATTGAGGAGTGATCGACTGCATCACTATTGGCCTTTGTGCAAGGTACTGATCTGTTGAAGGTACTGAACTGTCTGTTCAAGCAGTTGGCACACAGTTTGGACACTCATCGGTACAACACAAGACATGCTAAAATCCTCAGGTCCATAACAGAGGCTGGAAAACGCACAGTATTAAATAGAGTCATGACTACTTGGAACTCTCTGCCAGCCCAAGTAACTCAAGCTAGCAATAAAACCAGTTTCAAAAAACTGGAAAAAGAACACCTTACTGCACAAAGTGGACTGCAAAGAGATTTTATATATATTGTATTGTAATGTCCTGTACTATGTCATGTTTCATGAGGACCCCAGGAAGAGTAGCTGATGCTTTTGCAGCGGCTAATGGCGATCCTGATAAATAACAAATACCAAATTTGTTGCGTGCTGATTTTTGTTCTGTTCTCCTTCACTCACTTAGAAAAAGTGCATTATATAAAAGTAGATTGATATGCATGCACGCTGTGAACGGATCAGCTTGTCCAAAGCACCCTAACACAGGCAGGAGGCACAACATGAACAGACCAGAGGCAGTGGTTGTGGTTCCTTTTCTTTTGTAACGTTTACTAAACGGGTCTTCTTTCACCAGACAAACTAACTCCAGTACAGGGAATGTCCAACGCTGAAACACCAGCGTAACAAATCAAATAAACAAACTAAGCCGTTGACCAAAAGGTTGTGGCCAAAAAGGGAAAGCAAAACAACAAACGTCTACTCCTGTCTTAGACTATCGTCTACACATAACAGTTACAGGAGGAACGATTCTCTCTACCTAAAGCCTGCCTAGGTTAACAGAGAGACAAGGTTCCCAGTCACAGAAGCTTTCTCTGAGGTAGGAAAAACCGACATCTTCACAGGTCACCATCTCTACTCCCAATCCTCCCCAGCTCCTCTCCTGGCACACCTATTTAGAGGAAGACACAAAGCAATTAGTGGGCCCAGCTGTGTACTAATTGGCTTTACACTGAGTACTTATCACCTGAGGAGGGTGCTGTTGTGTCGTCTTCCTCCGGCTGGTCACTGAACTCTCACAATACATTGTACACAGCACTATTTACTGACCAACTTAATATCAAACACAAATTGTGAAGATTTACTATCATTTTAATGGTGATAATAAAATTATTAAAATGTTTCCATGTGACAAAAATCTTTTTTAACCTAAAAGACAATAGACTGTACAAGATTGTCAATACAAAGATTACCATATATCTGAACAGCACATATAAATATTTTTTACACTTACGTATTTGCTATATAGCTTACACTGTAACTCTAAGACAAAATGTAATCCACTGATGAGTTGGTCTTTTTTTGGGATACAAAAATTACATAATGCTCAATTGTAGGAGAAAAAAATATCTTGCTTATGAAAATAAATTAAATACACTGTCTTAGTCTAGACAATTACTTTTACATTTTTAAGTCAATTCGACATGGGATATTCCATGGTCCTAGATTCCTCAAAAGAAAGCTGAAGGCAATAGCTTAACTTTAACACTACTTCGATCAACATACTTGGAATAAGTGCATGGATTAATAATCTGGCAGTCCATTAGCTTTGACACATAAACACTGGGATAAAACAAAAAACAAATGAACAATTCGGATTGAGGACACTTTTCACAGACAATGCAGCAATCTTGACATACTATTATTTGGTTTTAGGCAAGCTTTCCGTCTCCCTTCGCAAAGCTTAAAAAGGGTGCCATTACATTAGCAGTCAAAGACATATTACACACTTTCATATAGTGGTCAGAGTTATGCACACATTATACACACACATCCAAAGGACAAGAGACAAAAAAATAAAGATTGTCACCTGAGAATTCAAAAGGGTTTCCACTAGTTACCACAGCCACAAAGTCAACATTGTCTATAGTAAAAATTCATTTATACCAACATTTGCTTTTGGCCTTAATTTAAGTTTAGGCCTAAGGTTAACAGTGTGTTTATGGTTAAAGTTAGGATTAGGTTTAAAATCACATTTTAATATGATAAATTGTAAGAATAGGCGGCCTGTATGACTTTGTGGCTGTGGTAAGTAGGGACGAGCATTCAAGAATTGATTGACTCTTTTGTGATTGGGTGACCAGGAGGTCCGGGTCAGACCAATTTAATTCACTCTCCATAATCCCATAGTGCCAGTGCTAGCCCATAGCCAAATGTTTAGCTAGCTAGCTAAAATCAGCATATTCGCAAGCTAGCACAACATAGGACACTGCACTAACTCGACAGCTAACACAGGCAGCTGTTTCATGTAAATTAATCCATTGTGATTTAATTATAATGTCAATACTAGCTACAGTGGTTAGTAAATTGGAAGAAGTATTCAGTGTTGTGTGCAATGCGTCTGTGCTAGAAGTCTTCAAGGATCCACCTGTACCTGAATACCCAAGACCCGAGCGGGTCCGGGTCCAGAATTCTAAATAATGTCACGGGTCTGGGTCAGATCTGATATGATTGTCAAAGGCCTCCGGTATGTGTAATTTTAACTGACTTGTCCGGAAGAGCCTGTAGATATCCGAATGCGATTCTGTAGAGAGAGAGAAATGTTGATAATTTATGCTGTTTTTCACGAGAGTGGCGCATGTAGCTTGTTGTTGTTGGCCAATCATAAGTCATCAAAGCAGCAAAAGGCTATTCAGTCGTAGAACTAAAAGTGTGTGGCACATTTAGGAGATATCTAATCAATGGAAGATGGAATAAAAATGACGGAATTAAAAGTTAAAGAAGAAGAATAGGCTACAACAATCAAGAGCCAACGGGAAGGCTGCTACTTAATATTCTGAATGGAATTGTTGTTATTTGTAACTGTAGGAAGAGAAAGCACATGCCCGCAGCCTCAATTAGCCTAGCTAGCTAAAGATAGCTAGCTTTTCCCGGTTTGATGCAGTCAAGACAAGTACTACGTAATCATATTTGATGATAAATAACCTAGCTATGGAAGCTATTAGTCTACTATCGCGTGAGTTGGCTTGGTTGGTTGCTGTCTCTCCCTCCATGCTCCACCACTTGCTAGAGCGGCATCTCTCTCTCCCCTCACGCTTTATTAGCTCCAGTTAATAAAGTAGCTTAAAAAAATGACTTTTCTGCTGCTTCCCTTACTCGGATCGAACCGGGTCTGGCTCCGACCAGGTCTGTTCGGAACGGGTCTCGTTGTCGTCGCGTCTGTTATATCTGGTCAGGGTGGGAAACCTCTAGTCTGTGCACTTAGCTAGCTACCAGTCCATAGCCTACGTTGCATATGAAGTGTGACTGGCTCATGACCGTGGATGTACGGAGAAAATGCCCTTTTTTTTCCCTTTTTGTTGTCACTCGTTGGGTTCCCCACGTGGGGGTTCATGCTCTCTGATTGGCTCAAAGTCAAGTCGTTGGCCACTGAACAGTATTGCAATTCTACAAGTAGAAACGTCAGGTTCAACGCTACCGGGTCGGCACGCAACAAGTACCTATCGGCAGTCTATTGGTAGTAAGATTCTCTGTGTGTTTCACGCTTTAGGGACCTTTACCTCCAGTAAAGAAACCTTCTTTAAAGGATTTCATACCATTTCCTACTACAGATAAATCATTTTTCATTCACGTACACATACAATAGACAAAATATATATTGTAATGCCTTGCAGGTCCTTTTCCTTGACGATAACCATTTTGAGAAACAGAATACATTCGACCTTTGTTTGCTCAATCACACTTTGTCTCTGCTGGTTGACCTGCTTCTGAGGTACTCAGGATGGCACATGAGGATTCTGATACAATCCATCACCAAACCATAAAATCTGAAAACACTTAACATCGCACCTTACTCCTTTTGTTACTCGCTGAGGTTGTGCATCTGACAAAAATCCAGAGCTAATGTACATGATCCTCTTAGCCCCTTACAAAGTCACTGCACATGAAAGCAGGCCAGAGAGGAGATGGGATGTTGCAGGACATGCTGCCATTTTCATACAGAGTAAAGACTCTCAAATGAGACATAGCTAAATGTATACATTCACTCATTTCAGCCACTGTGAGTTTGCTCATATTGTTCTAGACTAGAGAAACAAATGTTGCTATTTCTCTGCAGAGTGGAGTTTAATGTGAAATGTCTGTATGAAATGTTACTCCATTTGGACTCACATTATTACATGTGGGATTCCTGAACGGCATTGCCATGTCCCTTGTTCTGTACCTCATGGAGGGTTATATCCTGACTGGATCCATGTTCCTCTAGGCTTTGTTCAGTACAGAACAGTATGTAGCAGTCAGGGGGTTTTTGTGAAGCACCCGGGCCCAGACTGTTTGTCTGGGTCTGTAGGATCAAGGCAGGACTGGGCACGTGGAGGAGGCGAAGGTGTAGGTGGTGGGAGCCGACCCAACACTGCATTAATTAGGGCTTTTGTACATATGAGCATCCCTGTCGAGACAGTGGCAACTAACACTGGTAGTGAATGTGCTGGTGTTGGTGCACTTTGCCATCCACGTGTGAGTGGGTGTGTGTGTGAATGTCCGTGTAGATCTTTKGGTAGACTTTGGGGACCTCCAGGCCGTTGCCTCCCTGGGCCAGAAGGAGCTGCTGCTGCTGGGTAATGTACTCCTCATAGGTGAGAGAGCCCAGGCAGTCTTTGTCCACGCTATGTGGTGGGCAGGCTGGCACCCGGGGGGGTGGGCGCTGTGAGGCATGGGTGGTAACTACCCTTCCAGAGGAGCAATGGTGTTTGGACTGGCAGAACCACAGCAGAACAGTACCCAGGATGAACACCACGCCGGCTGGGATGCCAATGATCACAGGCCAGGGCAGGCTGGGAGAGATGGCTGTGGGGACGGGGATGTGGTGAGGCTTTGGGTCTGGAGCGGAGAGAAGAGGAGATTTGAGGAGTTATGAGAAGCTTGGTCAAATGTCACTATTAAAACTTGATGGAGAATACATACAGTAGAAAATAAAACCATGACAACAAAAAAACACTTCAGTTGTGCATGAGGCCATGTTTTGTTTGGTTGTGGATGTAACAGGATATGACATTGTTGTAACAGAGTAATAATCTAACAGGCTAATGGTGTAGCAGGGTCTTGTGGTTAAACTGGGTGTACCCAGAGTAATAATGTAACAGGATAAGAGTGTAGCTATGGTAAAACAGGGTGTAACAGTGTAAGAATGTAACAGGGTAAGTGTGTAGCAGGGTGTTATGGTTAAACAGGATGTAACAGACTAAGAATGTAACAGAGTAAGGGTGTAGTAGGGTGCTATATGGTTGTAACAGAGTGTTATGATTAAACAGGGTGTAACAAGGTAAAGGTGTAGCAGGGTGTTCCACTCACCTGGCAGCACGGTGAGGAAGGCACTGCGGAAGCTGTAGCCCATGGTGTTGGCGCCCAGGCAGATGTACATGCCAGCATCCTCATCCTTGGCGCGGGTGATGAGCAGCTTGTTGAGGTAGGAGCCATCTGGCCTGGACCATACATCTCCCGTGGGCAGCACCACGAAGCGATGGTCGCCCACCTCGATGGTGGAGTTGTACTTGTTCTCGTTCCCCGGCTCCACCCGCTTCAGCCACTGAATCACCGGCTTGACATCACTGCGCACCTTGCACTGGAACGATGTGGTGCCACCATAGTCTACTGTGGTGTTCACCGGATGAGTGCCGGTCAGGATGGGCTTGGAGTTTGTCCGCTCTATGATGGAAAGACAAAGGAGATAGTTTTCATATTAACAGCAAAGTTATTGCCATGTTCAGCGCTTTCCTTTCCTCTCTTTCTCTGTGCTGCGGCTAGAATAGGATGAGGTTGATGGAGAAAATGCCACATTTTACACGAGAAAGCACAAGCTGCATTCACTTCATCCTCACCGCTTCTGTGTTTGGTAGAAACATGTGTTTTTGAAGTCAGCACACAGCTGGGATATAATGAGGAGCAGATGGCGATAGAGAGAGGGAGCCTGAGACTCGCCACACCAAGCCAGCCCAGCTCTAACCCAACCTCACAGCTCAACACTCAAATCAACCACTACCAACCTAAACCCAAACCCCATCCTCAATACTCAACTATAAACCAATTTGACCAGTGAACACTAGTTCATGCCCAACCTCCAAACTCAACTGCATCAATACTCTACTTCAACCCTAGCTCAATGCTAATCCAACCTTACCATTCAACACTGACCCAAGTCTATGAATCAACCAACAACGAATAAATCTATACTGAAAGTAAGTGACCAAACTTACGGATGACTTCCACTTTGTATGTGGCGTTGATCTCTCCAGCCCGGTTGGAAACGTGGCAGGTATACTTCCCGCTGTTCTCAGGGGTCAGGTTCTTCAGACTCAGAGTCCACTTCTTCTTACGGTCCTCGCCCACCTCCCCAGGGGTCAGCGGCTTGCTGTCTTTCACCCACACGATATCTGGACGAGGGTTCCCGCTAGCCATGCACTTCAGCCGTACTGAGCTGCCCACTGGCCTGGCTATCACGCGCTTCCTCATCTTGGCTGGCTGTGTGAAGCGTGGTCGGACTGCGATCAAAGAAAGGGTTGTTTTCAATAAAGTAAGTTTACAATCAAAGAAATAGTGTTGTTGGGGAGAACATCAAAGCAATGTTTTTACAAGTTTTATAATGGTATGCACATCAGACAGTTATTTTTTTATTTTTTTTATTTCACCTTTATTTAACCAGGTAGGCTAGTTGAGAACAAGTTCTCATTTGCAACTGCGACCTGGCCAAGATAAAGCATAGCAGTGTGAACAGACAACACAGAGTTACACATGGAGTAAACAATAAACAAGTCAATAACATAAGTTGACGGGCCATTCCAGGCGATTCCTTTTGTTATGCTCGTGAGTTCGAAAAATATTAGTTACTACAACGGCACAGAACACGAACAGCTCTTTGTGAACGCTTAGCTTGTAGAGGAGATGAGGGTGGTTTATTTCCTGTCACTGTGTGTTACTAAGTGCTGAGCAGAACGCGCCCCACAACTTCTCACTCTGAGCGCGGGCCTATCATGAAGCGCCATAGAAGCTACCACTGGACACCGAAACACGAATCAGGTCTGTTTTTCAGCTATATCTACTCTACATCTTAGTTATAAAAACGCCCAACACGAACACGACACGCACTGTTTCTCTTTCTAGGATACACACTCGCGCTTTCTCTTTCTGGTCTCCCGCTCTTCCTCTCATTTATTTTGTTTTATATACAGTAATATATCTCACAAAAGTGAGTACACAACCGCGTCCGATTTTTGTAAATATGAAGTATGAGTGCTAGCTTAGTGGATCTTTTTTCATGTGACAACACTGAAGAAAATGACACTTTGCTACAATGGTAAGAGTACTGAGTGTAAGCTTTGTATCATACAGTGGTAAATTGGGGGGCTGTCCCCATCCATCCCCTCAAAATACTCAACACCGGGCCATTATAGTCTAAACCGGCTGCCTGCTGGAACAAAAGTGAGTAACAAACCCTAAGTGAACACACTTGGTCAACATTGGCCCAAAGGTTCAACATTATTTGTGTGGCCACACTATCATCATTTCTCCAGCACTGCCTTAAACACCTCTGGGCATGGAGTTCCCACCATGAACTTCACAGTTGCCACTGGAGTCCCTGCTCCACTCTCTCCCAATGAAGACGACATCTGATCACGGAGCTGGGTGGATGTAGAGCACCTCACTCACCTTTCCGTTGAGGAATGCTCAATAGGGTTAGGTTTCTGAGACATGCTTGGCCATTCAATATCACCTTTACCTCACAGCTTGCTTCTTAGAAGGCAAGTGGTCCGTCTTGGAGGTGTGGTTTGGGGTCGTTATCCATGTTGGAATACTGCCCTGCGGCCCAGTCCCGGAAGGGGAGGGGATCATGCTCTGGCTTCAGTATGTCACATACAAGTTGGCATTCATGGTTCCCTCAATGACTGAAGCTCCCCAGTGGCCTGCAGCACTCCAATGAAGCCCAGACCATGGAACTCACCACCGATGCTGACGTAGACAAAGACACGGCTGGACTTGTCTTTGTACTCCTCAACCTGCCACATATATCACACAGGTACGCTTGCACATCTGAAACCAAATAAGTTTATTCTGGTCACTCAGATACCACAGGACATTGGTTCCAGTTATATTCCACCATGTCCTTAGTCTCTTGTCTTCCAGCAAAACTGTTGCGGGCTTTCTTTGTGCCATCATCTTAGAAAGGGCTTCCTTCTGGGAGACAGCATGCAGCCAATTTGATGGCAGTGTAGTGCGTATGGTCTGAGCCATGGACAGGCTGAACCCCCTCACTTCCGTCACCCCTTCAAACCTCTGCAGCCAATGCTGGCAGCACTGCATATGGTCCTCTTTCCCAAAAAGACAACCTCTGGATATGACGCTGAACAGTGCACGTCAACTTCTTTGGTCGAACCATTGACCGAGGCCTGTTCTGAGTGGAACCTGTCAGTTTAAACCGCTTTGTTCTTGCACCGATGCTAAAGCTCAGTTTCAGGTCCAGCTGTAAATCATTTTATGTAGAGCAACCACAATTTTTTTTTTCGCAGCTCCCAGGTGTTTCTTTGCCATGAAGGTGCATTGTTGAACTTCCAGTGACCAGTCAGTATGCAGGGAGTGTGAGAGCGAATGACACACCCAAATTTAAGCAACGTGTTTATGGTGCTGGCAGTGGGGACGTATTGAAATTAACTAGGAAAGGAGGGTGCCCATTTTCAAACGGGAGCCTCATGGTATCAATTCTTAGGCTCGTACAATATGCATATTATAATGTCACTATTGAGATTGTCTAGAAAACACTCTCTAGTTCTAAAACCGTTTGGAAGAATTATTCTCTGTCAATGTTGGAAGAACAGATACTCTTTGTTTAACATGACCATTTCCTACCCGGGGAAGTCGATAGATTTCCAACCAGCGATGTCTCCTCTTTCAAGAGCTTGTCATAAAAGGGCAATGTAACTTAGGACTGTAAAAGAAAAACGTGGCATACATAACCTTCCCCTAGGAGTGTCAATGCGGAAAGTGAGAAAGCCGAAATGACTTGGATTATCTCGTTCTGGGATTGAATAACAAAAAAACCTCTTTGGAGTGAGAAGTGCCCCAAATATCTTTTTTTGGAAGGCCGAAGTGGATCTGGAGTCGCCTCCTGGAAAACCGTTCGTTATAACGGTGAATATGACTGGCTTCGATTTTATTTGAATACAGGTACTTGTCACAATATCATCCTACAAGTATGTTTTTCACATTTCATGATTGTTATTTTAAATTATATGTGGTTTTTAAAATGATCTGTCGGCTCTGTGCTTTACTTCAGGAATACTGTTGTATTTGTGTGGAGCTTTTTATTGAAATACGTGCACGAGCGCGCTCGCCATAGAATTAAGTTCCAGAAAGAGAGGTTAGCAACTACCCTCGCTTGCTAGCGGGCCTAGCGTGGTGCTTTGCTAATTCGCCATTTCATATTGCTGTTTGGTTAGGGGAAAGACTGTGGCTTCGTAGTGAGAATCCAAATAAAGACGGTTTTCATGAACAAAGGACCCTCTAGAGGAAGAAAAATGAATGGGAGTCCCAGATCAACAAGATAAGGACCCCAATTGGGGAACTACTATTTCAATATATCTGGTCGAACTGTGCTATCGCTACCCCCGGTGACTAGAATCAATGCTGCTGTTGTGTTAGCTATTGTAGTAGCTAATAACGATATAATTGTGTTTTTCCGGCTGTAAAACACTTCAAAAATCGAAATATTGCCTGTATTCACAAGAATCTTTGTTCTTTCATGTAGTAATCCACCATTATTTTCGAATGTTTTATGTGAGTAAATTAGTAGTTGACGTGTCTGTAGTTCCTTCTGGCTACTCCCAGTAGCGAATTCTGACTGTAGCTTATGTGGTAGCAGTAATTCGTAAACTGATTTATTACCTGATTATAGGAGCATATGCACATTTTGTTTGCAATTACTAACAACATAACGACTTTATTTGTGTTGAATCTGATTTGTTTTATGTTTTAAGCATAGGGCACTTGCTCATTCTGTAGGGAGTTTTTTCTAGGTTTATAGGGTTGGTTCTACTAGGTTAAGTTTAGGGTTGGCTTGTGCAGTGCTACCCCAATGCAATCCTACTTGTGCGGTGAAAAAATGTCTGTCCTCCAATTTTTATTTGGTGTGGTGAACACTAACCATAACATATATGTGGTGTTTTCCTCTGTAAAACATTTTAAAAAAATCGGACTTGTTGCTGATTTCAACAGTATGTTTATGCTTTCAACTCAGCTGGTAATCATTGGACTTAGTTAAATCTTGTGTGAAAGTAATGTTATAATAATTGGCCTAAAAGAAATTGATTTTGAATTCGCGGCCCATGCACTTGAGCTGGATGTTGTCATAGGTTATACCGGCGGTCGGTTGCAGCCCATCAACAGGTTTAACCACAGCTCTGCTCTTCACAATTTACACACCTGAGACCTTGTAACTTAACGAGTCACATGACGTAACCTGGGGATACAGGAAACATGGTTACATTGGTCCGCAATTTGGTACATCTTTCCACTTTAGGGTGTACTCCTTCACTCATTTTTTAATGCCAGCGGTTTAGACATTAATAAGTGCCTACAGTTTGTTGAGTTTTTTTGAGGGAGACAGTCCAATTTCACTGTTATATATATCCACATTCAAGGCTGTACACTACACTACTTTTCATTGTACGTCACAGTGTTTTGATTTTCGTTCAAAGTGTTTGTCACATTTCTTAGGAAAAAGATATACTCAAATGTTTACAAAAAGTGAGGGGTGGTTACCTCACTTTTTGTGATATACTGTGCTGTGTGTATATATGCATAGTTATTTCATCACCCATAGTCAGCATTTCAATGTTAAAAAAATAAGGGAAACACTTCACAACACATTGGTTTGCAATGGAGCGCCGACCGTAGTTATGTAACTTCCCAGCAAGTCAATCATCACATCCGCTTACTTAGAGATATGAAATTTAAACTTGGTTCCACCCTCCTTGTAGGTACGCACCACCCACACCTAGATCTGACAAATAAATTTTCACGATCGGGCTCGCATCGTTGTGCAAACTCACTCGGAAATCAATGTGAACGAACCAAGGTGGAGACAATTATTAGGCAATGTATGTCCAGAAGGACAACCAACCTCCCCTCCTTAAAAATGGAGTGATTCTGCAGGTGGTGAACCACAGACGACTTTCTCAGTTCTATGCTTCCTCTTGCATGCTGAGGTTTTGACGGTCACTTTTGGAATGGCTGGCGGTGCTTTCACTCTCGTGGTAGCATGAGACGGAGTCCTACAACCCACACAAGTGCTCAGGTAGTGCAGTTCATGCAGAGTGCCATGGCTAGGCGCCATCTAATGGGCGCTCCGCTGTAAGCGTGGCAAAAAGGTTTGCTGTGTCTGTCACCGTAGTGTCCAAGAGCATGGAGACCGGCTACCGCGCCCCAAGCATAGGAGACAGGCCAGTACATAGAGACGTGGAGGAGGCGTAGGAGGGCAACAACCAGCAGCAGGACGCTCCACTCTGTCTTGCACATGTATGCCCTTGTTGCAGGCACGGGCAATTGCATGCTAAAAAGTGGCCAGAGCCTGCAAACTGACCTCACACAGGCACAAATTGTGCATGTGTCAGCATATGGTCTCACAAGGGGTCTGAGATTTCATTCGTACTAATGGTATCAGGCTTACTCTGGCGAGCAGGGAGGGCTGTGCGGCCCAAAAGGAAATGCCACCCCACACCAAAATCGAGCCTCGACCACTAACCAGCCAAACCGGTCATAAATCTGCTCCTTTTATTCTTTGTCCCAACGCTCTAGGCGCACGTTTTGATGAGACGGAAACTTTAGTGCGCGCAAGGTTCCCCTCAGCAGAACAATTCCTCCACGGGCGTTCTCCGCACTCTACTCTGTCACATTTGTGCTCAACTTGTGCTAGTGTGACTCTGCTTTTCCTAGTTCTTGTGGAAGCACGTCACCAAGGGGGCGTGAGCTGCTGGGATGGCGGTAAGATTTTTCCGCAGGCCTCCGCAAAAGTCCTCCTTAGGTTCAGTCTCTTCCCTCATTTGTTGACTTCTGTGATGAGCAAAAAATTATGGGCCCCTATGGCTCGGTCCTGCATGCATGTCAAGGTTGTTGCGGATCCTGTTAGAAGCCAGGTCCTCCTACAGTTAATGCCTTTACTCCCCACCCACTTGTGGACGCGCCGGTTTGAGGGCCACACCTTCATAACCACACTACATGGAGTCTGTTTTCTGTTCTCTCGACGCGTCCTTGTATTTTGTGATGTCAGACACAATTGCAGCCCATTTGTTGGCCTGCTGAGAGGGTGTTTTTCCGAGCAGGGATCTCTGCGCTGAGACTGAAACCTTCCTTTGGCAGAAAGGCCCGGAGGAGGGTACCCAAAAATTCTGGAGGTCTATACTCCCCAGGGGGCTAGAGCCATCTGGGTTTTCCGTTCACACGACTAGAACTGCCAAAGGCGGGAACGGGGGCCAGTTCTTTCTGCCAAATCTAGACCTTCGTGGGATTTGGTTAGGCAGCTAGAGTAGGCCCTTGCGTCTCTCCTGGAAAATGTTTACTGCGGTCATAACTTTCCAGGTCCTAGCCTCAGTTGCTTTTCTGGTTTTGCCGACACTTAAAGCCATGGGGGACTAGACTACAGCAAACATCTTTCTTTAATTGGGGTCAAAACTGTAAATTCTGCTATGCTCTGCACGAAATTTCCTAGGAGGCTCAACTTTGCACTGTTTGCACTGAGCACTTTGTGTGGGTTGTTTAGACTCCGTCTCATGCTACCACTAGAGTGAAGAGCACCGCCAGCATTCAAAGTGCAGCAAAACAGACGCCCATGTAGAACGCGAAACGGAAACTCCCCGAGGTAACCCAGCTGTGCTCCCTGGACCTCAATCCTGTGAATTGATCGCTCCCACATCTCAGCTCAGAGTTTTGTTCTGTTAGGACCTTGCAGTAGACGTTCTAAACTGCCGGATTTTTATTTTGGGGGTGGCTTGGCACTAATTGCCTATAATTTTTTCTGCTTACCCACTTTTTGGGTCTATTCCGCAGTTCTCCAATCCAAGCTTGATGCCCTAATCCATCTTCTAGGCACACACAACAGACTAATCAAATGGAAATTTCTCTTCTATGTTCAAGATGTACACAGTGGTTTGCTTCCTAAGTTGGGAAGTTTTTGGAGATTCTCACAGGGAAGGTTGTGGTTGGACTTGGAGTTTAATTGTGTATGTCTCTCTAAAGATGTCGTAAACATGGGCAACCCTCTTATTTTTTGAGAGCTAATGTACTATAAGAATATTAAGATACTGTATACTAGGATTAAATGTAATGGTTTTTGGACTATAGAACACACTCTATCACTATACAAATACTAATACATACTCACTGCCTACAACACACAGTTGAATGGTCTGAGATAGTTCTAAAGACTCGTCTAGCTCAAAGTCAGCACTTAAGTTTTACTCAAAAAATTACATTTAAGCCATATTTAAAAAATTACCCTGTTTTACGTCGTTTAGAATCACCACTTTAATTTGTAAGAATGTGAAATGTCAGAATAAAGTGAGAGGATTAGTTCAAGCTTTATTTCTTTCATCCATCCCAGTGGGTGCAGAAGATTACATATAACACTCAATTAGTATTGGTAGCAATTGACTTTAAATTGCAGCTGCAGTAACTTAATGCAGCTGGTAGCTGCACCAGTTACTGACTGTCACTTTTGTTCAGGGACACATTATTCCATTTCTGTTAGTGACATGTCTGTGGACTTGTTCAGTTTGTCTCAGTTGTTGAATCTTGTTTATGTTCATGCAAATATTTACACGATGTTAAGTTTGGCTGAAAATAAAATGCAGTTGACAGTGAGAGGACATTTTATTTTTTTTTGCTGAGTTTATTTATATCAGCCCTTTGAATTACAATGAAAGCAAGACGTGCCACTGTTCCTGGCCAGCTGCAGCTGTAACTAGGTAATTTCTTGCAGCACTCGACATATGGAGCTGGACAATATTCAAGATAAAACCAAATCTATTCTGCAGGACTTGATTTTGTGAGTGTGGTGTCAAAAAACCAGAGCATCTATTCGGACAAGACTTCTCCCCATCTTTAACAACCATTGAATCTATATGTTTTGACCATGACAGTTTACAAACTAAGTAACGCCAAGTAATTAGGTCCTCCTCAACATGTTCAACAGCCACATCATTCATTACATGAGAATTCCAGACTGAAGTCTAGAACTCAGGACTGATTTGTTCCAAATACAATGCTCTTAGTTTTAGAAATGGTTCAGGACCAGTTCATTGTTAATTGACTGAGGCACGACCAAACGACGCGATTCCAAAATCTGACTGCACGTCCGCGCCTTGTTAAGGCGCAAGTTTCACGCTGAGCAATCCACAATCTACCTTGTAGGTGCGATGCGTATCGGTTGAATCATCAGCCACATACACAAGTGACAACATCAGATGGCAACTATCGCTTTGCTCTCTAATGACAGGACACTGGCTCTGAGGGCACTGTAGGTAACAATAGGAACCACTGTATGTCACGTAGTAGTCCTGGAGCACGCTGCATGGCCGTGTGGTATGCCCACTTTGACCTTAGAGAAGCTTCCATTAAAGAAAACGCCCTGAGTTATTTAGATTTACCATATGTGGATCAGGAGTGAAGGTTGGAAGCCATAAAAATTTTATTTTTTTCAAAGCAACAGGTTATGGTCAATCATTTCAAAAATTCTGCACTGCACTGAATCTAACAGTAAGCTCCCACAATCTTATTCAATTTCTCTTTCAACCAATCATCAAGTAATTGTGTCATGCAGTACACATTGAGTGCCTTCTCTATATGCTGAGATAGGGATGTAAATATGGTGACCTGTTAATCTTGTTTACATAGAATTCAACTATTGTATTTGGTCAACCGCAGTTGAGGATCACAGTCCTTGGTTTCTCACTCCACACTCTAGTTATAACAGCTACTAGAACGTTCCTCAAGCTTTATCAATGATTCTGTAGACTGTTTTCACGAAAGACCACGATAATGCGGCTACTTTTTTATCAAGTATCTCGTTCATATATTTAAAGAGACAATATTTATGCATAGAAGACCAAGAACAGATCAGATAAGAAAGAACAGACCATTTCTTTGAGTACAAATGAACCGGCCAACCCAGACCAATGAACTGGCCCTTCAGCTGGCTGGATGGGGACTCTCGGGATACAAAAATTAAAAAATATTTTAAATAAAAATATAGGACAAACACACATCACGTAGAGACAAGCTACATAAAAGAAGGCCGAAAGACCGCCACAAGCATAGCCACTAAGCAAGACAAAACAATCACACTGAGGCAGCGAACAAGAGTAAGCATAAAACGAACGCAGATGAGCTGGAAGCATACCCCACGAAAAATATTTTGTTGTGGACGGTGTTGAATAAACGGTGACATGAATATATCAAAATAAAGAATGTCGCCAAACTACGCTCTCAATGGTATATAAAACCCGCGAACTCAGGAAAAACCGTCCAAGTACAGTAATCGCTAAGTTGGGTCATGTGTTCCATGGAAACCACACAGGCCAAGCATATACTTTGCTAATGCAGGAAATCTCATTCACGCATCCCTGTGTGGAGACGCTTTGACTTCGATAGAACGGTAATTCCAAGACACAAGTTACTGGTGAGTATTGAATACCAAGGTTGTGGTGACAAATAGTTACACATTTAGTGGACAAGTCCATATCCGGAAGTGATCAAGAATGCACACATCCGCCTAGATGTGCCCACGGGGTTGTGGTCAGATGAATGAAACTGAGGCTAAGTTAATTAGGAAAGGGATAAACTAGTTAAAGAAGAATCACCTTTATGGGAAATATTAAAAAATATTTAGGCGGACCTATCGATGATAAATCCGTGATATAATGAAAATCCGAATAATTTAGACATTATTCTTTGTCAAAGTCCAAGTACATTTTAGTTAATAAACTTATCTAGGAATAAGGCAAATGGTTCACCGATTGTTTTGCCTTATCCATTTCACAATTTGCGTAGAGCGCTTGTAAACCAACTTCTCGGTTCAGAGCCAACAGCCCCCGCCCCTTCCGATTGCATAATAACTCATCAAAACAGGGGCGGACGAACTATTAGGTGTAACGCTAATCAAGACTGTAGAAAGGAATATATCAAGTTGTTATAAGACTTATTGTTCATTAAGAAGGTGCCTTAGATCAAAGGTCAGTCGTATTCCCAGGCCTCCCCAGCTTCTCCTTAGTCACCCCCGCTAGGCAAATGGGTCATCTAGAGAGAGACAATAGCGCATAGTGTATGCTCATGAAAGCACAAAAGACGAGCGTGGGAATAATTACCATAGCGACACTCTTACATTTAGCAAATTCAGCACCTTTAGACGCGCTTAATGTCAGATATCACTGAGACTCGGGCCCCTACATTGAAGTGTGAATAAAACTAAGTCCAATGCACAATCGCAACCAACTATCAGATAGTGTCAAAGGCATCGCCATGATTATGAGCTTTTTCGTTGAACCTATTGGGGAGATATCGCGAAGATAAACCTCTGTGGATTCTAGTTTGAAGAGTGTTTTCTACCACTCCTTTCGGGTTCTATGTCCGGAATATTTGCATACTCTTTGAGGACCTTTTCCTCCGGCGCCTGAGGACAAAAGGGAATATGGTACATTTCTGGGAACATAGCAGTGATTACACGACTATGACAGATAGCGGGGATTGTGCTTAAAGAGGCCACGCCTCTCATTCCTTTCCTTCAAGAAGTTGGACGGGAGGACACGGCTTTTCCCTCTAAGGGTTGCAAATCTGGACCGGAAACTCCGTTACAGACGCTAATAAGTTTGTTCATTTCAGTGCCGGGATGATTAAACTGCAATTTAAGACTATTTACGTCGTCTTCCGTACAAAGGAAGCTAAAGTCAATTACAAAGATATCAAAACCTTTCCTAATTGCTTTCTTCCGAGCTTGCATTTTTTTCTGGCAAAATACGATGGCTGCAGGTAGCAAACTCAGAGAGAGAGCATGCACGTAGGCGCTAAGGTCTGCTGTGGCTCAGTGGTCTCTAATCTAGGATTGGTCGTCTCTCTGCAGTCCCAGAACGGTGCTCAGCTTTGGCAATCGTGGGGTGCACTTACTCCTCGAGAGGCTAGCCCTGGTCAGTTACAATGAAGAGATATAACAATACGATATGATCATACAAGTGAATACAAACCTTTGCGCTTGCATTCTCAGCTTCTGAGTGATGACTGATATATAAAAATAGACATGAGAACATATTACTTGGAGTGGCACAGCCAACAATTCTTGAGTGGGTCGATCATATGAAATGTACGATATTTATCACCTAGTCAGCCTATATTTGCGCTGTATTCCGACTTCTGTAAATTTCTAATTTATTACAGTGAAATTCAAACTGACTTCATAAATATAATTAAACTAGGAGTCGGGGCACCAAGGAAAATCTTCAAGATTGCAAAGAGTTATAATTTCCTAAACAACTCTTCAGATATTTAATATCTGATCAATTAGTCTTCCAATTTAATGGGTTATTCTTAACCTCACGTTAGTGAGCTCATTCCAAACATCATAAATTGGTTCGTTAGTCTGCACGAACCCGCCTTTACTAGAATCATCCGATACCCAATTGTTCTAATGCATTATATTACTCAACTAACTAAATAATCACAGTAATGATAAATAATCAAGAAATGCATGAAACACAGAAACGGAGATATGGTTTACACAAGGAAATATGGGGAGGTTCCCTAGTGGGCTTAAGCCGATATGACGGCTTGGCGGACAAAGGGAAGTGAGTGTAGGACCGAAAAGGGCGGGAAGACAACGGAGTACACGACACATTGATAATTATATTAATTGAAAATGCTACTGCCTTTACACATGAACGCTCACCTCATTCGGGAATAATTGCAATCAATATATATTTACGCTCAGTGTGTCATCATGATCTCGTGTTGGAATCACCGTCTTTTTCTGTTGGAGTTCATCGAGTGTCTCTGCTTCCTCTTTGCTTCCTGAAGTCTTTCCGTGATTAGAATGGATACTTCAGTAGTACCATTTCAGAAATGTTCTTATAGACTAATATGTTTTGTCCGGTCTTTCGCATCCAGGTTGACATAAATGTCTAGCTGCAGAACATAGTAATAGTATCCTAAGAATTTGCTTTTATTCTGTCCGGGATTGATAGTCTCAGAGTTAAGTAACCATTTTTCGGCCGTGTAGGCCAAGCTCCAGTGTATGGGTTAAGGAATTCAACAACCAATTGCAAACCTTACCTTAACTGAGGTTTTTGTGGTCTGAACTCAACCTGTGCCCCTCGGTGTCCATTGAGGTACCCGTGGTCTGAAGAGGATTTCTTCAGGAGGGGTTTTTATTTGTAAACAATAGGAAAGGCCTGTCGCATGAGCCAGCCAGACATGTCGTGCTAAAGGGGGCGTGGGGGCGGGCCAATTACTTAATTAAACTTTAAAGGGAATAAATTCTCTCACATTAAAACGGTTTAAACATCACATTACATCATTTCACAAATGTTTTCATCTTTACTGCATTGATTTATACAATAATTAGACTCAAAACCTCACATAACGGAGGCACTGTATAAGCAGAGTTATGGTCATGTGGCTGTTATTTGTTCTTTCATTAGGTCACAAACCTTGAAACAAATGGACCGGGTCGTAGCTGGCTTCTCCACAGCGACCGTTTTACACATTCCTCCACATGGATATTGTGTTCATTCTCACGTTCTTGTGATGTAAAGAAATTCATATTGTTCTACTGTGAAACTCTCCCTCTAACTCATGGTCCAGGGGGAGAGAGTCTCGCCAGGGATTGTACCGACGCAGCGAGATAGACAGAACCGTGGGTGTGGGAGAGAGAAGAGGGGGATGCCACGATCTATAGCCAGAAAGGGCACGTCATGACACTGTCATAACTTTTGATCTATACTATGTTTCTTTCTATCACAATCTCGATTGCTATCGCTTGACCTTTGCTGAAGAGAGTCGCTTTCTCTGCTCACCAGGTCTTTTTCCATTATATTCTCTCTGTTCTCGCAATCAATTTCCTCCGCCACCATTTCACTCTTTCTCCTCCCCTGTTTTCTTAAGACAGTGGTTACATTCCCCACCAACTGAGTGTCTATAAAATATATTGGTGTTGTGGCTAGGGTTGCCATTTTGGGGAATATTTCAGAGGTGGAAACTTCCGTGGGAATTAACCGGGAATATATGGGGAATTAATGGAAATGTATCAATTAATATTAATACTGTTTATTTTTTTTGCCTACCCAGGGCCAAGGTGGCGAGACACGGTAGTGATGACACCAATAGGCCTTGTTTGATTCTGCACCAGAATCAAGGATGCTCTTGCCCAACATCTTGGGGTCCAACTTGTAACGCTGCGGCGTGTATGGGCTTCAGGCAGAAGTCTTCAGAACTGCAGTTTCCTCTTGCCATCCTGTTGCGCCAAGCATTTTCTCCTCAATCCAGTGCAACGGCTATAGGTTCAGGAGTTCCAGGCTGCTTCCACTCTCTTCCAAAATACATTCATCTAGGAGGATCCTCTTGATGGGACTGTCCATATTGGCAGACCGTGATATGGTCCATTTCTTTGGAGAGACTCCTTCCCTCCAGGAGACTGGTCCAACAAGATGACCCCCCCCCCCCCCCGCATGGGTGTTTGCTTGGGCACTTCATGTGGTGGCTCTTATTCTTCTCACTTTGGACTTTTGGTGAGGTAGACGGCTGCTATAACTTTGATGGGACCTTCAGAATACCTAACCATTTCCTTGGCGCAGCCAATGGGTATGTTGTTAGCCTTCATGTTTTTGCACATTGTCTGTCACCCGTGCACATACCTTCTGTGGTCCCAAGGTCCATTGACTGGCCTACAGCTCATCTGCAGATGTAGAGACTGTGTGTCTGTGGCTTTTGTAGAATACTGGTTGAGGGTGGAAATTATGTAGTTAATTATTCCCTTTGCCACGGAACATTCGGACCACCCATCAGAGAGGATTGCAATACAGTTCTTCTTTTCTATGATTTGCTTGACTTCACTTGAACTTCTCCTTGGAACACACCGCATCCAGCAAATGAGTAGATAAAGCATGTCTGGTGGAGGGGTGTATGGCCTGGGCAAAGAAAATCAGAATCTCTTCCATACCAGCCTGTGGGCATCAGAGGTGAACGCAGTTGCATAACACAGCTCGAAGCAAACATTCATCAGCATTTCTCTGATAATACGTCCTCCATTGATGTCACAAAGAAACTTCTGATCCAGAGACCATGAGCTGTTGCTATCGATAAGACTGTCTGATTCATAATTTTCACCCTCGAAATAGAAGTAGAGGACTTTTGTCAGAGGGTTGCTTGTTGTGAGCGTGAGGGAACTTTATGCACTTGGCCAGATGATTCTGCATCTTTGTTGCATACTTCACATATGATTTGGCACAGTATTCAAATGTACACAGCCTTTTTCCTTCTGCATTAGGCTGGCAGTGAATGTCTCACAACGACAGCCATCAGATAGTGCTGTGCGTGGCATTTTCCTGTAAAAATTAGCAAAACATTTGTTGTAAAACCCAAATTAAATTCCATGTACAGATAAATAGTTTAAGCAACTCCTTTTTAAGATAAATGTTTTAAAATGAAACATTGTATGGAACAAGTGAATTCAAACTCTCAGTTAGCAGACTCAAGCAAGCTAACAGACCCACATGGGTGCAAAAACTATTTAGGCAGAAATGTTAAGTTAAGAAAATGATTTAAACACACTTTGCTGTAGGTCTATACCCTTGCTGATATCTCTTTCTTCAGGCTCGGCGCTCAGAGATACCCGGCAAGTGCAGCACGCTTCATCGACCCCATGGCCTTTCGGTGTCTCGCCAATATATTTTCCTTATCGGCAGACTCAGTAGCCTCGGTTTTTCTAATGACTGCCTTGCCTGGTTCACCAACTACTTTGCAGACAGAGTTCAGTGTGTCAAATCGGAGGCATGTTGTCCGGTCCTCTGGCAGTCTCTATGGGGGTACCACAGGGTTCAATTCTCGGGCCGACTCTTTTCTCTGTATACATCGATGATGTTGCTCTTGCTGCGGGCGATTCCCTGATCCACCTCTACGCAGACGACACCATTCTATATACTTCCGGCCCTTCCTTGGACACTGTGCTATCTAACCTCCAAACGAGCTTCAATGCCATACAACACTCCTTCCGTGGCCTCCAACTGCTCTTAAACGCTAGTAAAACCAAATGCATGCTTTTCAAACCGTTCGCTGCCTGCACCCGCACGCCCGACTAGCATCACCACCTGGACGGTTCCGACCTAGATATGTGGACATCTATAAGTACCTAGGTGTCTGGCTAGACTGCAAACTCTCCTTCCAGACTCATATCAAACATCTCCAATCCAAAATCAAATCAAAGAATCGGCTTTCTATTCCGCAACAAAGCTTCCTTCACTCACCGCGCAAACTTACCCTAGTAAAACTGACTATCCTACCGATCCTCGACTTCGGCGATGTCATCTACAAAATAGCTTCCAATACTCTACTCAGCAAACTGGATGCAGTTTATCACAGTGCCATTCGTTTTGTTACTAAAGCACCTTATACGACCCACCACTGCGACCTGTATGCCCTAGTCGGCTGGCCTCGCTACATGTTCGTCGTCAGACCCACTGGCTCAGGTCATCTACAAGGCTATGCTAGGTAAAGTGCGGCCTTATCTCAGTTCACTGGTCACGATGGCTACACCCACCCGCAGCACGCGCTCCAGCAGGTGTATCTCACTGATCATCCCTAAAGCCAAAACCCTTTGGACGCCTTTCCATCCAGTTCTCTGCTGCCTGCGACTGGAACGAATTGCAAAAATCTCTGAAGTTGGAGACTTTTATCTCCCTCAACAACTTTAAAAATCTGCTATCCGAGCAGCTAACCGATCGCTGCAGCTGTACATAGTCCATCTGTAAACTACCACCCAATTTACCTACCTCACCCCCCATACTGCTTTTATTTATTTACTTTTCTGCTCTTTTGCACACCAGTATCTCTTCTTGCACATGATCATCTGATGATTTATCACTCCAGTGTTAATTCGCTAAATTGTAATTATTCGATTTATTGCCTACCTCATGCCTTTTGCACACATTGTATATAGATTCTCTTTTTTTTTTTTTCTAC
>NC_036845.1:22895930-22975796 GCF_002910315.2 Salvelinus sp. IW2-2015
ACCCAGAGCATATAGGACTGCTTTTTCTCTACCACATCACGGATTCCTGACGCAAGCTCTGGACAATTACACCGTATCATCACAGCTAGCTAGCTGCAACCGAGTGGCTACTACTGGCTAACACCTCTGTCCCGAAGCAAGCACCAGTTAGCTTGAGCTAGCCTCGAGCTAGCCATCTGCCGGCTAGCCGAAGAAGGTCTACCAGCGAAATCTTGGGCTACAATACCTTTTGCCAATTGGACTGGACCTTTTTGCCGACACAGAGCCCTGCCAATCCATCACAACTGGTCTAAATCAGCTACAAGCTAATTTAGCCATTTTTTTGCCGCTGCTAGTAGCTTTTACCTTCTGCACAGACACCAGCCCTGTATTAGCCTGGATATTACTCACCAATTTACCAGCATCGGACTGTCTCTCGACAACAACGCGCGGATTCCTGCCGTAATCCCTGAGCCACTACTTCTGATCCTCACAGCTAGCTTGCAGCTAGCGCAGCTAGCGCCACTGCCACGAAGCTAGCACCAGTTAGCAAACACAATCTACAATTCACAACCTCTCTTTCGCCATTGCCATCCGGCTTGGATTCTCTGTCGACACGACCAGTCTGAGCAGACCCCCTCCGTCTGAGCAGACCACCCCCGGGCTACTAACTTTAAACGCCGCGTGCTAGCTTAGTGGAGGCCTCCCATCTACGGCTGCCCCTGTACACTATGATCACTCGGCTACATAGCTGATGCCTGCTTGACTGTCCATTAATTCACGGTACTCCATTCTGTTTATTGTGGTTATCTGTCGGCTCTGTTGCTTTAACTCAGGATCTGTGTGTAGTTAATCCGACCCTCTCTGCTAGTCGTCGCCATTTTTACCGTTGTTGCTGTGTTAGACTAGCACCCTGTTATTGCTGCTGTTATCTTACCTGTTGTTTTAGCTAGCTCTCCCAATCAAGACCTGCAATCACTTTATGCCTATTGTATGTCTCTCTCAAATATCAATATGCCTTGCATACTGTTGTTCAGGCTAGTATCATTATCATTGTTTTGGTTTGCAATGGACCCCGTAGTTCCACTCTCCTACCTCTGATACCTCCTTTGTCCCACCCCCACACATGCGGTGACCTCAACCCATTGAGAATTCTCTTTCTTGTGTGTGATATCGCGCTTGCGGACTGGCAGGTATTGGCCCGAGCTGAAGCTGGCTGTGTCCGAGTTAAGGGTGAAGACCGCAGCAGTGGCTAACTGACTACTAGCTAGTAGCTAGTTATCTGGCTAGCTTCTGATTGGGGTTACGGTTCTAAAGTATAAAAAATAGCAGGTCCGTACCACATTGGGTGAGGCGGAATGTAGGAATGTATATTCAGTTCCTAGATGGAAAGTGAAATTAAAATATATACGAAATGTATACGAAAAATACGAGGACTATTTACACGGGACAAGACAAGACAAACACACGTCCGACTGCTACGCCATCTTGGATTTCATTCATTAAATACTGCAATGAATGACGCTGCATGACTTAGAAAAAAATTAAGGTCTGTTTATTTGACAACTTTTCTAACACCCAACAGTATTTCTGGTGTGGTAGCACTACTCAGCATAATGTAACCTGCCAAGAGGCACATTCACAAAACAAGTTTCACTCAGCAGTTCAACGCTTGTTGTATATAAACTGTGCTGAGATTGAGTCAATAGGATAAAATATATACAGTAGTGGACTCCAGTTTGATAAGACTGGTCTGGCCTTCTAGAGAGCTGAGAGCAGAGAGGGCCACAGCTCAGTGGGAGCACTTCACCACCACACTTCACAGTGCAAAAATACTCGTGGCAGCCCGCTTTTGATCAGGGTAGAACACGGCTACATTCTGCAGCCACTGAGTCCAAGGGGGCAGCCAACGGAGAGAGAGAGAGAGAGAGAGGGGAGAGATGGAATGTTTCCCCAATCACACTTCACTTAAATAGCCTGCTCTCTGGCCTGTCAGAGGCAATTACCAAAGCAAACAGTACCCTGCTGTTGGGGTGAGTGGGGGGTTATTTGTGTGTGTGTGTCAGAAAAGCACACACAGGGCAGAGTGGGTCCAGGTGTGGCCAGATGCAAAACTAGACCTACACCCCCTAACTAGAGTACCGGCCACTACATACCCAGCAGTAAGAGAATGCCCTGTTTCTAAATGAACTAGGGTCAGATGAAACAAGAGATAAAGGTCAGAGAGAGAGTGCTCAGTGTCTTACCAAATTTCCCTGACTGGTCAGTGCTGTATTCTGCGTCTCCCGCTGTTCCAGTTCCATCCCTCCCAGTGCTGGCGTCATCTACAGACAGAGAGAGAGACAAGACAGACAAAGTTAGCTTAGCATTACGGTCAGTGGGAGAAAAAAAAACTCAGTTTTATAACTCACTTTAACCTCCTTTACAGCTCTAGCTGTGACCCAATACGCTCTCATGGCTGTAGGAGTGGGATTAGGACAGAACCAGAATCCAGTGTCCAGTAACATGGGACACGATGCTGAAGACCCCAGATCATATCTCCTATCTCATCTCTGTGACTCGTCCTGCTCAAAGCTTTGTACTGCCACCCCCAGTATCTCACTCCAGGAGATGGATTAACAATGATGAGTCAATGCCAAACAGATCTGCCATACTTCACGCCACAAAACCACTTCAAGATGTGGCCATATTCTCACAGAGCAGTTCATCAGAGAAGCAAGAATCAGACATTACAACAGGTGGGACTGGGTAAACCAATGGAAACTTGTTTGAACAGATACATTACTTATCTATTGTCAGTGGCCATCTGTGCTAATATTGGACTGGCTGGCCTGCGCTGAAGATCTCAATCAAAAACCGATGCTTGTGAAAAGAGCGAGCCGAGAACTGTCTTGGACCACCTGCGAGCTCCACGTGCATTGATTTGAAGACAGCGTCTTTGAATTCAGCTATTTGGACTGAGAATATATTTGAAATGCAAATAGAAGAAAACGAAGAAAGTATTTTTATAGTACTGGATGGTAATATCTGACTAAGTGGTAAAATGAGTTGCTGTATGGTACTCTGGTTACACCACCCTCTCCCCCGCTCCTCCCTCCACCACATGACCGGCATGTTCAGAAGATAGGAGAGCACCACTGATGATAGGGCATCTGACAGCTTCATTATCACTCAGTAATGCTCCTTACACTCTAGGCCCCTACACTCCCTCCCTCCACAGTACCCTTTCTTCAAGTCGGTCAAATCAATAAAATTTGATTTGATTTGATGCACATTCAAACACTAAAGGCACTATGAGAGGTTATTTTGATTACACTGTGCACTTAAATCTGAGCACACACACAGAGAACATGTTGCAAATCATTCCTTCAAGTTCAGCTGTACTCAATAACAATATGCACCCTCGTTTGATCAGATCCCTACCCTCTAATCAAAAGCCAAATTTCTTGCCTAGAAAAACATACAGTAATATAGCCTCCATGAAATAGCAATAGATTTCTTGATATACATCCAAACATCACTCCATGCCTGCAGAAAATCAATCCCCCCTCACGCGCGGCAACTCGCCCATCAAAAACTCTCCCTGATTTATGGAAAGTCAAACAAAGACACGCAGTATGAGGGATGTCAGGTTTCTCAACAAAACAAACTCATTTCCCCCTTTCTTCAGGCACAATTCTGCATTTCACACATTTACTGTTTGGGTGCCCTGTGACAGGCCTGTTTGTATAACTCCACAGTGCATTTGCTTTCATGTCTGCCAAGTAACGAGGCTGGTAGCTCGAGAGGGCCAGGTGTTTGGTCAACAGAAATGTAAATCCCTGAGTTCGGTGTTGGTGTAGGGCTCTGTTTTCCAACAGGGTCATGTCCTTCTAGGATTTTAATTTAGAGACACTGGATCTCAGTCTGGACAGTCTAGTCTAGTAACAAGAGGGTGGGTGGGTCAGTGTCTACTGCCCACTTTTATTCACTGGCAGGCAGTTGAGACCAGGCCAAGCCAACTCTTCACAGTTCAATTGTGGTTTCACAGTTCAATTGAGTGGTGAAGGGCTAAAAACTCTCAGAACCAGAGCGTTACCACAACATGTTTTAGATTGATGTACCAAGATCAGATAATAACCCATGGACGCAAAGATGGTCGGACAAAAGCATTACACAACACAGACATTTAACCAAACTATCAAAATAGCACCTAGTCCCTGCAGGACCAAGGTTAACCCCCCAGCTTCAAACTAATTAAGATTTATCTCAAAGCCACAATAATTACTGTCATCTTTTATGCCTTTTGAGCAGAAACTAGAGAGTGAAATCCAAGAGGGACTGTTATTCCAACTCAACACATTCAAAGCTCCTGAGGATTGACAGTGTGCAGCACTAGCTACAGTCTTCACCCCCAGCACTCTGATTTATACAACTCCAGAGCCTAGCTTATGGAAAAAATTACAGTTCGGTGCTGTTACACAGGTCTGTATTAACGGCTGGCTCTTAACGGAGGGGGAAATTTACGAGCCTTGGTCACAGCACAGACCTTACTGTATTACCCACTACACGCATACAAAAGAATGAACAACACAGAAAGACCGACAGATTAACAACCTGTTGAGGATATATACAGTCAAAATTGCACCAGATGCATCTTTGAGGTGTTAACATTTTCAAAGTTCATTAAACATGACTGATTCAGCGCTATTAAATGTTGACATTTCACAACATTTCCTAGGTGTGTGAGTTTTAATCGCTTTTAATGGCCAAACTATGTATGCTTGGCTTGCATTGAAGGACTCAATTCGCAGAGGCCCTCCACAATAGTGGAGGCTGCTGAGGGGAGGACGGCTCATAATAATGGCTGGAATGGAGTCAATGGAATGGTATCAAACACGTTTGGTTGATACCATTCCATTGACCCCATTCCAGCCATTATTATGAGCCGTCATCCCCTCAGCAGCCTCCACTGCTCCACAAATATTTTTTTACCTTCCTTTTGTAGAGCGAGGGTCTTCAACAAAAGACATGAAGGTACAGTGAATCTTTTTTTCTGACATGTTTTTAAACATTTCTTTTCACTAAGCTGTCCACCTGATACTTGCTTCTTTTAAAGTTATTTTAGACTGAGCCAAGGCAACAAAGTTTAGGACTAATACTATTTACTAAATATGATTAGGCGTTGCAATTTCTGAGTTCCATCTCGGTCCGAAATATGAACGATTAAACATTCTGTGAACTGTTTCCAGTGTTCAGCCAATTTCATAAGGTAATCCATGTGCATTACCCAGGGTGCCTTGCTCTCTGACATGGGTCCACGGGAAGGAAGCGCAAGTCAGATTTAGCGATGCCTTATTCTGTCGAGCGGAGGATTGACCCGGCATTAAGCATTTCCTCTACTCTTTTAGGGATTACTGGCACAGAGGGGGGAACGACGTGGACCACGCAACGTCCTACTTCAGGCCAGGGTTCTCTGGGACCTCAGCACCAGGAGAGACAGAGGGCCAAAACAAGCTGCACTTTGGCCTACTGGGCTGACTCTTGGCCCCTGGGCTATCTTTTCTATGCCCTGTACCACTGCCCTATATGAGCCCGGACCCAGCTGCTCTGAAGCTCCCCTGTAGCAGATAGGAACGGCAAACTAACAAATTACAGCTAAAGTAGCCTGGGTACCCTTTCAGCTAATATTAGCTAACATTCTTTGGCAAATGACAGGAGTGGAATGTTAGCTAAAAAGACTGGTATCCAGACTACAACTAAAGCACTAGTAAGACATAGTGTAACATTGTGATGATCATAAGTGCATTGTCCCCATCTGTTGAACAGATAGGGGATGGGTTCCATTTAATCAAAACAGCATGATACCAATGTATCTACACCTGCATTTGGAGCTGACATTCTGAGAGCCAGCCTAGTGCAACATGGCAGTGACTCAGTCAGGGATGGTAACTTAAGCTATAGCTACAACTTTTCCTTACTCAGACTGTTAGGGACCCCACGATAAACACCTGCTATTTTAACAACTCAGTCGGACCCCTTACAAATGCCAACTGTATAAGTACCTTCTAAATCAAGAAGCAAACAGAGAGCAATCCAGGAGCCCATTCAAGGACTGAGAGGTTCAGCTCTCTATGTTTAAAGTCAACACAAACAGACTAGTATTTCAGTGATTTCTACCGCAATCTTTCAGACAAAAGGAAAACACAGCATTTATGCCGTATGTTGCATGTGTGTGTGCCTATGTGTGTGTGTTTTTGTAACTGCAAGCAGAGCTCTGTAGTTTGTTGCATCGGAACCCGGGTTTGATCTCCTGCCATCAATGGGCTCTGTATTCCAATTGTGGCCACCTGTGTGAGGGGAAAGAGGACCTGCTGCACCTCAGTTTCCAATGTGTACAGAGTCCCGTGGGCTGTCGGGTTCAGCACACACAGCTGGGATGCAAACACACTGTCATTGACTGTCATTTTAGGGAAGAAATATCCTTTTGTTGTCCCACTTATGGTAGTGTAAGAGGATGGAAGCTGGGTTTTTTAGTCAGAGGAAGAAATCAAACTAAAGTAGTTCAGTGTTTAGATGATTAAACACTTTCTAATTCACTCTTATTTAACATTGTTCAAATACACAGTATGATTAATGTGCAGGTTCTTTTGACATGGAACACTGCAAACCGATCCCTATTCAGTATTGAAACGTGCTATTCCATGGTTACTCTTACATTTCTGTATCTATTACTTTAATGTACAGTATCTTTAAATTGTAATGGAATGGTATCGTATTGCACGGATCAATTTGGAATTGATGGTGTGGTTGATTGGTGAGATGAAAATGTAGAAAATGTATATAAAGAATAGATCCTCGGAGCATGAACATTACCAAGTAAAAATATAATGTCAACATTCGCGAAAATAACATCTCCGGGTACAAGTGGTCCCATCCCGTTAGTCATAAATGTCAAGTCCGATGCATTTTATAAGTTCTGAAACCTGCAGTTAAGTATTATGTTCTGTGTGTATCCACAATAAAAGGCTCAATCCCAATACCCCCCTTAGCACTCCCCCTCTGTTTTGCGCGGTCCCGCGAGCCGCATCAAGTCAGAGTGGTGTTCCAATTCAACTTTGAGCTAGGGGTATTGACTTTCCAGCCCTCTAATTAAGAATGGTCTGAATGCTAGCGTTTCCTGACAAGAAGGTGTTCCCTGACAATGGGGCGTTCCCTGACAAGGAGTTGTTCCCTGACAATGGGGCGTTCCCTGACAAGGAGGTGTTCCTTGACAATGGTGCGTTCCCTGACAACCCCCCTTTGTTCTTCTAATTTTAGTCCCACGAACTACCCCCGTACAGTAGGTGGCGGCAATACACCTTATAGGTTGTATAAATAAACCTCAAAGAAGAAAAACCTTAATATATTTTTCAGGGCCTCTGAAAGCCTTTGTGCTAAATACCTGACTCCAGCGATCAACAGATCTTGTGCTCCGACATAATCAGAAGGTACAGTTTGGTTAGATAAATCAAAATCAAAGCAAATCAAATGTTATTCATCACATGCTTCTTAAACAACAGGTGTGGACTAACAGTGAAACGCTTACTGACGGGCCCTTCCTAACCATTCAGCGAGTAAGAAAATAGAGAAACAATAGAAAAGTAAAACACTTAAAAAAACTAAAGTAATAATAGATACACAATGAGTAACTATAACTTTGCTACATACAAGGGTACAAGTACCGGGTCAATGTGCAGGGGTATGAGGTAATTGAGGTAGATATGTACATATAACTACGAATAAAGTGACAGATAGTAACAGGAGCAGCAGCGTAATGTGATGAGTCAAAAAAAATTGCAATAAGAGTCAATGCAGATAGTTAAATAGTGAACCAAATAGTTACACGGACTAACTATTTAGCTGTCTTACGGCTTGGGGGTAGAAGCTGTTCAGGATCCTGTTGGTTCCAGACTTGGTGCTTCGGTACCGCTTGGCGTGCGGTAGCAGAAAGAACAATCTATGACTTGAGTGGCTGGAGTCATTGACAACGTTTAGGGCCTTCCTCTGACACCGCCTGGTATAGAGGTCCTGGATGGCAGGGAGCTCGGTCCCAGTGATGTACTGGGGGTACGCACTACCCTCTGTAGCGTCTTGCGGTCGGATGCCAAGCAGTTGCCATACAATGCGGTGATGCAGCCAGTCATGATCCTGTTAATTGTGCAGCTGCAGAACTTTTTAAGAATCGATTAGATGTACTATGTCTTACTTGTATTTTGCATAATCATACAGCAGTGCACAAGATCGCAGAGTAAAAAACTGAGTGAAAACTTACCGAATTAAGCCAGGCTAGCTGCTGGCTTGCTTTGCATGTAACACTGTGAGACAAAATGGTGGCTGCAATTCATATTTATAACTCCTAATGGTTTTACTTGCACAAATTAAGGCTCACATTATTTGTATTTTAATGTTTACATATGAGACATGTATATGTATATGTATTTTAACCAGTTATATATTATGAAGTTTGTAGTTGGCTATCCAATGCTAACTGCTAACTAGCTCAGCCTGCCCATTTCGCTGATTAAAGGCACAGTCAACTTAGTGTATGTAAACCTGTGACACACTGGAACTTTGATACAGTGACTTATAAGTAAAATAATCTGTCTGTGAACATTGTTGGAAAAATGACTTGTGTCATGCACAAAGTAGATGTTTTCAGAATATACATATATATATGTACAGTTGAAGTCGGAAGTTCACATACACTTAGGTTGGAGACACTAAAACTCGTTTTTCAACCACTCCACACATTTCTTGTTAACAAACTATAGTTTTGGCAAGTCGGGTTAGGACATCTACTTTGTGCATGACACAAGTAATTTTTCCAACAATTGTTTACAGATCGATTATTTCACTTATAATTCTCTGTATCACAATTTCAGTGGGTCAGAAGTTTACATACACTAAATTGACTGTGCATTTAAACAGCTTGGAAAATTCCAGAAAATGATGTCATGGCTTTAGAAGTTCTGATGGACTAATTGAAATAATAACTCAGTGCCATTTTGCTTGACATCATGGGAAAATCAAAAGAAATCAGCCAAGACCTCAGAAAAAAATTGTAGACATCCACAAGCCTGGTTCATTCTTGTGAGCCATTTCCAAACGCCTGAAGAAACCACGTTCATCTGTACAAACAATAGTACGCAAGTATAAACACCATGGGACCACGCAGCCATCATACCGCTCAGGAAGGAGACGCGTTCTGACTCCTAGAGATGAACGTACTTTGGTGCGAAAAGGGCAAATCAATCTCAGAACAACAGCAAAGGACCTTGTGAAGATGCTGGAGGAAACAGGTACAAAAGTATCTATATCCACAGTAAAACGAGTCCTATATCGACATAACCTGAAAGGCCGCTCAGCAAGGAAGAAGCCACTGCTCCAAAACCGTCATAAAAAAGCCAGACTACGGTGTGCAACAGCACATGGGGACACATTTTGGGAGAAATGTCCTCTGGTCTGATGAAACAAAAATAGAACTGTTTGGCCAAAATGACCGTCGTTATGTTTGGAGGAAAAAGGGGAAGGCCTGCAAGCCGAAGAACACCATCCCAACCATGAAGCACGGGGGTGGCAGCATCATGTGTGGGGGTGCTTCGCTGCAGGAGGGACTGGTGCAAAATTTGTAGGCAACACTGAAAAAGTGCGTGCGAGCAAGGAGGCCTATAAACCTGACTCAGTTACACCAGCTCTGTCCGGAGGAATGTGCCAAAATTCACCCAGCTTATAGTGGGAAGCTTGTGGAAGGCTACCCGAAACGTTTGACCCAAGATAAACATTTTAAAGGCAATGCTACCAAATACTAATTGAGTGTATGTAAACTTCTGACCCACTGGGAATGAGATGAAAGAAATAAAAGCTGAAATAAATCATGCTCTCTACTATTATTCTGACATTTCACATTCTTAAAATAAAGTGGTGATCCAAACGGACCTAAAACAGGGAATTATTTTTTAAATGTATTTGGCTAAGATGTATGTAAACTTCCGACTTCAACTGTATATATACTATTGCTCAAAAGTTTGGGTCACTTAGAAATGTCCTTGTTTTTGAATGAAAAGCACATTTTTGTTCCATTAAAATAACATCAAACTGATCAGAAATACAGTGTAGACATTGTTCATGTCGTAAATGACTATTGTAGCTGAAAACGTCAGATTCTTTATGGAATATCTACATAGGCGTACAGAGGCCCATTATCAGCAACCATCACTCCTGTGTTCCAATGGCACGTTGTGTTAGCTAATCCAAGTTTATAATTTTAAAAGGCTAATTGATTATTAGAAAAGCCTTTTGCAATTATGTTAGCACAGCTGAAAACTATTGTGCAAATTAAAGAAGCAATAAAACTGGCCTTCTTTAGACTAGTTGAGTATCTGGAGCATCAGCATTTGTGGGTTCGATTACAGGCTCAAAATGGCCAGAAACAAATAACTTTCATCTGAAACTGAACTGTCTATTCTTGTTCTAAAAAATGAAGGCTATTCCATGCAAGAAATTGCCAAGAAACTGAAGATCTCGTACAACGCTGTGTTCTACTCCCTTCACATTACAGCGCAAACTGTCTCTAACCAGAATAGAAAGAGAAGTAGGAGGCCCCGGCGCACAACTGAGCAAGAGGACAAGTACATTAGATTGTCTAGTTTGAGAAACAGACGCCTCACAATCATCAACTGGCAGCTTCATTAAATAGTACCCGCAAAACACCAGTCTCAACGTCAACAGTGAAGAGGCGACTCCGGGATGCTGGTCTTCTAGGCAGAGTTGCAAGGAAAATGCCATATCTCAGAATGGCCAATAAAAAGAAAAGATTAACTCTGCCTAGAAGGCCAGCATCCCGGAGTTGCCTCTTCAATGTTGACGTCGAGACTGGTGTTATTTACCCTTTTTTCTCCCCAATTTCGTGATATTCAATTGGTAGTTACAGTCTTGTCCCATCGCTGCAACTCCCGTACGGACTCGGGAGAGGCGAAGGTCGAAAGCCATGCGTCCTCCGAAACACGACCCTGCCAGGCCGCACTGCTTCTTGACACACTGCTTGCATAACCCGGAAGCCAGTCGCAAAAATGTGTCGTGTCTTGCCTTACCTTTGACGAGTTTCTGTTGTTGGCACTCCAATATGTCCCATAAACATCACAAATGGTCCTTTTGTTCTATTAATTCCGTCGATATATATCCAAAATGTCAATTTATTTGGCGCGTTTGATCCAGAAAAACACCGGTTCCAAATTGTGAAACGTGACTACAAAATATCTCAAAGGTTACCTGTAAACTTTGCCAAAAAATGTCAAACTACTTTTGTAATACAACTTTAGGTATTTTTTTATGTAAATAATCGATCAAATTGAAGACGGGATGATCTGTGTTCAATACAGGATTAAAACCAACTGTAGCTAGCTTTCTGGTCATGCGCTTCTAACAAACAGGACACTTCGAGTGACCCTCCTTCAAGATGGCCGTACTTCTTCATTACACAAAGGAATAACCTCAACCAATTTCTAACGACTGTTGACAGCCAGTGGAAGAGGTAAGAACTGCAAGAAGGTCCCTTAGAAATCTGGTTTCCCAATGAAAGCTCATTGAGAAGAGAGTGACCTCAAAGCAAAAAAAATGGTCAGAATGGTTTGTCCTCGGGGTTTCGCCTGCTAAATAAGTTATGTTATACTCACAGACATGATTCAAACAGTTTTAGAAACTTCAGAGTGTTTTCTATCCAAATCTACTCATAATATGCATATCTTATCTTCTGGGGATGAGTAGCTGGCAGTTTAATTTGGGCATGCTTTTCATCCAAAATTCTGAATGCTGCCCCCTACCCAAGAGAAGTTAACAATGTGACACTCCATCTAGCTTTTTCAAAAGGCTAGCTTTTTCAAACAGAAATTTGCATCTTGTAGCTCTAACTCCAAAAAGTTTTGGGACACTGTAAAGTCCATGGAGAATAAGAGCACCTCCTCCCAGCTGCTCACTGCACTAAGACTAGGACACTGTCACCACCGATAAATCCACGATAATCGAGAATTTCAATAAGCATTTCTCTACGGCTGGCCATGCTTTCCTCCTGGCTACCCCAACCTCGGCCAACAGCTCAGCACCCCCCGCAGCTACTTGCACAAGCCTCTCCAGCTTCTCCTTCACCCAAATCCAGATAGCAGATGTTCTGAAAGAGCTGCAAAACCTGGACCCATACAAATCAGCTGGGCTCGACAATCTGGACCCTCTCTTTCTAAACTTATCCGCCGCCATTGTTGCAACTTCTATTTCCAGTCTCTTCAACCTCTCTTTCGTATCGTCCGTGATCCCTAAAGAGTTTCATAACAATCGGAAATCGGTAATTTTGGACGCCGATTTTGCCTTTTAAAATTTCTTTTATTACATTTTTTACACCTTTATAGGCAAGTCAGGTAAGAACACATTCTTATTTTCACTCTAGACCCAAACTGTTACAGACGTATATCCATCCTGCCCTGTTTTTCTAAAGTATTCGAAATCCAAGTTAATAAACAGATCACTGACCATTTCGAATCCCACCATACCTTCTCTGCTGTGCAATCCGGTTTTCGAGCTGGTCACGGGTTTAGTACCTTGAGCCACGCTCAAGGTACTAAACAATATCATAACCGCCATCGATAAAAGACAGTACTGTGCAGCCGTCTTCATCGACCTGGCCAAGGCTTTCGACTCTGTCAATCACCATATTCTTATCGGCAGACTCAACAGCCTTGATTTCTCAAATGACTGCCTCGCCTGGTTCACCAACTACTTCTCAGACAGAGTTCAGTGTGTCAAATCAGAGGGCCTCTTGTCCGGACCTCTGGCAGTCTCTATGGGGGTAGCACAGGGTTAAATTCTCGGGCCGACTCTTTTCTCTGTATATATCAACGATGTCGCTCTTGCTGCGGGTGATTCCTTGATCCACCTCTGCGCAGACGACATCATTCTGTATACACCTGGCCCTTCTTTGGACACTGTGTTAACTAACCTCCAAACAAGCTTCAATGCCATACAACACTCCTTCCGTGGCCTCCAACTGCTCTTAAACGCTAGTAAAACCAAATGCATGCTGTTCAACCGATCGCTGCCCACACCCGCCCGCCCGACTAGCATCACTACTCTGGACGGTTCTGACTTAGAATATGTGGACTAAAGGTCGATCGATTACTCGGAATGGCCGATTAATTAGGGCCGATTAATCGGAATGGCCGATTAATTGGGGCCGATTATTTTTATATTCCCAAAATGTATCCACTACTATTTCTTACAACCGACAAGAACTTTTACTTTCCCCAATTCCGGAGTCAACTTGGACTCATCTGCCCTGGGTTTTCTTTGTAATTCCGACCCAATGTTCAGGTTAGCCAAGAGGAAATGCTGGCGTTACAGAGGCAAGAGGGGATGGATCCTGGCGATATTAAGATGAAGGGAAAACCAGCCACCTATTACCTCAAGTCTACTGGCCAATGTAGTCACGCGATAAAAAGATGGATGACCGCAGATCGAGGATTTGCTACCAACGGGACTCTCAAAAATGCAATATTCTTAGGTTTTCTGAAACATGGCTATACAACTCGATGGATTCTCCATTCACCGGGAGGACAGGACAGGTAAGTCATGGAAATTGAGGGGGGAGTTGCCTCTACATGAACTCCAACTGGTGTGCTAACTTCAGTGCGGTGGAAGTGTTGACCCAGTGTTCACCCATCTTGGAATACCCCCTGAGGGAGTTTTCAGCTGTTAACGTGATTGTTGTATACATTCCACCCCTGGATACGAAAAATAACAAGCTGGCACAAAGTCTGCTGCCTCAGTTTGTATGATGGCAATTTGCATATACTCCAGAATGTTATGAAGAGTGATCAGATGAATTGCAATTAATTGCAAAGTCCCTCTCTGCCATACAAATGGACTGAATCCCGCAAAAACATTTCCACTGCATTTCAGCCCTGCCACAAAAGAACCAGATGACATCATGTCAGTGATTCTCTCGTTAACACAGGTGTGAGTGTTGACGAGGACAAGGCTGGAGATCACTCTGTCATGCTGATTGAGTTCGAATAACAGACTGGAAGCTTCAAAGGGAGGGTGGTGCTTGGAATCATTGTTCTTCCTCTGTCAACAATGGTTACCTGCAAGGAAACACGTGCCGTCATCATTACTTTGGACAAAAAGGGCTTCACAGGCAAGGATATTGCTGCCAGTAAGATTGCACCTAAATCAGCCATTTATCGGATCATCAAGAACTTCAAGGAGAGCGGTTAAATTGTTGTGAAAAAGGCTTCAGGGCGCCCAAGAAAGTCAAACAAGTGCCAGGACTGTCTCCTAAAGTTGATTCAGCTGGGGGATCGGGGCACCACCAGTACAGAGCTTGCTCAGGAATGGCAGGAATGGCAGCAGGCAGGTGTGAGTGCATCTGACTTTTGGAGGATGGCCTGGTGTCAAGAAGGGCAGCAAAGAAGCCACTTCTCTCCAGGAAAAACATCAGGAACAGACTGATATTCTGCAAAAGGTACAGGGATTGGACTGCTGAGAACTGGGGTAAAGTCATTTTCTCTGATGAATCCCCTTTCCGATTGTTTGGGGCATCCAGAAAAAAGCTTGTCTGGAGAAGACAAGGTGAGCGCTACCATCAGTCCTGTGTCATGCCAACAGTAAAGCATCCTGAGACCATTCATGTGTGGGGTTGCGTCTCAGCCAAGGGAACCGGCTCACTCACAATTTTGCCTAAGAACACAGCCATGAATAAAGAATGGTACCAACACATCCTCCGAGAGCAACTTCTCCCAACCATCCAGGAACAGTTTGGTGACGAACAATGCTTTTTCCAGCATGATGGAGCACCTTGCCGTAAGGCAAAAGTGATAACTAAGTGGCTAGGGGAATAAAACATCGATATTTTGGATCCATGGCCAGGAAACTCCCCAGACCTTAATCCCATTGAGAACTTGTGGTCAATCCTCAAGAGGCGGGTGGACAAACAAAAAGCCACAAATTCTAACAAACTCCAAGCATTGATTATGCAAGAATGGGCTGCCATCAGTCAGGATGTGGCCCAGAAGTTAATTGACAGCATGCCAGGGCGGATTGCAGAGGTCTTGAAAAAGAAGGGTTAACACTGTAAATATTGACTCTGCATCAACTTCATGTAATTGTCAATAAAAGCCTTTGACACTTATGAAACGCTTGTAATTATACTTCAGTATTCCATAGTAACATCTGACTAAAATATCTAAAGACACTGAAGCAGCAAACTTTGTGAAAATTAATATTTGTGTCATTCTTTTGGCCACAACTGTACAAGGCTGTAAACAAGCAAGAAAACCTACATCCAGGCTGCTGTTCTGCTTGCCAGAAATTCTGGGTCACTAAGACACATGATGCCCAACTTCCATCAACACGTCTCCAACGCCACTATGGACGATATAGTCGTAGACTACTGTTATTCTCTCCACAAGCAAGCATACAAGGCCCTCTCTCGTCCGTAATTCTGCAAATCAGATCATCACTCCATACTCCTGCTTCCTGTTTACAAGCAGAAATTCAAACAGGAAGTACACGTGACTCGCTCCGTTTGAGAAATGGTCACCAGAATCAGAGATTATACTACAGGACTGCTTTGCTAGTGCTGATTGGAATATGTTTCGAGACTCCGCCGATAACATTGACGAGCTAACCACCTCCGTCACCGGCTTCATTAGAAAATGTATAGGCAACATTGTTCTCACAGTGAGGGTTCGCTGCTTCCCCAATCAAAAGCCATGGATTAACACTGAGGTTGACGCTAAACTAAAGGACAGGGCTATCGCACACAGAGCTATCGTGGACAAACAACCCTGAGACTACGGCCGAGGACAGGAATAAGTACAAGAAGTCACGCTATGACCTCCGCAGAGTCATCAAACAAAAAAAATATAGCAATAAGTTCTAATCATACTACACAGGCTCCGATGTCCACCGTATGTGGCAGGGGCTACAGTCCATTACAGATTACAAAGGAAGACCCAACCGTGATCTGCCCAATGCTGCCTCTCTACGAGACGAACTTAATGCATTTTATGCACGCTTTGACAACAACAACATCGTGCCGGGTGGGGGAAAAAGGTCTTTAATCAGGTCATCAACCACAAGGTCGCCCCAACAGATCCATAGATGACGCAATCTCGATTGCTCTCCACACTGCCTAGATAGATAAGAAGAATACCTATGTAACAATGCTGTTCATTGACTACAGCTCAGTGTTCAACACCATTGTCCCCTCCAAGCTCGTCACCAAACTTAGGACTCTGGGTCTGAACACCTCCCTCTGCAACTTGATCCTGGACTTCCTGACGGGCTGACCCCAGGTGATAAGGGTAGACAACATCTCCTCCACCACTCTGACCCTCAACACAGGGGCCCCACAGGGATGTGTGCTCAGTCCCCTCCTATACTCCCTGTTCACCCACGACTGCGTGGCCACACACAACTCCAACACCATCATGAAGTTTGCTGATGACACGACGATGGTAGGCCTGAACACCGGCGATGATGAGTCAGCCTACAGGGAGGTCGTCAGTGACCTGGCAGTGTGGTGTCAGAACAACTTCTCCCTCAACATCAGTAAGACCAAGGAGCTGATCATGCACTACAGGTAATGGGGGAGCGAGCACGAATCGATCCACATCGACGGCGCCACACATTAACAGTAAAATGGTCCAAACACATGCGACAGCGCCTCTTCCCCCTCAGGAGGTTGAAAAGGTTTGGCATGGGCCTTCAAATCCTCAAAAAGTTGTACAGCTGTAGCATTGAGAGCATTTTGACTGGCTGCATCACTGCCTGGTATGGCAATAGCACCGCCCTCGATCGCATGGCACTACAGAGTGTGGTGCGGACCGCCCAGTACATCACTGGGCCCGAGCTTCCTGCCATCCAGGACAGCTATAAAATTGTTAAAGATTCCAACCACCCAAGCCATATATTATTCAATTTTTTTCCGCATGGCAAGCGGTACCGGTGCCTCAAGTCAAACTGCTATGGAATTAAAAACCTGTTTCAGTACTACTTTACTACTCTCATTCAGAGGGTGGATACATTACGGGCACATTATTGTTCAGCTGTTCATATGGGAAGTACATATTTGTTGCATGATAAATATGTGACTCGTTTCAGGAAACTAGACATATGTCGCGCATCACTACTTCACAGGACAGCCATTTGAACGTAAACTTTTTGTTGTTGATTAAAATGCATTTTTTGTCAGAAATGCCTTCTGGAACATGTGAACTTCATGTGCCTTAAACTTGTATGCCATCTGTAAATACGAATACAATTGTTAAATTATGTGCCTGGTTTAGCCACAGTAAAAGACAGCAGCATTCCCGCTAGCCATGATTGGCTGACAAAATGAGTGGGCTGGACATGCCAAGAGATGAGCTCGGATTGGTCTGCTGTGTAGCATGCTCCTGTCTATTTGAGCTGGTCAGCATGTGTAGGTAATCTTGTCTAATGCTGCTTTTTTAAAAATATATCCCGTAGTAGAACTGCATAAGATGTGCTCTCCACTTTCTGGAGGACCGAGTATGATAGCTAAGGAGATGGAGAAAACAACTGTCTCCGGATTACATCTTCAAACTAAGTTAGGGCAACGATGGCATCCGTAACAGGCAGAAGCATCCATTCCAGTCCATGTATACAGGTAAGATAGTCTAGCTAGCAAAATTATCAGATATTACACGTTTGAAATTGTATTTTAAAAAATGTTTAATACATTTTTTTTACCCCTTTTTCTCCCCAATTGGTAGTTACAGTCTTGTCTCATCGCTGCAACTCCCGTACGAACTCGGGGAGGCAAAGGTCGAGAGTCATGCGTCCTCCGAAACACAACTCAACCAAGCCACACTGCTTCTTGACACAATGCCCACTTAACCCGGAAGCCAGCCGCACCAATGTGTTGGAAGAAACACCTGGCAACCGTGTCAGTGTGCACTGCGCCCGGCCCACCACAGGAGTTGCTAGTGCGGAATGGAACAAGACATCCCTGCTGGCCAAACCCTCCCCTAACTCAGACGATGCTGGACCAATTGTGTGCCGCCCCATGGGTCTCCCAGTCGCGGCCGGCTACGACAGTGCCTGGACTCGAACCCAGAATCTCTAGTGGCACAGCTAGCACTGCGATGTAGTGCCTTAGAACACTGCGCCACTCGGGAGACGTTTCTAATTTTGTCAGAAAGTCGTTTTCATTTCAAGTTAAAGTGTACTGTTAGCTAGCTAGCTAACGTTAGCTAGCTAACATCACGTATGATCTGTGTAGTAATATTATTCGTCAGAGCCATTTGCTTTGCAAGTTATAGCCTAATGTTAGCTACCTAACATTGAACGTGGTTGGTTAACTACCTGCAGATTCATGCAGGGTAGTAACGTCATGAGTTGGGATTATGGTTCAGTGTTTAGCTAGCTAGCTACTATGCAAGTAACCATTTCAATAGAATGTCACTGCGACAACTTTTGATAGACGGAGCTGGTAAATTCGTTCTGGCTATCAACTCCGATTTCAGAGCACTCTCCTCTGAGTGTGCCAGACCACAGAATAACTGACGATTTTACGAATGCTCAACACCCATTGAACATGGCCGGTGTCAGTACACGTTGGCAAAAAAGTGTAAATTGTTGCCAGTAGCACAGTTGCAGTCACCAACGCTCTGGATGACATAAAAACAGCCTAACCATCTCTGCTAGGGTGGGTAAAATGGTCAGTGAGCTGCTCTCTCATTTGTGTCTGGAAGTAGCTAGCAAGCTAGCCAACATTAGCCAGTTAGCTTGGGTGCTTGACTGCTGTTGTTTTAGGAAAAAACGCTTGGATCAACCCTTAAACAGATGGGTGGGGCTAAAACTTAAGTGGGTGTGAACGATGCTGAATGGGTGTAGACGAAGAAGAGCTCTCCAGTAGGTACAAAAACATTTAAAGGCCATTTTCTCAAAAGTGAGGTTCCTCACCTGTAGTGTCTGATATACCATTTTCTAGCTCTGAGTCTCTACTTTTATCCAATGTAAAAAAAGATATTGCAAATTTTGCTACATAAAACCGATTCAAGCCGGTCGGTCACATGTAAGGAAAGCTATTACTGCCACATTGTGAAAAACACAACGCTCGTAATAAATGAATTGAGTGGTATCCGTCGGCGGTTTCTGATGTGAGAGTGATGTCCCATTCCCTAGTCTTAAATTAGCTCTCTCTACCACTTTTGTTGCTCCATTTTCAAGTGACACTCCCCCACGGAGGGACACTGTTAAACAAGGGGGGTATTGGGATTAAGCCAAAAGCCTGTTTTAGTTCACTGTTCAAACCTTGGTTTCTGTTCAAGCCTGGTTTCTGCCTCACTTGGAAAGCACATTTTCCTCATGCCTGCGTGCAGGGGCTGCTTCATATCACGTTCACACTTCTTTTACTCAGGGTCACGTATGAAAGTCAAAGATTTGCCTAAAATGGGTATATGGATCGGCTGGAGAAGATACAATGGATCCCTGAGCCCTCTGACCCTCTACCATATTAGGATGATGGACTGATACAACCCCCACACGAGGATGATAGACTCAACCACCCAGGTCCCACATGGATTCACTTCAAGAAGGGAACTGACTGAATTCCTCCTTACAGGCCTCTGTTTGTCTCACGGAAGCCTCTCAAGGCGTCGGCATGCTTCCCATCTGAAACAGTTTGGAACAGTTTATGCATACAGTACCAGTCAAAAGTTTGGACACACCTACTCATTCAAGGGTTTTTCTTTATTTTTACTATTTTCTACATTGTAGAATAATAGTGAAGACATCAAAACTATTAAATAACACATGGAATCATGTATTAACCAAAAAAGTGTTAAACAAATCAAAATATATTTTATATTTGAGATTATTCAAAGTAGCCACCCTTTGCCTTGATGACAGCTTTGCACACTTTTGGCATTCTCTCAACCAGCTTCACTTTGGAATGCTTTTCCAACAGTCTTGAAAGAGTTCCCACATATGTGACCCGATTCAGGAAACTAGGCGTTTGTCGCAAGAGAGCCTTCACAGGAGAACCTTTAAAATGTAAAAAAAAATGTTTTTTTATCAAAATGCGTTGTTTGGCAGAAATGCCTTCTCGAACTGGTGAACTTTCATGTGCCTTAATATCAAACTTGTATGTCAACTGTAAATATGAATACATTGTTAAATCACGAGCTTAGTTGGTTTAGCCACAGAGAAAGCCAGCAACCTTCCCGCTAGCCATGATTAGCTGAGATAATGAGTGGGCTGGACATGCCGAGAGATGAGTTTGGATTGGTCTGCGGTGCTGCATCTTGTGTCTATAAAATGAGCTGCTCGTAATGCGTAGATAATCCTTTATACTGCATTTTTTCCCGAAAGATATAACGTTAGCCATGGAGAACTGCAAATATGTTGCTACTGCTCTCAATAAAATTGCTGCCCTGAATTTATCAACCGCTATCACCAAAGGTCTGTGGGGAAAAGTTGTGATGGACTACTTTCTGAACGACAATCGTGCCATGCAATGCTGACTCTCTCACTCTGAAAATAACACGGTTTGAAATCAGTGGAACACAATAGGCCAAACAAGCTGTGCAAACTAAACGGAAACACAGGGTGTCTTATAAAATGGGTAGCAGTCTGCCGTGAAGCTTTCATCCACGTATACAGGTAAGACTCTAGCGACAGACTCAGATATTATACGTTTCTAATTTTGTCAGAAAGTTGTTTTCATTGCAAGCTAAAGCTTGCTGTTAGCTAGCTAGCTGGAGTTCGAGGTTATTCTTATCTAAACTTGGGAGGTGAATTGATGTTGTGCAGGGTTGTAATGTCTTCAGATTTTTTGTTGTTATTCCCTGTTTTATACTTCGATGCTCTGGAGCCGGGTGTTGTCGCCAAGGAGCGTTCGGACTGTCGGGACCAGGTTTCAGCTGCTGCGCAATCCTGACATCCTTCCTCCCATACATGGTCTGCCTGTAAAAGCTCCACCTGGACTGCACACAGCTAGACAAACTATATTTTTGACAAGATCAGGGAGTTTTGCGACAAAGAGGCTATGGACATCACATGCCCTGCACCAAAGTCAAGGGCAGGACAGAAACAGGCTTTCTGAATATAGATTCCCTTGTTCATGTGTGGTTTGGACGGACCAGTTATCAGCACTATCTGCAGTGCCTCTTTTGACATGACTCTCTCCTAACCTACGTTGCTGCTACTATTTTTTTTGATCCTGCTGCTCAGCCACTTTAACCCTGATTGTATGCATACAACTACCTCGTCTATCACTATCATTATTGATATTGTTCTTGTACATACTGTATAGTTCATTTATATTGACACCATCTATATTGCTACTATGCAAGTAACCATTTGGCTTTACCGTTTACACCTTCTGTGAAGGCCATCCACTTAGCAAAATATTGATGAATAATAAATATTGATATGTGTGGTCGTAACATGATTTTGTGACATACCACAACAATATCATGTGACCGTATCAAGTGTCCACCACATAAATATTTGGCGCATGCATCTGTTTATGTACTGTACATGTGCACCTCACTCAGGTTTAAGCCTTAACTTATGTATGAAATACTATGTGATAAGTGCATGTGTAACAGTATATATAGTATGCTAATGTACTGGTGTAAAGTCTTTGGGCAGTGGTGTAAAGTACATAAGTAAAAAATACTTTAAAGTACTACTTAAGTCATTTTTTGTGGTATCTGTACATTATTTTACTATTTATAAAGAAAATAATGTACTTTTACCGCAATACATTTTCCTTGACACTCAAAAGTACTTGTTACATTTTGACAGGAAAATTGTCCAATTCACACACTTAGAGAAAACATCCCTGGTCATCACTACTGCCTCTGATCTGGCAGACTCACAAAACACAAATGCTTAGTTTGTAAATTATGTCTGAGTGTTGGAGTGTGCCCCTGGCTATCGGCAATAAAAAATATATATATATTAAAAATTGTGCTGGTTTTGTGTCTGGTTTAATATAAGAAATGTGAAATTATTTATATTTTTACTCAAGTATGACAATTTAATACTTTTACCACCGTTGGATGTGGCTGGGGGTTATAGCATTTCAAATTACCCATCAATTTAGACAAGTGTGTCTGCGTAAGTGTCATCTAATATTTATTTWAAAAAATTATCTGGACACAATGTTTACCTGGAATTGTTCCTTATTGTAGGCTACTACCACTTTTAGTCTTAATCTTTACTACACTAGTCACTGTTTAGCACGACCTCACATGTGAATCCTTAAAGAGATGGTTGGGGCTGGCTTAAGATGGTGTGAACAATGCTGAATGGGTGTAGACAAAGGAGAGTTCTCCAGTAAATACCAAAACTTTCAAAGGCCCTTTTCTCAATAGTGAGTTAACAAGTTGATCAACTTTCAAAGCAGAATTACTTTGCCATCGTTCCTCAATTGCAGTGTATGATATACACTTTTGTAGTTCTGAGTCTCTACTTTTATCCAATGTAAAAAAAACTATTTCAAATTATGCTACATAAGACCAATTTGAGCTGGTGAGTCACATACGCTGAACACTTGTTGCCTGCTTTTCCTTCACTCTGTGGTCCAACTCATCCCAAACCATCTCAATTGGGTTGAGGTTGAGTGATTGTGGGGGCCAGGTCATCTGATGCAGCACTCCATCACTCTCCTTCTTGGTCAAATAGCCCTTACACCTGGAGGTGTGTTTTGGGTCATTGTCCTGTTGAAAAACATATGATAGTGCAGAATGCTGTGTGGCCACACTGGTTAAGTGTGCCTTGAATTCTAAATACATCACAGACAGTGTCACCAGCAAAACACCATCGCACCTCCTCCTCCATGCTTCACAGTGGGAACCACACATGCGGAGATCATCACCTACTCTGCATCTCACAAAGACACGGCGGTTGTAACCAAAAATATCAAATTTKGACAGATTTCCACTGGTCTAATGTCCATTGCTTGTGTTTCTTGGCCCAAGCAAGTCTCTTATTGGTGTCCTTTAGTAGTGGTTTCTTTGGAGCAATTTGACCACGAAGGCCTGATTCATGCAGTCTCCTCTGAACAGTTTATGTTGAGATGTGTCTGTTACTTGAACTCTGTGAAGCATTTATTTGGGCTGCAATTTGAGGCTGGTAACTGTAATGAACTTATCCTCTGCAGCAGAGGAATCTCTGCGTCTTCCTTTCCTGTGGAGGTCCTCATGAGAGCCAGTTTCATCATAGCGTTTGATGATTTTTGCGACTGCACTTGAAGAAACATTCTATGTTTTTCAAATTGTACAGATTGACTGACCTTCATGTCTTACAGTAATAAGGCGGCAGGTAGCATAGTGGTTAGAGCGTTAGACTAGTAACCGTAAGGTTGCAAGATCGAATCCCCAAGCTGACAAGGTAAAAGAAATCTGTCGTTCTGCCCCTGAACAAGGCAGTTAACCCACTGTTCCTAGACCATCATTGAAAATAAGAATTTGTTCTTAACTGACTTGCCTAGTTAAAATAAAAAATGAAGGACTGTTGTTTCTCTTTGCTTATTTGAGCTGTTCTTTCCATAATATGGACTTTGATATTTTACCAAATAGGGCTATCTTCTGTATATCCCCCCTACACAACTGATTGGCTCAAACGCATCAAGGAAAGAAATTCCACAAATTAACAAGGTATACCTGTTAATTGAAATGCATTCCTACCTCATTAATAAGCTGGTCGAGAGAATGCCAAAAGTGTGCAAAGCTGTCATCAGGGCAAAGGGTGGCTACCTTGAAGAATCTCAAATATAAAATATATTTTGATTTGTTTAACACTTTTTCGGTTAATACATAATTCCATATGTGTTATTTCATAGTTTGGATGTCTTCACTATTATTCTACAATGTAGAAAATAGTAAAAATAAAGAAAAACCCTGGAATGAGTAGGTGTGTACAAACTTTTGACTGGTACTGTATATTATGACAACATTTTGTTATGTTTTTGTTCGTTTTGGTCTTCGGCAAGTTTTTTTGGGGCTGTTCGTGCGCACAAACATTTTCTCGAGGTAAGCAGAAGTCGGTAGCCGAAGTCTACGTCCCTTCGTCGGTGATTGGTCAACAGTAGGGATTCTTCAATTAAGTGTTTGTTGTCATTCAAAGAGAGACTAATCGTTTTCATGTAAATTTGTTCACTAGAGAAACACTGCACCAAACATCTTAATTAAATGTAAAATTGCACAACTAAGATTTCTCAGCAAAAACGTCAAAATGAATTACAGATTTCTTGGCTTATCGGAGTTTGGCTAGGCGGCAGCTGAACCGAAGCATGCTGATGCTTTAAGACATATCTGCGGGGAAGTGGCATGAGGAAATTCCCAGTTGTCTTCGGTGGTCGCTGCCTGCGACATGTGTCCCTGTCTCTTCTCGTTGACACTCCCACTCATCATTCCAGCTGCTCCAGTGTAATTGTAGCAAACATCAAGGTCAGGACAAGGCTTTACCAAATTAACATATCTCACATATCGATCGCCCCACACTTACTTTGAAACCGACATTCAGCCCCTGCACTTTAAACTCCCTCTCCAGTTCCATCCAAATAATTTTAACATATTAAGGCTCCATAAAAGGAACAGGGTTCCAGGATTGGGGTTCCTGTTACTGAGAAATGAAAGACAATTCAGAGAAGCAGGGAACGTATTGACATCCCTTCTAAGTTAAGAAAATGGGTAATATGCAGGACATGGATATTATTACAAATCATGTTGATACAAACTGATAGATGCAGACTGCCAAACAACAAACAAAAGTTGAACACACCGACAAACACATGTTTTATATGAACATGTCACAAATTGTTAACACGTACTTTAGGTGCATGGACAAGAGATAGATAAACAGTCTGTACTATACTGTACTATAAAATCAGTTCTGGAATGTGAGACTGGCTTATGCAACCCACACTTCAAAGTCAACAGGCAGCCAAAGACTAAAGCCCTAGGTTAAAAGATCTGGCATCCTTCACTGTGTCGAGGTTACTGCTGACAGTGTCCCTTTGATAAATGTGATTACAGCAAAACACTAACTCAGAATTTGTACTATTCTACATCGTTAAACTACTCTATGCATTATTACTTAAGTGCTAGACACTAGTAGGAGGAGATGAGGGCTGAATGAACTCTACTTTGTGGTTTGTACTTGACTTGGTACAACATGTTTATAAAGCCTTACTCTTTCACTTTCCACCATATGACAGCTTTCCTCCCTCTGCCAGACGTGTACAGTACATACTCAAGGAGTCACACTTAATTAGATCTAACAAATCAGAAAGTGGAAGCTACAAACCACATCAAAGCAGAGCTCTCTCTCAAGAGAGCCACGCAGGCTGACATAACTTTATAAACTATTTTAAATCTCTGAATAATGCAAACATTTGCAGTTGAAATTAATTGAGAACGATTACAGTGAATTGTACATGGGTATACTGAATGAGCAGAACGTTTTGAAATGCGCTTAGGATAGAAGAATGTGAAAAACAAGCCTTCAATTCCCGTTGACTCCAGCTATTACTTTCAACACAATGTCCTGCTGATAAAACTGACGTCCGATAGCTGAGGCACCGGGGATTGATTTCTATGTTTGTGTAACAAACTAATTAAAGGAGTAATTGCATAGCTATACTCACACCCAGATATGGAATGGTAACTTTAAAAAGGAGACCTTTATATCAACATCAGAAAGGAAAAGTAGTTAAATTCTGAATCCGTGCTGTGTGTTTGGACTTCTAATGGAATGTTAAAGTTGCTTTACGTCTACCTTTCCTCATAAAGGAAACATAATGAAAAGATTTGTTGAGCCAGAGAATCTGCACATGAACAAAAGAAGACTAAAGGAAAGCCAGACAAGTAACTGCTGGTTCTTGGGCATTGAGGGACAAACATTTCAGGTACATAGGAGTACCAAAACGGAACATTATGCAGAATTGCTGTGCTTTGATGGAAGAATGGAGGATGCAGGACAAAGTTTTTGAAACATCAAAAGAAACCTTTGTGTGCACCGTGCTCTCTCTTCAAACATGTCTTTACTAATTGCTATGCCTATTCCCCCCCATCCACACTCCGCTTGTTTCTTTTCTATTCAGGTTGGACCACTGCAGAATTTGGGCTGATATTCACCCTGCAGAATCACAAAGGACAACAAGCAGGACACACACACACACAAAAAAAAATTCTAATGAGAAAAGATTCCTCCACCATACAACCTAGCCGCCATAGACAACCTATTATGGCCCTTTTCAAAAGGGGGAAACTCAGGGTAGGTGTACGGCTGCTGGCTCAAAGGAGGACAAGTCCCTCCCTCTGTGGGCCAAGCCCCTGGTACCACCCCAGGGAACAATAGTGGACAATCTTAATCCTCAGCACCACATAATGAGCTAAGTTTTCCTTTCAGCACATAAATGTCTCTGTGCTTAGTGTTCTAATCACAGACAAATGCCCCTGTCCCATTCACAGGCCTGAAAACCTTGTTCCTTCCTGCACCTCTCCGCTAACCCTGGTCCCTCGCTCTGTTTTTAAGTGTTTTGGGGAGTTGATGAAGTTTGAGTGCTGGACGACCTGTTAGAATGGATAGATGGAATTTAATTCATTTTATAGGAAGTATGCTTTGGATTGAGATGATTTCTATCTTTTGATTGGTCGGCATTTGCTTGGATGTTGACGGGCTTTTGTTGATGTGAGATTTTCACAGTGCATCACATTGGCGAGGAAGGCCCATATTCGCGATGGTTCGAGGGAGATGAGCTACAGATGGACAAATTTACACTCTCACTCCCTCCAGCAAGCCCCTATCTAAAACTAAACTACCCTTCTTCAACATTTGGTCAGACTTACTGAGAACAAAAAAAGACATATCATGCTAACTGTATGACAAATGTTAATGCTGTAATTTTAGTCAAAACTGTAGATAGGCTACTTAAGTTTCATTAGGGAGCATTTGTATGAGCTTGACTTACCCTGGCCCCCATTTTAATACATACAACACAGCCCCTAGACTCAAACAGAGCAGATACAAACAGAAGAAAACAAAAGATCCGAAACCAATTCAACTCCTGAGAGAAAGGAGACTTCCAACTGCAGCTGAAGCATGTAGCGCTCTGCCAGGGAGGAATTCTTCCCTTTGAGCGGCGGGTCTGCGAGGGAGAGGGCTGGATGAGGAATCCATTAAAGCAGAATGACAGCAAATAGGCTTAGGGAGAGCTGTTCTGTGGCTGGCCCAAATGAAAGGTTTGGGCTCCAAGACTACATGTTCCATTTAAGCTCTCAATGGGGACGCAGGAGCCCCCGAGGGGCAGACAAACGACCTGCCACTTCAGGAATGATGGGACAATTAAGCATTACAAATTAATAAGCCCATTAACCACCAGGGAAGGCCCACTGCCTGGCTGGGACAACTAGTACAGATCAGCTTTGAAGATTTATCAACTCTCTTTATTCTAATGAACATTTATGTAAACAAATTCAGTAAGCATTTCAAAGGCCCGGGCTTTCTCGCACCTGGACTACTGTTCAGTCGTGTGGTCAAGTGCCACAAAGAGGGACTTGGGAAAATTGCAGTTGGATCAGAACAGGGCAGCACGACTGGCCCTTAAAAGTACACGGAGAGCTAACAGTAATGGCATGTATGTCAATCTCTCATGGCTCAAAGTGGAAGAGAGTGACTTCCTCATTACTTGTTTTTATAAGAGATGTTGACAAGCTGGAGGTACCAAGCTGTCTGTTTAAAATACTAGCACACAGCTCGGACACCCATAGTGTGTTCTGAATTCTATAATGAATGTATTGTAATGTTTTTAAAATTGTATAACAGCCTTAAGTTTGCCGGACCCCAGGAAGAGTAGGCAGCAGCTAATGAGGATCCATAATAAATAAAAATAAAAATCATTCAGTGAACAGCATTGGCTTTGCTCTGAAGAGGTTGAGCTAGTATCTCCAGATTTCCAGAGCTGATGTCTGCCTGCATTGCAGCTCTAACAAACAAAAAGGAATGTGACTCTTTCTACTTTCCTCCATTTCTCTAGCTTGTTTCCGTCTTTCTATGGTCGGTGAAATGATGCAGAACCGCGATGTGGGGCGCGTTGACCCATGACAGTACAGCTCCCTCTCCGGGCCACAGGAACAGGCAGGCGTGAAATGGAAGTCAGGGCCCCCGTGCTGGGGTGCAGTGGGGCTCTGTCCCTGCCTCACTGGTCTGTTGCCGTTTTCTTTTCCGGCTTTTTGAATAACTGCTTGCAAACACCTTTGAAACCTGAAGCCCAACTTCCACCTTTGGCATGGCAACCCCTCCGGACTGCCATGTTGACATTTGGGTTGTTTTCAAATGCCATCTTCATTTCCTCTGTGCTGTTTCCACGGGAGTCTGATCTAGGGCTGTGACAGTCATGAAATGTTGTTTGCCGGTTATTGTCATTAAAAAAACTGCCGCTCTCACAGTAATTGACTGTTGATCAACATAAACACGTGTAGCATCTCCAGGCCTCCACGCATACAAGCTGCTGATGTGTGCCTGTGGAACATCTACATTCAAAAAAAGTCTAATAAATCAATTGAATATACGCCATCATAATAAATACATGATTTTTTTTCGGCAGGTCTAAAGAAACATTTTGATATTAAGAAAATATATTTCAGAAGAATAGAATATGAGTTGGCCTACTGTATGTTATATCACTATGTACCATATATTTTTATTTATTTAACCTTTATTTAACTAGGCAAGTCAGTTAAGAACAAATTATTATTTACAATGACGGCCTACACCGCCCAAACCTGGACGACGCTGGGCCAATCGTGCGCCGCCCTATGGGACTCCCAATCACGGCCGGTTCTGATACAGCCTGTATTCGAACCAGAATGTCTGTAGTGACGCCTCTAGCACTGAGATGCAGTGCTTTAGACCGCTGCTCCACTCGGGAGCCTGGGGTCCGGCAAAATTAAGGCAGTTATACAATTTTAAAAACATTACAATAGATTAATTACAGAATTCACAACACACTAAGTGTGTGCCCTCAGGCTCATACTCCACTACCACATATCTACAATGAAAAGTCCATGTGTACATGTGTGTATAGTGTGTATGTTATCATGTTGTATGCATGTGTCTGTACCTATGTTTGTGTTACTTCACAGCCATGCAATAGGCTGTAGGCTTGTTAATTTAGCAGACAAGTCCCATGCCATTATTTTATATTATATGATTTTATAGCAAGAAGATTATAATTGAGCTTAGCTTAATAAAATATAAATTATATTTTTTACATTCTGGAGCTAGAGTGACCATTGAGCATAAAAGTGATCTTTTTAAAAGGGTCCTATATGCTAGATTTAGAGTTATTTGTCAACTTTAGTTGTGAATGATACAAACCTTAGAATGCCTTAGAGATCAAAAGATATATGGGCTGCATGATGCGACTATAGGCTATTGACGATTTGAGAAAGTCTCAAAAAAAAGCTTGCACTCTGTTCCTTGCCTCAGGCTGCACACGCTGTTCTCTCCAGCTCTCATCAAGTGATCATTATTTCACCCATCAGACTATTCTCAATATAATCTTGTCTTTATTAATATGTCAAATTTGTTTATTTCGATTGGCCCATAATCAAATGGGCAGGAACAGGAGCAAGTGACACTCAATTAGCGAATGGAGGCCACTTTCCCGCCGGTTCATTCCATGTTGGATAGGATATTCCGGTTATTTCACTGTGTAACAGGTGATACTCAGCCCAAACTCTGTATGCCATGGGCTTTCCAACCCTGTTCTTGCAGCCACCCAGTGGTTAATTTGGAAAACCAAAGTGAAATCTGTTTGGGAACATCGATACACAATAAAACATATTTCATTAAAAAGTTGACAGCCCCTTTCTTTGCGCGCTGGAGAAAGAAATGAAGGAGTGAGATAGTCTGTAACTAAAGGTAATGTGTTAGCCTATTAATTATGAAAAAAATGCCCTATTACTAGGCTATTCAAAATCAAATACAAATTCACTATAATGTAGGCTAACTCTGAATTTGTTAAATTTAGGCAGGAACAATTATGTAAACAAAGATATCTGAATTCAGATTTTGTAAATGTTTTTCTGCCTTCATTAATATGTGGGTAGGCAATGTATATAACGGCACAATCATTATTTGAATTCAGCCTCTGATCTCTCCAACAATTTGATAGGGAGGCATTGTTATCAGCTAGTGGATAGGATAGCAAAGCTCTAGTTAAGATTGTACTGTAGGCACAACAATCTGACTCTAATGAACTAAACGATACAATATTACTATGGTCTGGGGATGAATTTGCTGCAGGGAATATGGCTTTTTTATTGACTGGTATGTACTGTACCCAATGCCGAAGTTACACTAAAAAGATCTGAGGGATGTGTGCAGCTTATTGCATGTATACTACTCCTGCAAGACATGGCATTCCTCACTTTTACGCTGTGAGAAAAAGGTCCGTGAATTCTAACATGAGGGAGAGCAGAAGCTCTGTCCACTTCCACAGCATCTCACTGTAACACTGTTCCCCTTCCAGGGCTTACGTCCCATATGGAACGCTATTCCCTTTATAGCGCACTACTTTTGACCAGTGCTCATAGGGCTCTGGGTTAAAAGTAGTGGACTATATAGGGAATTAGGTGCAATTTGGGATGCATACTCTGTAACCCTGTTCACCTTCTTGATCTCTCCCTACTACAGGCTGTCAGTCAACCCCTGGTTCCTGGAATACCCCTGGAATAGCCTTCATTTCTCAGAACAAGAATATACAGAAGAATTTCATAAGAAAGTTCTTTGTTTCTGACCATTTTGAGCCAGTAATCGAACCCACAAATACTAATGCTCCAGATACTCAACTAGTCTAAAGAAGGACAGTTTTCAGCTGTGCTAACATAATTGCAAAAGGGTTTTCTAATGATCAATTAGCCTTTTTGAAATGCTAAACTTGGATTAGCTAAYACAACGTGCCATTGGAACACAGGAGTGATGGTTGCTAATAAATGGGCCTCTGTACACTTATGTAGATATTCCATAAAAAAAAATCTGCCGTTTCTAGCTACAATAGTCATTTACAACATTAATGTCTACAAAGTATTTCTGATCAATTTGATGTTATTTTAATGGACAAAAAATGTGCTTTTCTTTCAAAAACAAGGACATTTCTAAGTGACCCCAAACTTTGGAACGGTAGTAATACGATACACAACACAGCACACAGACACACACACACACACACACACACACACACACACACACACACACACACACACACAGTATAATTCTACGTATTTTTGCTGCCTCTGGGCTTCAGATCCGGTCAGCCCCTGCATTATCCAGCCTGCCAACACTTTGGGCTCTTTCGTCTCTCTGTCAAAGAGACACCAGATTTCTCAATTAAACTACAGAAACCTGAGTCAATGCCTCAGAGCTCTTTTCAATTTATTCAACATCTAATGGAATATCGTGGAGAGCACCCATGAAGGTTGTGATATTGGTCGTAATATGATCTCTTTTTTTAGGTTCTGCACCGAGACAGCTGTGGAATTTGATACTTGTGTCATGGTGCGGAGAGAGAGTGTGATTAAGGAGAACAGGCAGGCCCAGAGAGTTTGCTTCCAGTTGATTTACCTTCCTGTTCAAACTAAAATGTATTTCTCTGTGTTTTTTCAGTACAGACTCAAGGTCTGTGTGCCGTGGAACATGGATACAGAGCGCCTGCCTGTGCTGAGAAGAACATTCTGAGAATTACAATGGCGTGACAGGACACCCTTGTGATCATACACTAAATGTTTCAGAAAGTTGTCTACCATATGCAGTAATTGTTACAACTCAACATATGTAAAACATATCACCAATAGTGTGTGAATATCTTGTATTTAAGATGAGTGGCTCTAGTACCACAAATTCCAGTACCTTTAGCAATACTCTTACTAACAATGAATAACAGACCGTTCCAGAGCCTATCACAGTTGTATACATGGAGGATGGACATATAGAAGGCAGAGAGAGTGACATTGACCCCTCACTCCGACAATCACCAGTGCAAACAACCATTTCGCCAGGCAGTCAGGCAGTCTGACCAGCAGCAGTCACATTCTGGTCAGATTAACCTGTCCTCATGAAAAAAAGTGTTTATTTTATCTGAAGAAAAAAAACACGATTCAATATCAGTCAGGCACATCCCTGTTTGGACACAAAATGTGACCTTAAGAACATGACATTTGGAGAATTCAGAGACTTATCTTGTTCAACTCCTGAAAAGTATCCTGACCCCTCCTGTCTCAGCCTCCAGTATTTATGCTGCAGTAGTTTATGTGTCGGAGGGATAGGGTCAGTCTGTTATATTGGAGTATTTCTCCTGTCTTATCCGGTGTCCTGTGTGAATTTAAGTATGCTCTCTCTAATTCTCTCTCTCTCTCTTTATTTCTTTCTTTCTCTCTCTCGGAGGACCTGAGCCCTAGGACCATGCTTCAGGACTACCTGGCCTGATGACTCCTTGCTGTCCCCAGTCCACCTGGCCATACTGCTGCTCCAGTTTCAACTGTTCTGCCTGCGGATATGGAACCCTGACCTGTTCACCGGACGTGCTACCTGTCCCAGACCTGCTGTTTTCAACTCTCTAGAGACAGCAGGAGCGGTAGAGATACTCTGAATGATCGGCTATGAAAAGCCAACCGACATTTACTCCTGAGGTGCTGACCTGTTGCACCCTCGACAACCACTGTGATTATTATTATTTGACCCAGCTGGTCATCTATGAACACTTTAACATCTTGGCCATGTTCTGTTATAATCTCCACCCGGCACAGCCAGAAGAGGACTGGCCCCCCCTCATAGCCTGGTTCCTCTCTAGATTTCTTCCTAGGTTCTGGCCTTTCTAAGGAGTTTTTCCTAGCCACTGTGTTTCTACACCTGCATTGCTTGCTGTTTGGGGTTTTAGGCTGGGTTTCTGTACAGCACTTTGTGACATCAGCTGATGTAAGAAGGGCTTTATAAATACATTTGATTTGAAAAGGAAAACAAATATTGCTGCTGGTAACGGTTATCACTTTCATCGTAGTCATATGTCTACACTCCATCCCACCACTTTTTTTTGCATGTGCAAAAAACAACCTGTATTATGGGATCAACAGAGCGCCGTAATCATAAATAGTAAAGTTTGGTTACTGAACCATACCGTAGACAGGCTGGTACAGGTACACATCTCTTCCCATTATCTTTAGACTACAGTAAAAGCCCTGGTTTAATCCTAAGAGAACCAGGTACGTACATAGAAACATATATACAGTCTATCTGCCTAAATGTTCTTCCTGGTCCAGGATCAGTCCCAGATGTTTGCTCAGTATGGACTTCTAGCGCCGGAGCAAGCTGCAAAAATCCCCATAAATCACATTGTCACTTCCAACCAGCTCCCTTACACACATGTCTATCCAACACTCAGTTCTAGGCACGCTTGTATTGTTATCACATCACACCAGTAAATCCAATAGTGCCATTCACGATGGTGCAGTATACAACTTCATAAATGTGAGAAGTAGCACTGAGTACAGTACAAGTTGTGGGTCCTATCATTAAGCCATTCTCCATCTCTCTTTGACACTGTAGCTTAGAGGAACAATTTAGTTCTTTAACCAGGCCTGTTTGATGGTAGAACTCCAAATCCCCATGTCCTCCTGCTATGTGAGCCTCATCCTCCAACTGAATAATCCCCAGTCAAAACAAATGGATGCCAAAGGAAGGCATTAGTAAAGTGATGGATCAAAATTTACAGAATGGGTACCTGGAGGAAAATGGGGAAGGGTCATGCTTTTTTAATTTCAGTCAAGGGGAGGGTTTAGTATATATTTGTTTATCTAGTCCATGGGAGGGTCATGTAATTTGTAATTTATGACATTTTAATGTGTCTTATTGTTTTAGAATGTTTCTATAGGCTATATATCGATGTGTGCACAATGCCGCCACTCATCTCTGATTCTCTGCTGAGCGCGCATTATCAAGTGTGCCTATAGGCTATTTAGTATTGTCTCAATCAAAAGATCCATAGCTATAGGCTACGAAGTGCGTGCTCGGATAAGCACAGAGCAAAGTTATATTTCTAAGAAAATGTACTTTCTTCCTGACTGGGATGGTGCAAATAAACTTTTTAGCAATTTGGCAATTTGCATTTGTATTTATTATGCGTCCCAATTAGCGAAGGCAGCAGCTACTCTTCCTGTGGTCGGCAATGGATATTCCAACCCTGAGCCCCAGCCTGCTCTTGCTGATCAAAACTATTTTTTGTGCTGCCTAACCAATGATGTGCTGTGTAGGCCTACAATGGCAGTTCAGGAGGATTGTGAAGAACCCAGCAGCGTTGCAGTTCTTGACACACTCAAACCGGTGCTCGTGGCACCTGATACCATACCCCGTTCAAAAGAGCTTAAATATGTTGTCTTGCCCATTTACCCTCTGAATGGCACACATACATAATCCATGTCTCATTTGTCTCAAGGCTTAAAAATCTTTCATAAACCTGTCTCCTACCCTTCAACTACACTGATTGAAGTGAAACAATAAGGGGTGACATCAGTAAGGGATTATAGCTTTCACCGGGTCAGTCTGTCATAGAAAGAGCAGATGTTACTAATGTTTTGTTTGCCATGTGTTATGTATTTTCAGTGTTTTCTCGTGCTATTTTGAATGCAATGTTTGATTATGTAAATTCTGCATTTCTTCAGTTTGTGTAAACTGTGAGTAACAATAAATAAAGCCAAAGTCAAAGTCGCTCATTGCCTTGTTCGCTATATAAAATACACTACATGACCAAAAGTATGTGGACAACTGCTGATCAAACATCTCATTCCAAAATCATGGACATTATTATAGAGTTGGCCGCCCCTTTGCTGCCATAACAGCCTTCACTCTTCTGGGAAGGATTTCCATTAGATGTTGGAACATGCTGTGGGGACTTGCTTCCATTCAGCCACAAGAGCACTAGTGATGTCGGGCGATTAGGCCTGGCTCGCAGTCAGGTGTTCGATGGGGTTGAGGTCAGGGCTCTGTGCAGGCCAGTCAAGTTCTTCCATACCGATCTCGACAAACCATTTCTGTATGGACCTCGCTTTGTGCACGAGGGCATTATCATGCTGAAACAGGAAAGGACCAACTGTTGCCACAAAGTTGGATGCACAGAATTGTCCGGAATGTAATTGTATGCTGTAGCGTTAAGATGTCCCTACACTGGAACTAAGGGGCCTAGCCCGAACCATGAAAAACCTCCTCCACCAAACTTTACAGTTGCCACTATGCATTGGAGCAGGTAGCGTTCTCCTGGCATTCGCCAAACCCAGATTCGTCCGTTGGACTGCCAGATGGTGAAGCGTGATTCATTACTCCAGAGATTGCATTTCCACTGCTCCAGAGTCCAATGGAGTCGAGCTTTACACCACTCCAGCCAACACTTGGCATTGCGCATGGTGATCTTAGGCTTGTGTGCGGCTGTTCGGCCATGGAAGCCCATTTCATGAAGCTCCCGACGAACAGCTCTTGTGCTGACGTTGTTTCCAGAGGCAGTTAGGACTCGGTAGTGAGTGTTGCAACCGAGGACAGACACTTTTTACGAGCTACGCGCTTCAGCACTCGGCGGTCTCGTTCTGTTAGATTGTGTGCCCTACCACTTCGCGGCTGAGCTGTGTTGCTCGTAGACATTTCCACTTCACCCCAACAGCACTTAGAGTTGACCGGAGCAGCTCTAGCAGGGCAGAAATTTGACAAACTGACTTTTTGGAAAGGTGGCATCCTATAATAGTGCCACGTTGAAAGTCAATGAGCTCTTCAGTAAGGCCATTCTACTGCCAATGTTTGTCTATGGAGATTGCATGGCCAATTTTATACACCAGTCAGGGGTGTGGCTGAAATAGCCCGAAGCCACTAATTGGAAGGGATGTCCACATACTTTTGTATATATAGTGTATCAATGTGACCTAGAAATAGGATGACAATAGTTTTTGTAATTTCTCAATAAATCATTGTAGCCTAATGGCAGGCAGGAATTGAGCTTCAAGTAGGCCTACAGATATTCTACAATTAAACAGAATAATTAAAATTAAGAAAAAGGTTAAGCGACGTTGCCATAGACCTAATATGTTGACCTTTAGATTATTGGTTAGGCTACTGTGAAATGTGTGAGCTTTTAGATAATAGTAGCCTATAGGCCTAATAGAGACGAATATTGAAGCAGCTCAGATGTAGCCTAATGGCTTAATACTAGGTAGGTCTATCGACTACACATACATGAAAGTGATGTCAATATTTAGCCTAATAATCTAGCTATTATATCATTTTGTCATCTCGGTTTTCAGATGTTATATTTTATCTATCCTTGCTTCGCTTGTTTATAACATTGCAAACTTTTCAGGCTATTTATATTCAACTATGAAGTATTCGGAGGTCACAATGAGACAGATAAACATCTTCATTCTTTGTTGAGCAGAGATTTTCTGTGCGTTAAGTGACGCAGGAGGGCTAACAACGCTCTTAGCTGTTCTACGAGTGGTCTGAGGCAGGCATTAGATTACGAGCGACTTCAAGTGCAACGCTAAAAAAGACGGTTCTGGGAAACGGCTCGGAAATGTAAAGGTACTCTTATGAAGTTTCTAACGATGAACTTAGCCTTAAGATGCTTTTAGAAAACCAGGCCCTGGACTCGAATTGATGAGGTTTGAAAAGGTATGCCATAGCCCTACCTTTCATTAAAGAAAATGGCAAAAATCACAGGCCTATCCATTGTTATAAAAAACAGATCCGTTGCATTTTGGTCTGCGATGCTATATGCTAGAAACAAGCTGTAAAATACCCGGGAAAAACGTGACTCCGACACATATGGGGATATCATTGTTTAGTTTCTTTGACATTCAGAGGCTGCGCTACAACCTTCTATAGCCAAGGATTTAAAAAAATTATTTTGCTTTGGAAGTAATCTAATTAATTCACTTTCAACTGATTTAGATATTCACTTTCTGTACAATAGAAGCTGTTAAAACCCAGACAGCCTTTAGGGAAACACTTGTGACCTTCCCTCATCGGGTTAAGGTAAGCCATGGAAGAAGAGTAGCAAGCAGTTAAAGCTTACATTCTTCTGCGTCGGTAGGCCTACTCTGTCTGGGGTGGAAAGGTAGGCCTACCTTCCGAAAGTACCATGCTCAGATTCCTAATGACGACTCAGATTTTTTTATTATTTGCAAACGGGGACAGTTTCGTTGCAAACAATACACACTGATTTGGCATTGGAGAAATATGATAAGATGAACATAGGCCTCTCTCTCTCTCCATTCTTAGCCTGTAATTTCTGTGGTGTTAAAAAAATGATTCTGCTAACATGTAAAATTACTTAGAATTGCATGAAATGTTTATAAAAAGGCAATTTTTTCACAGACCTGCACATATGATAGATTCAATGCTTTTACTATAAAGTAGATATTTCCACCCCCTACTGTTGTCCACTGTGGTCTGTGAACCCACAACCTTCTGGCCCGCAGCCCTATGCACTATCAAAATTCCTGCGATGCCGTGTAATGCTTACAGTACAAAGAACCGTTTCTATAAAGGCATATATAAGGCTCTGGTCTATCTAAGAAGCGAGGGTATATGGTAGGCATGTTCTCTCCACTATGTTTGAATTATTCATTTGGGTATAGGGGTCACGGGCTTATTTTTTCCCCAAGTGTTCAGGGAGGGTTTAGGTCAAATATATTTTGCTGAAGGGAGGGCCACCCATTTTCATTTCAGAGAGGTCCGAATTTCTCCATGCAACTGTTATTATAAATAACATTCACTCCCTAAACAAACCGGGATGCTCGGGTAGCAAAAGGAAAAATAAATCTGTTATCATGGCAGCCTGCAGAGTGTAGTAGTAGGACATTCATTCACAAACATACTGTTGAAGGGGATGGAGCGGGAGGGAGGGAAGAGAAATACCAGCGAGTGACCCAACAATGGAGGGGAAGGGGAGGGAGGCCGAGGCAGGGCCTGCCACTGACGGATGGACAGAGATGCCTTTACCAGCTGGATGGAGGAAGGGCAGGGCTCCAACAGACTCCTCTCATCAACCAGTCAGTCTTCAACATAACATTGAAATAATGCTGCTGGGGTGACTCACTCTATAGAGGCAGACATATGTACAACCTCCCACTCATTTGGTTGAAAGACTGGGCCAAATGCAATGGTCAGAAATCAAACTTATTAAAGACAGGGTTTGAGAAATACACGTGTCTCTGGCGCCAGTGCGGTGACCATGCAAAATGTATTTGTAATATCCGCTATCCCCTCAATCGCCTGCTTCCAACTTGCTCATACACCCCCTGTAACTATTCCCCAGGTCGTTGCTGTGAATGAGAATGTGTTCTCAGTCAACTTACCTGGTAAAATAAGAGTAAAAAAAAGCCAACTCAGTCTGCTGTGCCTGCTCCTGTGGTCCATCAACCAGCTCACTGTCTATAATAAATCCATACACCATCCATGCACAATACTCACTGTACTTACTAAATGGTCTTGTTACTGGGTTATTACGCCTTATGATAATATTTGAATATACATGTAAATGAATAGCTGGGCCATAATAGCGAGCAAACGTTACTTGAGCCCTATAGTCATAACAGACTATCATCAGCCTTGCTGGTCCCGTGGCTGACGCCTGCATATAATCAGAGAGGCTTTGACTCCCCATGGTCCCATTTGCCAGCACACTGATATCCTGCACTCAGTAAAAACAGATATGCAAGGAGAAAGAAATGATGAACAAGTGTTGTCACATAACTCTCCCAACTGGCTTCTGTAACCGGGTCGAACAGTAGATGATGTGTGTGATCAAATACAATAAAGTAGAAAAGGAGAACTGTGAAAATACTTCAACAAATGAAATGTGGTCCGTGAAGCAGGAGTTGGAAGGGCAGCCAGAGACTTGAGCCATAATGGGAAAAAAGTGGGGGGAAAAAACTGCAGATAAAAACAACAAGGCTCTTTTAGTCCAGGTTTGGGTTAGACTTTGCCTTTCCAACAACCAAACATGCACGATCATTATTGGGGGTACACAAGAGAAGCATAGATTCATCTATATTTTCATGTTTGATTCAGAGTTCACCAAGCAGATTGGTTGGGCTAATGAAAATGCACTTGTCTATTTCCATACTAAGTGGACCTCTGTAGGGATCTTAGTTAACGTGTACGTTCTCTGACTGCAATATACTGCATATGGACCTCAAATTGAACACCTCTCATTCCTGCCACATGAACAACATGCCGGCTGGGCTTGGGTTACATGAGAGGAAGCGAGCCAACAATGAGATTAGAAAACAAGGAGTTCAAGAGGCCTGACTAAACGACATCTCCAGGCCCGTGTCGGCACTTCAAAGGTGGGCTGGCACCCAGAGCACCCAGGCTGGGGGAGGGGGCGGGGAGAAGGCAGGAGGAGCAGCTGCTGATGAGGTCATCTGGGCAGCTGCCTCTCTCCACACCTCACAGGCCCAGGCAGCCATCACTGGGGCCCGGCCTCCTAGCATGACAGAACTACTGCAGACCTCCATTCAGACTCTCTCTCTCTCGCTCTCCCTTTTTCTCTCCTACTCAGCCATTCACAGCCCTCTTTTCACTTTGCTTAACTTCCCCAAACATTTCCCGCTCATCCTTAAACCTTAGTTTTCTTCCTTTCTCTCTCTTGCATTTCCTTACTATGATTCATGCCAACATTTTACGAGTACAATACCCATTTTGCTTATTAAATATAACATTTATTGGACATGTTCTTCATTCAGGCACCATAATAGGCATGTGCATCCACACACTGCGGCCAATGCCAAATGACCACAGCACAGGCCCAACACAAACAGCCCATTCATAGCCTTTGGAAGCGCACACCACTCAATTCTGCTCCTTTCGTCTAGAATTACAGCTAGTGGATTAGGGCAACAAATAAAAGGCCAATCAATCTAGCCATGCTAATCTGGGCCTGGCAGTGAACAGGGCCAATGTCTGCGTCCCGAATGGCACCCTTTTCTCTATGGGCTCTGGTGAAAAGTAGTGCACTATGCACTGTACAAAACATTAGGAACACCTTTTTCCATGACATAGATTGACTCTCTCTCTTTCCATGACATAGATTGACCAGGTGAATCCAAGTGAAAGCTATGATCCTTTCTGATATCACTTGTTAAATCCACTTCAATCAGTGTAGATGAAGGGGTTAAATAACTATTTTTAAGCCTTGAGATAATTGAGACATTGATTGTGTGTGTGCTATTCAGAGGTTGAATGGGAAAGAAAGGATTTATGTGCCTTTGAATGGGGTATGGTAGTAGGTGCTAGGCGCACCGGTTTGAGTGTGTCAAGAACTGCAAAGCTGCTGGGTTTTTCATGCTCAACAGTTTCCCGTGTGTATCAAGAATGGTCCACCACCCAAAGGACATCCAACCAACTTGACAAAACTGTGGCAAGCATTTGAGTCAACATGGGCCAGCATCCCTGTGGAACGCTTTCGACACCTTGTAGAGTCCATGCCCTGACAAATTGAGGCTGTTATAAAGGCAAAAGGGGGTGCAACTCAACATTAGAAAGGTATGCCATTTGGGACGTAGCCAATGTGAGGCTGAGGGTGGGTCAGTGGATTACCCTTCTTCCTTTGTCCCAGTGGCAGCCATTCTGGCCCAGCAGCCAGGGGCTACGTACGCTAAAGCCCAGTTAATGATGTTGTAACATCGGTACTGTTCAGACTAATCGAGGACTTGTGTTTCCAAACACAGCAATAATTGTTGCCAGTTTGGCTTTTTATGATATTAGTTATGTGTCTACAGACATCTGTCAGAGCATGTTCATTACAACATTTCCCTGAGTTGTTAGGGCACTAGTCAAACTAGTGAATAAGGACTGGCTAAAGAAAACAACCCTGCCAGATGAAACCCTGACAGTAGGAATGAGCACGCTCCACACAGGCCTCGAACACACACAGTTAAATATAATCACACCCACTCATATACAAGCACACACATTGAACCAATGCGTACACCGAAAAAGGAAAAGAAACACATATACTGTATGAACATGCACATTCTCATCCATGGGATGAGGGTTCATGTCATTAAATAGTTAGGGTTTGGAGGGAGGGAGAGAGAGAGAGAGAGAGAGAGGAAGGGCAATCACAAGACCAGCCCATGGATGAATGACCCTCCCTCCATCCCAGCGTCCGTCTCTCCCCAGGACACCCTGCCAAATTAGGCACTGATTCATTAGGCAGACACCCAGACCACTCAGGCTCAGGCCCCACTCTCCTATACTTTCACTCTCCTTTCCTCAGACAAGACATGGCTTATAGCTAGGGCTGTTGCAGTGACCCTATTACCTCCAAACTGGCGGTCACGAGTCATGAAGGCAGTCACATTCCAAGTGACCGTTAAGATCACGGTAATTAGGCATCTCCAAGCTCTGATGCTGCTGATGGTCATTAGTAGCCTACCAAACTTGCTAACTGACTGGTACTCAGCACTCTACATCCATGCAAATGTAATTGAAAATCTAATCAAACACTTCATGAGAGCCCATGAGCTCATGTTGCGCAGCAATTCTATAGGCTATGCAATTGCGCGAGAAAATAGAGTGATGGCTTCTATTAAAAAGAGGAGGATCCCATCAAGGCTCCCGATTGGGACAGCTGTCTAAGGCACAGCATCTCAGTGCTAGAGGCATCACTACAGACCCTGGTTCGATTCCAGGCTGTATCACAACCGGCCGTGATTGGGAGTCCCATAGGGCGGCGAACAATTGGCACAGCGTCGTCCGGGTTGGGCCGTCATTGTAAACAAGAAATTGTTCTTAACTGACTTGCCTAGTTAAATAAAGGTTAAAAAAAATTCCCAGACTATGTTTAGAATATTGATTTCTCGCACAGAATTGGTCAAGCCAATGCAGCACCGCAGATCCCTGTCAAAATAGGCATTCAGGATGCGGCCACCTTGTTGGACACAGGTAGTATGGTCACTCTCATCAAGCCTCAATTTGCTGCCGACCCCTTAACAGCCCATAACAGTGGCTTGTATGCATGGAGATACGAAAGGTTACCCCACCTGCCACGAGGAAGGTGCAAACCCCTCAAGAAGATGTCCTACTGGGCTAGGCTAATTTTCCAGAGATTCTGGAGCAGAGGGGTTACTAGGAGAACAGCTTGGGGAAAAGGAGAATGGTTCGCCAACGTAGAAGCGTCATACCAGCCTGCTGACCCCTTAACAGCCCATAACAGTGGCTTGTATACATGGAGATACGAAAGGTTACCCCACCTGCCACGAGGAAGGTGCAAACCCCTCAAGGTAGCTTTGTGATTGTAGCTGGGATAGTAAAGAAAATCCAAGTAGATGTCCTACTGGGCTAGGCTAATTTTCCAGAGATTCTGGAGCAGAGGGGTTACAGCCCCTAGGAGAACAGCTTGGGGAAAAGGAGAATGGTTCGCCAACGTAGAAGCGTCATACCAGCCTGTGCTGCTGCTTCCCCCTCGGCTCCCCCAGCACCGACCGAGATAAAGAGAACCCCGGGGAGGAGAACTACCCTGGCGAAATGTTTTCAGAATTTCCCTTTGCGGAGGAAGGAAAGGGAACCTCCCCGGGACAGTTTGTCACTGCCCAACTCACCGATCCCAACCTGGAGCAGGTGAGGATGAGAGCTGTCGGTGGAAAACCAGTAGATGGGGTGAGTGATCGTGCCTTTCCAAATTTTGCGGTCAAAAATAATTTATTTGATCAGGTTGTGAAAGTGGGAGACGAAATGGTAGTGCCCAAATTTTACATCTCCAAAGCCTATACCTAGCACATTCACATTTGCTTGGACCACACCTAGAAGTGGAGAAAACCTATGATCGGATCCTGGCTTGGTTCTACTGGCCCGGAGTGAAGAGGGCTGTCCAGGATTACTGCCGACAGTGTGCTGAATGCCAGAAAACAGCCCCAAAATGTAACCTAGCAAAATCCCTTTACCAATGATCGAGATCCCTTTTCAGAGGATAGCCATGGACATAGTGGGACCTCTGCCGAAGTCCAATCGAGGACATAGGTACATCTTGGTAATCATGGACTACGCCACCCGCAATCCTGAGACCATCCCACTACGTGCCACCAGCGCCCGTGCCGTGGCACGGGAACTGTTCCTTATCTTCAGTCGGGTGGGGATTGCAGAATAAGTCCTGACCGATAAAGGATTGTGCTTCATGTCCCGGGTAATGAAATGAAATGCGCAGGATGTTAAAGGTGAGCCAAATCCGTACTTCTGCGTAGCATCCCCAAACCGATGGGCTTGTGTTAAGGAAAGCCATTGACGCAGAAGGAAAAAATTGGGACCAGCTAATATCCTTTGTTCTGTTTTCCATCAGAGAGGTGCCACAGGCATCCATAGGATTCTCATCCTTCGAACTCCTGTACGGCAGACGGGCCCGGGCATGCTGGACGTGGCAAAAGAGGCCTGGGAGCAACAACTTTCCCCTCACCAGTCAGTTACTGAATACGCGGAGGAGATGCGCCACTACATGGTGTGAGTCTGGCCTCTGATGCAGGAACACATGCTCCAGGCTCAGCAGAACCAAGCTTGGGTCTACAACAGGGGGGCCCATCTCCGCGAATTCACTCCAGGAGAACTGGTCTTAGTACTCATCCCCACCTCCAAATTCCTGGCCACGAGTGAAGAACGAGTGAATGCGGTGAACTACAAAGTAAAGCAACTAGGGCGATGCAAACCCACCTAGTTATATCACTTGAACCTTCTAAAGCAGTGGCATGCCCCTCCCCGGGAGAGAGTGACTGCCCTATCTGGTGTACCCCAATGTTTCCAGAAATACCGCTAGGTCCCCAGATTGAGACCTCAGCAGCAAAAGGTGGAGGCTCTTTCAACCTGGCCTTAGCCTACCACAAAGAAGCAGGTAAAAACTTTCCTTGTGCTGTTGGGGTATTATCAACGGTTTATTCCCCAGTTTGCCACGACTGCTGCACCTCCCCGCAACTTTGGTTTAAGCACCGCAGAGCGGTCTCCGCATGTCTTATTTTATTGTGAATTTCACCTCTGACTCCCCTAGGCTGCCACAGTATGCTATTCTCTTCTAAAATAGACTACATTTTCTTCCTATCATGTTTCTTTAGACATGTCTGTTCACAGAGAACAATACAGGAGGAGAGATATGTAGGGGTATTTCTGTGTCTTATTGTTCAAGTCAAGTTCACTCGTTTCTTGGCCTGGTGTCACGGGGGTGGTGGTGATTCTCCAACAGCATGAATGTGGAAGAGGAGCCATTCCACTGATGAGCATGATATGTCTATAACCACTAACCAATGGCAGAGCAGACATGTGTAATCATACACATATTAGAGCCACTTTGCTCCCATCCAGGGAGAGGAGGAGATACTGGACTGTGTGGTAGTGGATGGAAGCCTAGTCTTAGATCTGTTCACTCTGTCTTGCCAACTCCTATGGTCATTGTCACACCCCAAGACAGCAGATCTGAGATCAGGCTAGGTGGATGGGGAGGAGACTCACCGATGATGATGAGGGTGTAGTTGATGTTGACGCTGCCGAAGCCATTGGTGGCCTTGCAGATGAAGGTGCCTGAGTCCTCGGCCTCCACATCTTTTATGCGCAGTGCCTGCTGCAGCACCCGGAAGCGCATCCAGCCGCTGTGGATGTTGCGGCCGTCCTTGGTCCACATGATGAGGGGTGGCGGGTCGCCCTCCACTGGGCACTGCAGCTTCATGGTGCGCCCGATCCGCACCGTCTGCCGGTGGGCGATCTTCTCTGCCACGCGGGGAGGCCCTGGGACAGGAGAGGGAGACGTAAGAGTGTTACAATGGGACATACAGTATTTTACAGAAAACTGATTCAATCAGTAATATGTAGCTACAGTGTCATACTTCAGGCAGAGATTGGCTGCCATACAGAACAGAACAAAGCAGAGCCTGGTAACGACTATAATCTGAACTGATATCATGTTCCAGCCATGAAAACATCAACCTTAAACAGAAGCTGGTGTGTCCTGATTTGAGGATTAGAAAAACAGTGTGTCTGTGAGGAGATGTTAAGATTAAATGAAAGGTGGAGCGGAGAGGGGGAATTTGAGGGGGTGATTTAAAAAAGGGAGAGTATGCATAGGAGAGTGGGAGAAAGGCAGACAGACAGAAAGAAAAGACAGAAGGGATTCATCTTCTTTCATCTCCATTCTCTCCTCTTAAATAAATGTGATGCTGGATATGGATCCCAGCAGTCTAAAACAGATCCATGTGAGCAGCATGTCTGAAACCTGGCTCATCTTTCTGCATAAATCACATCATGCTGATACACAGTAACATTTACACAGAGTTCAGTCCCTGGGCACCAGAGGTTAACAAGCCTTTACTGCCTCGTAACTCACACATCTTGAGCTCTCGTACCATCCAAAGTCAACCTTTTTAATAGCCAAAGTGAAATAAATCTAAGAAAAATGCTAACACTAAATATTTGACTACAGGACAACTCGTGTTTAATGTGGTTAGCGTTAGCCGTCCATAGAGCTAGCTGTGCAGTGTTGATGTGTGGAGAGAGGCTTTAGTGATGGCTTCTCCAGTCCACACACTGCATGGCTCACCCGTCGGAGTCTGGAGGCAGGAAATTGATAGTGTCACTGTTTATGTCTGTGGGGAAATGGTAACCACCGTCCCTTGTCAGCTGGCCACGTCACCCTACCGTGCTGTGTCTATCTCATTGGGTTGTTTGTGTGCTGGTCTTACTACTCTGTGTGTGTGTATGTGTGTGTGTGTGTGTGTGTGTGTGTGTGTGTGTGTGTGTGTGTGTGTGTGTGTGTGTGTGTGGTGTGTGTGGTGTGTGTGTGTGTGTGTGTGTGTCAGTATCACTACAATGTGCTCCGTGGTTATTTGATTCTTCCTGGTTAACCCCCCAGAGTACACTTACAGAGCTCCCTCTCTCTACCATGCTTTGAGTCATGCTAATGCCCGTTAGCGTAAAGCTAATTCCAGATTTGATTCATATGACTGGCATGAAATGCAGTCCAATGAAGCCTTTGATGAGAAACATATGCGAAAATATAAAAAAATCTCAAGCAATACAATGTTTGTTCAGCTTTCACTGTCACCTTCCTATCATGTCCATTCATCCTCAAATCTGTTTCAGACAATCATGTCACAGAAATGGGTATCATGCGTGAATACTCCTAGAGAGAATTCTGGAAAATGTTTAGAGGGGGCACTACCAGTCTTGCCAAGATGATAGCGATCCACTGTTTTCACAGGAGAGCACGAGAGTTTGAAAGTGTGAAAATAAATTAGTCACAGTCAGGAATTCATTGCAGCCATTGAGTTGCTCATACTGGCTCTGGGGCCCAACAAACCGTACAACCCTGATTTTCACTCCTCTTTTGCCAAGAGTGACGAATTGAACATACATTAGACACATTTTTGAGGAGCTTTCCTTTACGTTGGCTCTAGAATATTTTTGAGTATTATTTTTTTCATTAAATTTTTTAAAACTTTTACCCCTTTTTCGTAATATCCAAATTGGTAGTTACAGTCTTGTCCTATCGCTGCAACTCCCCTACAGAGAGGCGAAGGTCGAGAACCATGCGTCCGCCGACACACGACCCTGCCAAGCCACACTGCTTCTTGAAACACTGCTCGCTTAACACGGAAGCCAGATGCACGAATGTGTCAGAGGAAACACCATCCAGCTGGCGAACGAAGTCAGCCCGGCACGCCACAAGGAGTCGCTAGAGCGGAATGGGACAAGGAAATCCAGGGCTACCCCCTAACCGCTGGGCCAATTGTGCGCCGCCTCATGGGTCTCCCGGTCACGGCCGGCTGTGACACAGCCTGGGATCGAACCCGGGGCTGTAGTGATGCCTCAAGCACTGTGATGCAGTGCCTTAGACCGATGTGCCACTCGGGAGGCCCTGGAATAAAAAAATGTTTCCTCTCTCTGGTGGAATGACACAGAAACTACCAAAAAACGATTTAATGAGATTGTCTGTCAGAGTGAGTTTAGGATCTGCGTGGATGTGTTTATGTAAATGTCTCTGTGTGTGTGTGTGTGTGTGTGTGTGTGTGTGTGTGTGTGTGTGTGTGTGTGTGTGTGTGTGTGTGTGTGTGTGTGTGTGTGTGTGAGAGAGAGAGAGAGATAGAGAGTGAGTGAGAGAAAGTTGTAAGAGGGGGAGCAGAGGGAATTGTGGGGAGAGGAAATTGCAGGCTGGACCTTTTAAAACACAATCTGTTTTGTCCATTTCAACCTAAATACATTACCCTATGCTGCTGTTGCTGGCTCCACTCGGGGATCTAAAGTACCTTAAAGGGGCAGCAGCCTCCTGTTTTCCTCTGTCTCTCAATAGATCTCTCTTTAAACTGCATACTACCATTTCTCTTTATTCCCTTTCATGGCATACTGGCTTAAGGTTTGCAGGGAGGGGACACGCATGTCTGGAATGTCTACTAATGACAGGAAAGTCAACAAAAGTATAATTCCTTTCGGCTATGTCCGCTGACCAATGTCAACATTATCAATGAGGTCTGACTGTCCTTGTATCCTTGTGAGTCTGGGCTCTGATCATAGTCTGGAAGAGGAAGAAGAATTACGCAGCAGATACACTGTCTATTGGCCAGTGAGTCAGATAGGGACCTTTGGTCTGAGTCCAATGCACAATATTGTTGCTGGCATGCATCAGGGCTTGGAGAAGGGGAGTTGGGATCTGTGGAATGCTTTTGATTATTATGCAGGACTTAGAGCTAATGTGTTCTCTGAGCCAGAGTCTTCACTTTGAGGAGGTCAGGGTGAGCCTGGTGATAACTGATAGGCCTACCACACCATCGTAGACCATAGATTAACCCTACCACGTCACCCTAGACTGTAGGTTAAACCCTACCACATCATCCTAGACCAGGGGTTACCAACGAGGGGTACTAGGAACCCTGGGGGTACTTGGCCTATCCATGGGAGTACTTGAGGAGACTCATGAGTCCATAGTGTTACTGGTAAGACGCACATGAGGGGGTACATCAGAGGTACTCAGGTCAGAGCAAAATTCAGTTGGTGGTACAGTAACCAAAAAAGGTTGGGAACCACTGTCTTAGACCATAGGTTTACCCTACCACACCTTCCTAGACCATAGTTACCCTTACCATAGGTTACAATATGTTATCACTAATAAAAACACAACACTGGAATGAATTGCATGATTGAAATATAATGTTGAAAACAGCAATACATTTATGAGATTAACACATTTTTCAAAGATCAGTGTGCGGTAGGGGGAATGTGCAATTTTACAATAGCCAATTTGACAACCTGGATTTTGTTGGGTAACTATAGACATGGGATGAAAAATAGCACTGTTTCCCTAGGCAATGACACTGCGCTCCCTCTCAAGCAGGGTTCCCCAACTGGCGGTCCACTGGGCCAAATTTGCCCCCTGGTGATATTATTTGGCCCCCCAAGTGTTCAGAGCAAAAAACATTATTTCAATACTGGACATAAAACATTGCAAAAACACCAGCAAATCAGCTCCAAGTTATTTTTATTTTGGAAATCTGTTCCAAAGTATGTAAGCAGTGTAAAAAACATTAGGAACACCTGCTCTTTCCATGACATAGACTGACCAGGTGAATCTGCAGTTGAAGTCGGAAGTTTACATACACCTTAGCCAAATACATTTAAACTCAGTTTTGAACAATTCCTGACATTTAATCCTAGTAAAAATTCCCTGTCTTAGGTCAGTTAGGATCACCACTTTATTTTAAGAATGTAAAATGTCAGAATAATAGTAAAGAGAATGATGTATTTATGCTTTTATGTCTTTCATCACATTCCCAGTAGTTCAGAAGTTTATATAAACTCAATTAGTATTTGGTAGCATTTCCTTTAAATTGTTTAACTTGGGTCAAACGTTTCAGGTAGCCTTCCACAAGCTTCCCACAGTAAGTTGGGTGAATTTTGGCCCATTCCTCCTGACAGAGCTGGTGTAACTGAGTCAGGTTTCTAGGCCTCCTTGCTCGCACACGCTTTTTCAGTTCTGCCCACAAATGTTCTATAGGATTGAGGTCAGGGCTTTGTGATGGCCACTCTAATACCTTGACTTTGTTGTCCTTAAGCCATTTTGCCACAACTTTGGAAGTATGCTTGGGGTCATTGTCCATTGTGACGACCCATTTGCAACCAAGCTTTTAACTTCCTGACTGATGCCTTGAGATGTTGCTTCAATATATCCACATAATTTTCCTCCCTCATGATGTCATCTATTTTGTGAAGTGCACCAGTCCCTCCTGCAGCAAAGCACCCCCACAACATGATGCTGCCACCCCCATGCTTCACAGTTGGGATGGTGTTCTTCGGCTTGCAAGACTCCCCCTTTTTCCTCCAAACATAACGATGGTCATTATGGCCAAACAGTTCTATTTGTGTTTCATCAGACCAGAGGACATTTCTCCAAAAAGTACGATCTTTGTCCCCATGTGCAGTTGCAAAATGTAGTCTGGCTTTTTTTATGGCGGTTTTGGAGCAGTGGCTTCTTCCTTGCTGAGCGGCCTTTCAGGTTATGTCGATATAGGACTCGTTTTACTGTGGATATAGATAATATTGTACCTATTTCCTCCAGCATCTTCACAAGGTCCTTTGCTGTTGTTCTGGGATTGATTTGCACTTTTCGCACCAAAGTTTGTTCATCTCTTGGAGACAGAATGCGTCTCCTTCCTGAGCGGTATGATGGCTGCGTGGTTCCAAGGCGTTTACCAGTTTGAGTGTGCCAAGAACTAAAACGCTGCTGGGTTTTTCATGCTCAACAGTTTCCTGTGTGTATCAAGAATGGTCCACCACCCGAAGGACATCCAGCCAACTTGACAACTGTGGCAAGCATTCGAGTCAACATGGACCATCATCCATGTGGAACGCTTTCAACACCTTGTAGTCCATGCCCCGATGAATCGAGGTTGTTCTGAGGGCAAAAGGAGGTGCAACTCAATGATAATGTTTTAGTCAAATGTTATCTCTGTTTGGGCTTCTTGCAGTCAACAATTATTTGTAATTATGTCCCGGCCCCCTGACCATCCACTCAAGAAAAAGTTGCCCTGCGCATACTTTGAAACACTGGCACGGGGCTTACACAATGCATAACATGTAAACTCCTTAGCCCTTAAGGCCCAGTTCTCGATCTACAAAAGCTAAAGAACATATACACATCCTCGTACTTTTTGAAGGTAAATAGGTGAACTCATGAAATATAAAAAAATACAATTCCGCACACTGCTGTTCATGATCCCAGGTGATTTTATTGATACAACGTTTCAACCCTTCGGTATTAATAAGGCATCAATATCCCAGGTGGGTGTAAAGGCCCTATATAGGGGAAGTGCTCACTGACATCACTTCCTTGAGCTCCCAGATTATTGTGACTGTCTGCTGAAGTGGTCCAAGAGAGCAGAGAAAAGAGGACAGAGGGGCGAAAGGAAAAGATGATGATTGGGTCTCTAACCTTTACCTTCCCCTGGGGAGGGGAGGAATGAGGGAATGGTGGGATTTCTCATGTTGCCACCATGTGCTTTGCAGAGCCAACAGCAACATACTGTATCTCAGACAGACCAGACCATCGCGCCCAGCCAGCGAGCACTCTTTTTAGTCTCGCTCTCCCTCCCATCAGAGCGGGATCCATCCCAAATAGCACCCTATTCAGTGCACTACTTCTGGCGAGGGCCCATGGCTCTGGTCAAATGCAAAGATAAAGGCTAGGGAACGATGGTGGGACAATACATTTCAGCACATTTCGTTTCCCAACAGAAAGGCCCACCACAATCGTCACCTGGTTGGAAAACCAAGACACACATTCTCTCTTTTTTCCAACCATAGCTTTCTAAACACCCCCTGAGAGCCTCATTCTCTCGCTCTTCTTACTCCTTCCTTCCCCATAGCCTAGGGTGACCCGGCAGAGTGATGACTACACATTTAGAGAGACCGCACTGCCTCTCCTTTAGACAGGTAATTTCAACTGCTGTCAATAGGTCAATTGCTCCCAATTGGTAAAGCATAACAGTTAACACTAGCCCGGGGCTGGGAGGTGGATACGTTTACATTAAGCACTGGGAACGTAAATCACAGCCACACTTTCCTCAGAATATCACTATTCACACCTTTACTGAAGTGATTTTTCTGAAAATAATTTTTCAGAGGCCCTCCTGAATTATAGATTAATAATAATCAGTTGCAATCAACACACATGGTGTAGTTACTACAGTGCCTCTCTGACCTCTTGACATTTGTTACATGGCAGAAATAAGAGAGAGGAGAGGAAGAGAGGGTGGGAGAGAGAGAAAGGAATAGAGGTAGAGGGAGAGAAAGAGGGAGAGAAAAATACATATGAATCCAGCCTGCGTCTCCTTCCCCCTTTACAGCCCTGCGGCTCTCGGCTGGTGGAGGGACTCCGTGTTAGCACAGGGTTCTGGGAAAGCCGAGGGGTGTTGGGCACTGAGCGGATCATGTTGCCACACTGACCAGTCAGCAAATTCCATCCTTAAAGTTCCACCCGCTGTTTTGAGAAAGGGGGCGAGGTCTGAGGTCCGTGTTTCAGGCAGGCAAAATTAAACATCAGTGCTCCTGTGAAGCTCCACTGCACCATTTTTTTCCTGTCATGATGTGCGCTGTTTGAGTGATGCATTATGGATTTGTCTGAGTAAGAATGTTCCGACTGCCTGGTTGGGAAAACAAGACAAAAAGCCTGGCCATGTCAAGAGAACCACAAGGAGGTCTTTCTCAATACCAACTCCATTGTCCTAGTTCTGAGTAATGGCAGTGAGTTAACAGAGAACTGGAAGTAATCCAGCCCCCACAATTACCACTTGTTTTGTCCAAAATCTATTCATCTCTATTCATCTACAAACACACCTGTCTTTTTTTAGGGTTCACAAAACAGATTGCAAAATAAAGAAATGTTGCAATCAGACCTGGAACATGCACTGAAAAATCTGTGAAAAAAAGATTAACAGTTTCAGAAGCATTTTAAAAGAGCAACCAAAAAGCCAATATCCTGAGGTAGAGTTTAATGGATAGCATTCTTCCAAAAGGTTATTAAGTATTTTACTGGAACCCAGTCGAAGAAAATTTGGGCCTGAATGACAATTATCCAGACGTATTCGAAGGGAAAGGAGTGATAAAAAAACGACGTAAAATGTGCAGATAATTCCCAGGCCTGTGACCTGGGTATAATAGTGAGAGGAGCTGGAAAGCTGTGGCTGGAAGAGTGTGTTAAAGGCCACAACTACTATTACACTGCCACTATAGGGGCTTTATACAGTATTTCACAGGGGGTAGCTACAAATGACCCTCCACGAGTATCAGCCCATCCCCCTCTCGATTTTACTGAGCTGGGAAGCAACTGAACAAACGAATTCCACCCCAACCAACCTTGACCATCGGCCTCTACCTATTAATTAATAGGGCAACAGGACTTCACAGGACCGGGGCCACAAAGAGTAACTGTGCCGTGAGTAGGCTACAAATAACCCAAGTATTCTGTCTCCCTAGCCTAGGCCTAGCATGCAAAAGCATATGGAATGTAGAGCAGTAGTAGTGTGCCTATATTCTGAGCAGAGCTCCCCACACACCAACACAGCCCCCCCCCATATGATGAAGGATGAAAAACAGGAGGCTATAAATGATCAGTGGCTGTACTGCTTTCAACACAATGACATGGCTCCGCATACATAGTATTCTTTCTGGTTCCAGGTGTTTTTGCAGAATAAGTTTACATACAGTGCATTCGGAAAGTATTCAGACCCCTTGACTTTTTTCACATGTTCTTATGTTACAGCCTTTTTTCTAAAATTTATTAAATCGTTTTTTCCCTCATCAATCTACACACAATACCCCATAAGGACAAAGCAAAAACAGGTTCAGAAATTTTAGCAAATGTATAAAAAAAAATATAAAATGAAATATCACATTTACATAAGTATTCAGATCCTTTACTCAGTTCTTATTTGAAGCACCTTTGGCAGCGAATACAGCCTCGAGTCTTCTTCGGTAGGACGCTACAAGCTTGGCACACCTTTATTTGTGGAGTTTCTCCTATTCTTCTCTGCAGATCCTCTCAAGCTCTGTCAGGTTGGAGGGGAGCATCGCTGCACAGCTATTTTCAAGTCTCTCCAGAGATGTTCGATCGGGTTCCAGTCCAGACTCTGGCTGGGCCACTCAAGGACATTCAGAGACTAGTCCTGAAGCCATTCCTGTGTTGTCTTGGCTGTGTGCTTTGGGTTGTTGTGCTGTTGGAAGGTGAACCTTCGACCCAGTCTGAGGTCCTGAGCGCTCTGGAGCAGGTTTTCAAGATTCTCTGTACTTTGCTCTGTTCATTTTCCCTCAATCCTGACTAGTCTCCCAGTCCCTGTCGCTGAAAAACATCCCCACGGCATGATTCTGCCAGTACCATGCTTCATCGTAGTGATGGTGCCAGCATTCCTCCATTCCACCAAGAGTTCAATCTTGGTTTCTTCAGACCAGAGAATCTTGTTTCTCATGTTCTGAGTTCTTTAGGGGCGGCAAGTAACCTAGTGGTTAGGGCGTTGGGCCAGTAACCGAAAGGTTGTTGGATCGAATCCCCGAGCTGACAAGGTAAACATCTGTAGTTCTGCCCCTGGACAAGGCAGTTAACCCACTGCTCCCCGGTAGGCCATCATTATAAATAAGAATTTGTTCTTAACTGACTTGACTAGCTAAATAAAGGTTAAAAAAATAATTATATATATAAACGTCCCTTTTTCAGGACCCTGTCTTTCAAAGATAATAAAAATCAAAGATAATAAAATTCATAAAAAGCCATATAACTTTAAACACTTCACAATGAAGATCTGTAAACACTGTTTCCCATGCTTGTTCAATGAACCATAAACAATTAATTAACATGCACCTGTGGAACGGTCGTTAAGATACTAACAGCTTACAGACTTGGCAATTAAGGTCAAAGTTAGGAAAACTTAGGACACTAAAGAGGCCTTTCTACTGACTGAAAAACACCAAAAGAAAGATGTTCAGGGTCCCTGCTCATCTGCGTAAATGTGCCTTGGGCATGCTGCAAGGAGGTATGAGGACTGCCGATGTGGCCAGGGCAATAAATTGCAATGTCCGTACTGTGAGGCGCCTAAGACAGGGAGACAGGAAAGACAGCTGTTCGTCCTCACAATGTCAGACCACGTGTAACAACACCTGCCAAGGATTGGTACATCCGAACATCACACCTGCGGGACAGATACAGGATGGCAACAACAACTGCCCGAGTTACACCAGGAACGCACATTCCCTCCATCAGTGCTCAGACTGTCCGCAATATGCTGAGAGAGGCTGGACAGAGGGCTTGTAGGCCTGTTGTAAGGAAGGTCCTCACCAGACATCACCGGCAACAACGTCGCCTATGGGCACAAACCCACCATGGCTGGACCAGACAGGACTGGCAAAAAGTGCTCTTCACTGACGAGTCGTGGTTTTGTCTCACCAGGGATGATGGTCGGATTCGCGTTTATCGTCGAAGGAATGAGCGTTACACCGAGGCCTGTACTCTGGAGCTGGATCGATTTGGAGATGGAGGGTCCGTCATGGTCTGGGGCGTTGTGTTACAGCATCATCGGACTGAGCTTGTTCTCATTGCAGGCAATCTCAACGCTGTGCGTTACAGGGAAGACATCCTCCTCCCTCATGTGGTACCCTTCCTGCAGGCTCATCCTGACATGACCCTCTTGCATGACAATGCCACCAGCCATACTGCTCGTTCCGTGTGTGATTTCCTGCAAGACAGGAATGTCAGTGTTCTGCCATGGCCAGCGAAGAGCCCGGATCTCAATCCCATTGAGCACGTCTGGGACCTGTTGGATCGGAGGGTGAGGGCTAGGGCGATTCCCCAGAGAAATGTCTGGGAACTTGCAGGTGCCTTGGTGGAAGAGTGGGGTAACGTCTCACAGCAAGAACTGGCAAATCTGGTGCAGTCCATGAGGAGGAGATGCACTGCAGCACTTAATGCAGCTGGTGGCCACACCAGATACTGACAGTTACTTTTGATTTTGACCCCACCTTTGTTCAGGGACACATTATTCAATTTCTGTTAGTCATGTCTGTGGAACTTGCTCAGTTTATGTCTCGGTTGTTTTATCTTGTTATGGTCATACAAATATTTACTCACTCCAATTGGGATGTCATGTGCCTTTTACTGAGGAGTGGCTTCCGTCTGGCCACTACCATGAAGGCCTGATTAGTGGAGTGCTGCAGAGATAGTTGTCGTTCTGGAAGGTTCTCCGATCTCCACAGAGGAAATCTAGAGCTCTGTCATATTGACCATCGGGTTCTTGGTCACCTCCCTGACCAAAGCCCTTCTCCCCCGATTGCTCAGTTTGGCCGTGCTGCCAGCTCTAGGAAGAGTCTTAGTGGTTCTAAACTTCTTCCATTTAAGAATGATGGAGGCCACTGTGTTCTTGGGGACCTTCAATGCTGCAGAAATGTTTTGGTACCCTTCCCCAGATCTGTGCCTCGACACAATCCTGTCTCGGAGCTCTACAGGCAATTTGTTCGACCTCATGTCTTGGTTTTTGCTCGGACATACACTGTCAAACAGTGGGACCTTACATAGACAGATGTGTGCCTTTCCAAATCCTGTCCAATCAATTGAATTGACCACAGGTGGACTCCAATCAAATTGTAGAAACATCTCAAGGATGATCAATGGAAACAGGATGCACCTGAGCTCAATTTCTAGTCTCATAGCAAAGGCTCTGAATACTTATGTAAATAAGGTATCTGTTTTTTATTTTTAATACATTTGCAAAAATGTCTAAAAACCTGTTTTCACTTTGTTATTATGGGATATTGTGTGTAGATTGATGAGGAACAAATATAATTTAATCCATTTTAGAATAAGGCAGTAACATAACAAAATGTGGAAAAAGGGAACAGGGTGTGAATACTTTCCGAATGCACTGTACATGCTACTGAATCACTGCAACAGTGAAAAAAACAAAGATACCTGCCATAATGAAAGTGTTATTGAGTGTCTGAAACTGGGTGGTGGGGGGCGGGGGGTGTCCTTCTCCAAAGACAGAGGCTTGATATCAGGGATGTTAACGTATAACAGCAGCTGCCTCCAGAGGCCTGATAGTGGCTTGGGTTGAGCCCGCTGGATCCCACTTCCCCTGGGGCTTATCTGAGAGGCACATGGCTCTCCCGGCTCTGCCCCCACTCCTGATAGGCCAGTAGACTACACCAGCACCTGCCATGGACTTCTCCAGCAATCAAAGGTCAATATTGATTTAGGCATAGACTATTAGACTAGAGCAGCCATACTTTTCCCACCATAAAAACTGCGCAAACAACAGTTATTAATAAATTCATAAATCTTACCAGGTATCTTCATCCAAATAGATTTGAGCGATATGGATTTTACATTAGAGGTAGAATATTGCAAATGGTTGTGTTTTCATATGTATGCCATTAATGTTCGTTGAAATGTATGTTTGTAAATGTTAAGTTGTCAATTTGTAAGTCGCTCTGGATAAGAGCGTCTGCTAAATGACTTAAATGTAAATGTAAATGTATTGTTTTTATCTATGAATGTTTTTGTATTGTCAAAAAAGCAAATTCAATCTTTTTAAAAAAGCAACACACACCAAAAATGACTTCAATTAAAATGCACAATAAAATACATGTCGTAATTGGTACAATGGAGATGTGTTTCCTCTTCACTCTCTCCCACGTGTCCTCCTCCTCCACTGGTTGGAGGAGTCAAGCATTCCTTCCCCCTGCAACTCCACCCTCTGATCTCCCCCACATCTTACCACCTCACACCCATATGTACCCCAGACCCCTGCCTCCCTCCCACATTCCACACACCGAGTCTCAGCCATGACTAACTCAATTTGTTCTGCGCAGGTCTCTGTTCGAAAAGGTATCATCTAAAACCACAGTCAATTGAGTGCAGGGTCAACCTGGCCCTGACACACTGAGGCTAACTGTTCCTCAGGGAAACACAAAAATGATGTGTGTCTACAGACGGAGGCAAGCACTGAGACGCATCTCCCTTTCTCATCTCGCACTCACTGACATCTTAATGAGGTGTACATACAAACTATGAAGTGCAGCAGTCAGCTCAAATCTACATAGAAAGCATTGACAACATGTAATTTAGAAGAAAATAGGTTAAGACAGAGAAGTGATGTACACAATATGATCCCATTAACATTTTGAATAGTCAAGCTCCAGATATGAGATGACGGCATTACTTGACGCACACCGCACAAACGATGCTGTCCTTGGAGTGTGACTGTGTGTTGCGGGCCAGTGTGGATTGGCACCACTATACATGAATGCCGGGGCCCACAAAGTGTCCATTAGCAGCCCCAGACACTCACAGTGCAGATGGCAAAATATGAGGATTTTATTTTGTTAATAGAGGACTTCAACTGAATTCAATGCTGAAAAGAGAGAAAATGAGAGAAAGGAAGATGGAGGAAATGGGTAGGACATCAAATGTGCAGAGTTTGAATACCCATGTGGAGGATTTGCTTACGTCTTTCATTTCATGCTGAAGAGAAACACACGTTTCTCAGGCACATTCAAATCCTATTGAGGAAGACTGGGGGAGGCAATAGATTGCGCTGTTCTAAACTTAAAGACAAACCAACTGTGAGAACAACACTGTGAGACAGTGACACCTCCAGTAGACAAAGGATTCCAAAACTGGGGGGGGAAAAAAGAGAGCCACACCTTTTCATAGTGAGCCATGGTCATATCACATGGTCATTTAATCAGGCCTGATCCACCATGGGGCTGGGGGTGAGATTTAAGAGGCAGCAACAGATGAAGAATCCCACAGGTGTAGGCCTAGACACTCCAGACAGACACCGTAAAGTTCCTCCACTAAATTCTGTTCCTGGACCAGTCAGGTGGTTCAGATTTCCTGTCTGGAGCCAATGGGTTTGGCTGGGTCTGTGTCCCAACTACCTGATTGAAAAGGCCACAACACTGCAGCTAGTAGAAAAAGTTCCTCGGTTGCTAAAGCCTTCAAATTCCCAACTTTTAAACCACCCCCACAACTCTCACAATCCTTACACATTCCGACTGCAGTGTGGAGTCCACCCCAACAGCTGGCGTAATGAACAAGCCGTGTGTGTGTGTGTGTGCTATGCCTCTGTTTCTCTGCCTGCGGGCAACCGCAATCCGTGTGGCTACGGGCAAAAACACCACAGAACTATTGTCAGTCCACTCTTCTGGTGCTGCCCAACAGCTTACCATCACAAAGCCAAACAGAACTCCGCAAAATAATAATGAAAGACAATCTCTGATGAGAGTGACGTATATCCTGATTTAATGACTTCACCGGAGAAAACAACCTGGGCTTATGGGGAGGCTCTGTGAAGTCATTCAGACATACATCAGACATGGCCTCTCAGTCATTTAGTGTCTTTATCATCTCTGTTATGTTTAGTTTTTTTAGGATATACAGCTAACCTTTCACCTCAGCACCAAAAGAAATGCCTGTGAAGGCTGATGGTTCAGGATGTTCAGGAAGACAGCACAGGGGGCACTGGGTCGGTCCCACACTTCAAACAAACCAGCGGCAGGCAGCGAAGAGTGAGAGCAACTGACTCAATCTATGGGTGTGTCACAAATAGAACCCTATTCTAGGGAATGGACACATACATCAATGGACACTTTTTCAAATCTCTGATCTGGGACCGCCAGCCGCTCCATGTAAATGAACTATTCCAGAGCAAGCACACCTGATTCAAATAATTATCAATCCCTTGATAAAGTGAATTAGGTTAGCTAGTTTAGGGCTACAACAAAATTGTGAAACATCTGGGGGTCCAAGAGGAGAGGTTTGAAAACCACTGGTGTAGAGGACACACCATCCATCCGTCTGCCATCCATCAATCACATTAATGCTCTGTTTGTTTAGGTCCCAGAATGGCATCTCTCTCTCTCAGCTGGGGGAGCCCGCTCCTCTCTGTCTCTCTGACATATGACACACACACAGCTGCTCAGGGGCACAGGCCCCAACACAAACTGACACGCAAAATACAAAAGAAAACAAGGAGAGCAGTCTCCAGTCCAGGGACTGCTTTTCAACATCTCATTTGTAATGTGACCAGGAGAACAGCTGGGAAGGAAGGAAGTACATGCTTACATCTATACATACATATCTGAAAAATAGGGGGATGAATGAACGCAGAGAGAAAAAAAGCAGAACCTGCAGGAGTACTGATGTGTTATTGTAAGCCCCTCTGGTAAGAGGTCAGGTATGCGCACTCCCTGATCCAATCTGGGGCCTTTCCCTGGTCCTCTCCGTTGCCCTCTGACCCCTCCAGCACTAACCAAACAAAGGCTCCAGGCCCCCCAACAATAAGCCATTATGTCACCAGCACAACACAATGCATTGTTCGGTCCGTGAAAGTATCTGTGTCTGTCTATGCTGTGGCTATTTCAGGCTGGAAAGACACTGCTCGCTCGCTCGGTCGGTCAGTCGGTCGGTTAGTCAGTCAGTCAGTCGGTCAGTGAGTGAGTGTGGCACAATTCCAATATATTCACAAATTAAGAGCCACATTTTTTTTTTAGATGTAACACTGCATTAGTTTCAGTGGTTGATGTTTTTGCAACATTGATTGGCCCAGAGGTTGGCTAGCCAAGTGGAAGTCATGTCAGAAAAGACTGGAGGATTACAGGGAGGACTGAGGAAAATAATAGGCCAGTTGTATTGTAAAGTGTCACGATCGTCTTGCTGAGAGAGAGAGTGGACCAAGGCGCAGCGTGTGCAAAATACATTCTCTTTTATTTTTAGAGAAAAGGAAAAAAACACGCAACGAACACTTTAACAAACAGTACCCCCCCCCCCAAAGGTGCGGACTCCGGCCGCAGAACCTGAAACAGAAGGGGAGGGTCCGGGGTGGCCCCCATCATGGCGGCGGCTCGGGCGCGGGACGAGGACCCCACTCCACCATTGTCAATACCCGCTTTGGTGGCGCCTCTGGAGCGGCGACCCTTGTAGCAAGTCCCGGACTGAAGACCATCCCAGAGGGCGCCACCGGACGGATGGGTAGCTCCGGACTGAGGGGTAGCTCCGGACTGAGGGGTAGCTCCGGACTGAGGGGTAGCTCCGGACTGAGGGGTAGCTCCGGACTGAGGGGTAGCTCCGGACTGGAGGGCAGCTCATACGGAGGGCAGCTCATGTGGACTGGAGGGCAGCACATGACTGAAGGGCAGCACATGACTGAAGGGCAGCACATGACTGGAAGGCAGCTCCGGACTGAGGGACGGCAGCTCCGGACTGAGGGACGGCAGCTCCGGACTGAGGGACGGCAGCTCCGGACTGAGGGACGGCAGCTCCGGACTGAAGAGACGGCAGCTCATGGCTAGCTGACGGATCTGGCTGCTCATGGCTGGCGACGGATCTGGCTGCTCATGGCTGGCTGACGGATCTGGCTGCTCATGGCTGGCTGACGGATTTGGCTGCTCATGGCTAGCTGACGGATCTGGCTGCTCATGGCTAGCTGACGGATCTGGCTGCTCATGGCTAGCTGACGGATCTGGCTGCTCATGGCTGGCTGACGGATCTGGCTGCTCATGGCTGGCTGGCGGATCTGGCTGCTCATGGCTGGCTGGCGGCTCTGGCAGATCCTGGCTGACTGGCGCTCTGGCAGATCCTGGCTGACTGGCGGCTCTGGCAGATCCTGGCTGACTGGCGGCTCTGGCAGATCCTGGCTGACTGGCGGCTCTGGCAGATCCTGGCTGACTGGCGGCTCTGGCAGATCCTGGCTGACTGGCGGCTCTGGCAGATCCTGGCTGACTGGCGGCTCTGGCAGATCCTGGCTGACTGGCGGCTCTGGCAGATCCTGGCTGAACTGGCGGCTCTGGCAGATCCTGGCTGACTGCGGCTCTGGCAGATCCTGGCTGACTGGCGGCTCTGGCAGATCCTGGCTGACTGGCGCTCTGGCAGATCCTGCTGACTGGCGGCTCTGGCAGATCCTGGCTGACTGGCGGCTCTGGAAGATCCTGGCTGATTGGCGGCTCTGGAAGATCCTGGCTGATTGGCGGCTCTGGAAGATCCTGGCTGATTGGCGGCTCTGGAAGATCCTGGCTGATTGGCGGCTCTGGAAGATCCTGGCTGATTGGCGGCTCTGGAAGATCCTGGCTGATTGGCGGCTCTGGAGGATCCTGGCTGGTTGGCGCTCTGGCGATCCTGGCTGACTGGCGGCTCTAGCGGCTCCTGACTGACGTACGGCTCTGACGGCTCGGGACAGACGGGCGGCTCAGATGGCGCTGGCAGACGGATGGCTCAGATGGCGCTGGGCAGACGGATGGCTCAGATGGCGCTGGGCAGACGGATGGCCCAGATGGCGCTGGGCAGACGGATGGCTCAGATGGCGCTGGCAGACGGATGGCTCAGATGGCGCTGGGCAAGACGGCAGACTCTGGCCAGCTGAGGCCTAAAGTGCGCCTCAGCTGGCCAGAGTCTGCCGTCTGCCCAGCGCCATCTGAGCCATCCGTGGTGCGTGGTACCGGAACTGGAGGTACCGGGCTAAGTACACGCACCTTCAGGCTAGTGCGGGGAGAAGGAACAGGGCATACTGGACCCTGGATACGCACATTAGACGTAGTGCGTGGTGCCGGCACTGGTGGTACCGGGCTGAATACACGCATCTCAGGGCTAGTGCGGGGAGCAGCAACAGGACGCACAGGACTCTGGGAACACACAGGAGGCTTGGTGCGTGGCGTAGGCACAGGTGGTAATGGGCTGGAGACACGCACCACAGGGCTAGTGCGTGGAGGAGGAACAGGGCTCTGGAGACGCACTGGAAGCCTGGTGCGTGGTGTAGGCACTGGTGGTACTGGGCTGGGGCGGGGAGGTGGCGCCGGAAACACCGGACCGTGCAGGCGTACTGGCTCCCTTGAGCACTGAGCCTGCCCAACCTTACCTGGTTGTATGCTCCCCGTCGCCCGACCAGTGCGGGGAGGTGGAATAACCCGCACCGGGCTATGTAGGCGAACCGGGGACACCATGCGTAAGGCTGGTGCCATGTAAGCCGGCCCGAGGAGACGCACTGGTGGCCAGATGCGTTGGGCCGGCTTCATGACATCCGGCTCAATCCTCAATCTAGCCCTACCAGTGCGGGGAGGTGGAATAACCCGCACCGGGCTATGAACACGTACAGGAGACACCATGCGCTCTACTGCGTAACACGGTGTCTGTCCGTACTCTCGCTCTCCACGGTAAGTACAGGGAGTATGCGCAGGTCTCCTACCTGACTTCGCCACACTCCCTTTCAGACCCCCCCCCCAAGAAATTTTTGGGTTGTACTCACGGGCTTCCAGCCTTGCTTCCGTGCTGCCTCCTCATATCGCCTCCTCTCGGCTTTAGCTGCCTCCAGCTCTTCACGAGGGAGGCGATATTCTCCCGGTTGTGCCCAAGGTCCCTTTCCATCTAATATCTCCTCCCATGTCCATGAATCCTGTGTAGGTGGGTCCTGTTGCTGTTTCACAMGCTGCTTGGTCCTTTGGTGGGTAATTCTGTCACGATCGTCTTGCTGAGAGAGAGTGGACCAAGGCGCAGCGTGTGCAAAATACATTMTCTTTTATTTTTAGAGAAAAGGAAAAAAACACGCAACGAACACTTTAACAAACTGAAACCAAAACAACAAACGATCGTGAAGCTAAAGACGTAAGTGCACACACAAGCTACAAATGTACAACATAGACAATTACCCACATTAACCTAGTGCCTATGGCTGTCTTAAATATGGCTCCCAATCAGAGACAATTAATGACATCTGTCTCTGATTGAGAACCATTCAGGCAACCATAGACACCGCTAGACACCTACACTAAACACAAACCCATCTACTGTACTTAACCCCCTAAACCATACAACCACCCTAGACAATACAAAAACACATACATTCCCCATGTCACACCCTGACCTAACTAAAATAATAAAGGAAACAAAGAATACTAAGTCCAGGGCGGGACATAAAGGCTATGTGTGTGTACACTAAAGCTGGGATGATAAACCGAAAATGATTGACACCGGCCAAACCGACCACTTATTGTGGACATTTTGCTGATATTGTTCTTTACGATATATAACCTATAGGGCCCTACTAGAGAAATGTGAGGTTTTAAATAAAATAAGTTCGCTAATATGGGTGATTGTTAATGGGACAATTGAAAGCTACAACATTCAAATTAGTAGTAGTAGTTTTAAGGGTAATATATAAAATGTAAAAAAGTGGTACACATTGTTATAAACTTATTGTTCAATTTAGCATTATAGTGATAAATTGTAATATGGATTTTTGTCCATCTCGCTCTTTTTTTTATCGTACTCTCAGCACAGTTAATATTTGTGACCTCAGTCCTGTGAAGTCATGTTGCCTTAGCAATTACCAGGTGGAGGCTGATGGTAAAGGTTGAATGGGGTGAAATGGTGAGATAATTTACTTCAGACTTTGTTCAGTTGCTTTCAGGCTCAGTAAAATGCCTCCCCTCTCTCTGCTGTCCTGCTCATTAAAATGCCTCTTATTTCTCTTGCTCTGTGTGTGTGTGCTTGTGTGTTGTGAGCTCTCCTCAGAATATAGGCACACTACTCCACATTCCATGCGCCTCTGCATGCTACGTAGGTCTCTCACTCACACACACAACACCTATCCCATCAACCTACCCGTGAGGTGTCTTGATGGACACATTAAAACCAAACACCAGGGGTGCTAAGCTAACTTTATCTGAGCTCCCATTTAATGGGACAATTCAGTTATTTTTTAAACCAGCCTGTATTTACTAATAACCACATCATCAACATGCTGTTCCCAGTCTTAAATCAATGTACTAATACAGCTTCATTACTAAGGAATATGATTAGCAGCCCAATGCTAATGAGAAGGGGTGAGAGAAAGATGGTGTCTGTGTAAACACCATTTGGCAATCTAATAACCACTTTATGGCCTGTAGTCTGACAGCAGCCTTTCTCTATGGATCCATCCTCCTCATTGAGATGAATTTGGAGCCAATCTCTCATTCCTTACTCACACTCAGCTATGTTTGTCACGTCTGGAAAACGGTTTATGTGTGAGATTTGCCTGATGGTTTTGTGCCTTACATTTTGTTTGCACCATTATTTGTAAATTACTACATTGCAATATTTTCATTTTATGACACGTCTCAATATACACACTTTATGATCATTGTTAATAGCATTGCCTTTTACCTAGACATATGCATTGATCCCTATTCAAACATTAACTACTGTTTGTTTAAACCCACACCGCAGGCTCTGTCGATATTCTCAAATTTACTACAGAGCTATGAAGGATTGTGAAGTGACAAAAGGCTACACAATGGGTCAGCTATGTTTCTCCAACACTCTACATTAACTTCACACATTTCCTCTGGCTTAGACCTAGCCATAAACTGCTGCAGTGTGAGGAGGAGAGAGAGAGATTATTTTTGTATTTTTTATTATTTAACCTTTAACTATGCAAGTTAGTTAAGAAGAAATTCTTATTTACAATGACGGCCTACCCCGGCCAAACCAAGACGATGCTGGGCCAATTTTGCGCCGCCCTATGGGACTCCCAATCATGGCCGGATGTGACACAGCCTGGATTCGAACCAGGGACTGTAGTGACGCCTCTTGCACTGAGATGCAGTGCCTTAGACTGCTGTGCGACTCGGGAGCCCAAGGATGGAAGGAGGGAGAGATTGAGGGAGAGAAAGAGCAGACTCTACAAATGTGCTGCTACTACTCATCTCAGTTTCTATTGACTTTTAGAAGGCTCAGACGAATACAAGAAAGTTAGATAGGTGTATGTGTTTAGAGCATCAGCCCATTTTGTTGTTTGCTCTATGAAGACGTGTCCAGATGCTCAATCATGAATCTTGGAAGGCTGCCTCTCACTGACACACCAGCATGTAGCTGCAGGGTGGTCCTAGTTTGTACAGTGCACAGCATGCCCCTACAAACCCAACAGTTCCACCTCCAATAGCCCCCACACGTCCATATGGCTGCCTGCCGCCTTTGTTTAAATGCAATGCTGTAGTATTTAGTCTACCTTTGCTGCACCAAGATCCTGTGCTTATAGCTGGGTCCCACCGCATCTTGCCTCCAGTGTGGATGGAGTTTTAAATGTACTTAGTTTAATAATGTGCGTCATAAGGAGTCAAATGAGTGATACCTAAATGAATGCAGTTGTATTTCATTTGTGATCATAATTTTTAAAAATTGCGTTATGTCAACCATCCCATGACTTCGTTGTTTTCCCCATTAGTCGGGCTCCCGAGTGCAACAGCGGTCTAAGGCACTGTATCTCAGCGTCACTACAGACCCTGGTTCGATTCCTGGCTGTATCACAACCGGCCGTGATTGGGAGTCGCATAGGGCAGCGCACAATTGGCCCAGCGTCGTCCGGGTTAGGGTTTGGCCGGGGTAGGCCGTCATTGTAAATAAGAATTTGTTCTTAACTGACTTGCTTAGTTAAATATAAAGGTTAAATTTAAAAAATAAAAATAAAAGTTAACACAGACATTAATGCCCACATTTATGCATGAATACTCTCTCTCAGGCATGCACCAAAGAGAGTAAAACCCTCACCTTTCAGCTGCTCAGACTCAGACCCAGAATCATTGCATAAGCATATACGGTTCACATGCCTCTCTGGCAGCCGGACCCAAACTGTGCTTCCGCTAGCAGCGGAAAATATTTGTCATCTGACGTGATGTTCTGCATTCCCCGTGCAACAAGGACACACCAGGAACAGCAAACTTGGTCAGTAGGGGAGCGCTCAAATGGGGTTGGGGGATCATTTTTTGCCACGTTCCATATCATAGCAATCAACCTGGACTCTTCCTCTAGAAAAAAAATCCTTAAAAAAAAGTATTAATTGACCTGTAGTTTTGAATGTCCATTCCTTTTCTTCTCCAACAAGTTCACATATGAAGGTATCAAACTCAGGTCACAAAATATCGATATAATGTCAGGAAATGTTTTCCATGAGGAGAAGTGTGTTGATGTGGACTCAACCTTTTCTACTGTATGTTGAGTAGTCGTTGTTGAGCCACCACAGTACGTCAAAATCACAGTGCTTGGAAAAATAGAGCGCAACGTATCTGACATTCAATTGGAAAATAATCTCTGATTCTGTCTCAGTACCTCTGAGGTATTTTGTTTTCAACACAACCACCCTGCTTTTCACTGTCTTATCAAACGTGTCATATCAGACCTTATAAAAATGGTAAAACGTTCCTTGCTCTGATATCCGCATGCCATCATGATAGAGAAACGTTTAGTCTGTCTCTCCCTCTGTCTACCCAATAAGGCGCTAACTAGGCTAAGCTAGTGAGTAAACCCCTCCGATATCATCACCAGGAAGACATGTTGTCTCTTCTACTTTTTAGCCCACAGCACTCCTTGCCGTGTTGCTCCATTCATGGTCGGAAACGCTGTGGCATTGCACAGCAAACAAACATAATTGCCTAATCTAATCACATTGCTCTCTATGGGTCTCTGTTTACTTTTGCCTAAGCGTCTCCATGACGGCTCGACTGTGTGATTGTGAATGCTGCATTGTTCAGGCTAGGGCTCTCACCGATCCAATCTGCCTGGGCGCCGTGTGTTTGGGTCCCCCCATGCCCCTTCGCTTTCCCCAGACAGGCAGGCCAGAGCTGACGACCAGTGGCATGTTGAGTCTAGGTTAGGACTACACTCTATCAGCATGCCTCACTTGACACTTGCACACCAAGTATCCCAAAGGTTACTGTCCCAAAGTCTGTGTGATCTAGGCAAGGTCCGTTAGAAAACGGAAGATAGGCCCTTAGCCTGAATGGACTATACCACCAACTTGGAGTTACACAACCACAATTGTGTACAGCTTGTAGTAGATATCATTCATTGTGGTGAGGCACTTTTTGAAGATGGTTGCCTACAGATCCACTAAAACGCTCAGTTATTATTGTTCATTACTACTACGTTACTACTCACCCCGTGCACAGTCCGACAACAGGATTATCTCACAAATGAGCAGACAAATGCATAAAAGTCCCATTCTTTCTGGATGGAAGGCTTCAACACTTGAAATCTTAGAGAAAGAAAAAAGTAAATTCACAGTGAGGAGAGGTGCAAGAACACATTGTTATTATCCATATCACATCTTAAGCTACTGTATATTATGCTTTACAACCAAATTATATTTCTCACAGAAGTTTCTTTTGGAAGTGGCATAGTCAAGGCATTGAGGAAATATAACAGAATTACAGTCGAAACTAGTAACAATAAAATAAGTTGTTAATCTTTTAACAGACCGAAAAACACAAGACGTCTGTCCCCATCACTATAAAATTAGTTTCCGGAAAAGCAACATAGGCTTTTTATTCATGAACTTCAATTAAATGAGGAGCTCTTCATTTGTCCATATGTCCCTATGTTTCTGGTTAGAGGAGTTATTCTTTCTGCCAGTTTGCACAACAAACAAGTAATTTGAAATCCAAAATGAAAATCCTTTAGAGTTTTCCATTTAATCTTTGATCAAATACATAACATAACAAGCGTTTAATTGACTGTTAAATCATCAGCTATTGGGGAACTACACCTATCCTCCTCTCATTGTCTTAGAATGGGTTACATACTACATGATCAAAAGTATGTGGAGATCTTCTCGTCGAACATCTCATGGGCATTGATATGGAGTTGGTCCCCCCTTTGCTGCTATAACAGGCTCCACTCTTCTGGGGAGGCTTTCCACTAGATGTTAGAACATTGCTGAGGAGACTTGCTTCCATTCAGCCACAAGAGCATTAGTGAGGTCAGGCACTGATGTTGGGCGATGATGTTGGGCAATTAGGCCTGCCTTGCAGTCGGCGTTCCATTTCATCGCAAAGGTTTTCAATGGGGTTGAGGTCAGGGCTCTGTGCAGGCCAGTCAAGTTCTTCCACACCGATCTCGACAAACCATTTCTGTATGAACCTCGTTCTGTGCATGGAGGCATCGTCATGCAGAAAAAGGAAAGGGCCTCCCCAAACTGTTGGAAGCACAAAATCGTCTAGAATGTCATTGTGTGCTGTAGCGTTAATATTTCCCTTCACTGGAACTAAGGAGCCTGAATCATGAAAAACAGCCCAAAAACATTATTTATTCTCCACCAAATTTTACAGTTGGCACTACGCATTCGGGCAGGTAGCGTTCTCCAAACCCAGATTTGTCCGTCGAACTGCCAGATGGCAAAGCGTGATTCATCACTCCAGAGAACGTGTTTCCACTGTAGGCGAGCTTTACACCACTCCAGCCGACACATGGCATTGCGCATGGTGATCTTAGGCTTGTGTGCGACTGTTTGGCCATGGAAACTCATTTCATGAAGCTCCCAACGAACAGTTCTTGTGCTGACGTTGCTTCCAGAAGCAGTTTGGAACTCGGTAGTGAGTGTTGCAACCGAGGACAGCCGATTTGTACGCGCTACGCACTTCAGCCCTCGTTGGTTCCATTCTGTCGACTTGTGGCCTACCACTTCACGGCTGAGCTGTTGTTGCCCCTAGACGTTTCCACTTCACAATAACAGCACAACACAGTTGACCGGGGCAGCTCTAGCAGTGCCGAAATTTGACTTGTTGGAAAGGTGGCATCCTATGACAGTGCCACGTTGAAAGTCAATGAACTCTTCAGTAAGGCCATTCTACTGCCAATGTTTGTCTATGAAGATAGCATGGATGTGTGCTCGTGTTTTATACGTGTCAGTAACACATGTGGCTGAAATAGCCAAATCCACTAATTTGACGGGATGTCCACATACTTTTGTATATATAGTGTAGATGCTGTTGTATAGGCTACAGCTAATCTACCTGCTTATTAAACATGTTAGAAAGCAAAGACTCAAGTCCCATCCACTCTCATGCACACATAGATCCATGAATGCTGAATCAGTGGAATTAAAACATTCTACACTCAGATGTGGACTACAAATAATAGCTTTGTAAGGTAATATAGCAGAACTATAATTAACACAATATTGATTTATGCAATACAGTTGTGTACTATTCTATTAGTAATACATAAGTAATAATCTGTAGTATAAATTGAAAGTTAAAAAGTATTCCAATTGGCTACGTATGTATTTTTTATTACAGGTCTACAACAAACCTGCATCCTTCTAAAATCAGCTGCTTATAAATAATCGCATTGTGATCTGGGCCAATAACACTTTGATATTAATACAAGTTAGGGACTTACCTGAAACGTCCAGCAGCAATGATTTGTCTTGAATCGGTTTCCCACTAATGACAAGTTTATCATGATTACATTGTCATTACATTCGCATCAATAAAGGTGATTTAATCCACATAATTAACATATCAATATCCACTAAAAGTTGAACACTAAAAGTTGAACTGCACGCACTTTCGCTCAAAGTATTCTTGGCTCAGTTACTGGATACAATGTTACCCTCTAAGAAAAATAACACTATAAAACCTTAATGTCAAACATGCAGCTAAAATATGGCTAGTTTTATTTAAATTGACGGTCATCACATCACGCTCGTGCGAGTCCCAACACACCGGACCGAGCGTGCGTCAAAACTAAATAAAAGCCCTGTGCTCGCGTTACAGTTAACTCCTACCATTATCCATTTTGGAAGAGAAGCAGTTGTCTCTTTTTTAATCCCAAATACCATTTACATCTAAATAATTTACTGCAATAATTGAGCTAACATACCTTGCCATCCAGGAATCGACCGCATTAGTGGGAACTGCGGTCCGTCCGACCTCGGAATTTTTGCCCAATCACAGAGTAGCCCAAGTAGCTATTCAACACAGTTCAAGAATTAACTCTTTCGCTTAGGGCAGTTCTGCTATTAACATCATGGACTACGTCATAATAATTAAACAAAAATATAATATTCATAATAATAAAACACAAATTAAATGTACTAAATGCATTATGTAATTCCAAAGTAATAACACTGAGTTGGTAAATTGAACTTCTATTTTCATTATGTAATATGACACACTGATTATTTATTAAAATGGTATGGTTTGGGTGTTATAAATACACACTGCGCCAACATTAGGAAATAGGTCAACAACATAAAAGAAAATTGTCATTTGAAGAAAATTAGATATATGAGAAAGGGACAGTTGTTCATACTCAGATTAAGCCTAGTCCTGGACTAAAACACACTCCATGTAAAATCTCCATAGATAATTTAGTCCTGGACTAGGTTTATTCTGGGTCCAAGAAATAAACCCTGTGTTTGGTAATATGTTAATCAAGTAACACACCCCTTGCAATGAGGATGGAGAAGAAACTGTATTATCATTGATCATTATTGGACAACAGACCATGCATGCGCAAGAAGATACTGCCCCTTAGTGGACATTTGAGGGGATGCGTGTCACAACGGAGTCAGCCAAGTTACATGTAGTTCAGAATATAAAATAATTCAAAGTTTACAAATGAAATTCAATGTAAAAGTCAGTGAAAACATGTAATTAAAAAAAAAGCTATTTAGCAAGTCGGCATGAGGGCTCGACAATGCAATGTCCTACGTTTGGACTTGTCTCTTCTCACAGTCTGTCACTCTGGCTGTGAGAATAAACTATCTGGGTCAGGTGAGCAAAACATGTAACAAACCTTTACAATCATAAATGTGTTTTATTGAAGCTTACAGATTAGGCGCACCTTAACTTGTCATTCAACCATATATACAAAACATACAACAATATTTACAATGGTGATGACCAAATTCAAGCAACACCCATCATTCAGACATCCACCTACTCAGCAGCAATAAAAATCGACATTTCTACTTTCGAGTTGAGTTCTCATTGCAATTGAGTGCCAGTCACGTGTGATTGCTACCAATACAACATCACATGTGGCTTCTTAAGAGCAAAAAATAAATGATTCTGAGCTTAGTTCTTTTCTTGGTTGTGGTTACTGGGGATGCAGCTTTAGAATGATCTGTTCACTATGAAATGAATGGAGAGCAGTAGGAAAATCAGTGGAAGAAAATTGCAAAAATCTAAGTGAATGTGTGCTGGCATAAGAGTACGTCCCTATGCTCCTGCTTCTTTCATTGCAGAAGAAAGACAAAAGCATCGGTCAGATTTACATACACATGATGTGTATATAAATGTAAAAATTATTCTTAAGTCCAGTAGGGGGAAGTGAGATGAGAAGGTATGATTAAAAGTCTTGCAGGTTTGGCGAGGTTGAAACCAATGGGTGAGTCTTATGGGTGTTTGATGTCAGATGTATATGGGGTGGCATTGCTTCTGGGTCAGTTTCTTTCTACAGGTTGGGCAAGTGTGGGATCTCAACAGTGAGTCGCGGAGGCAGTGACTGCAGAACAGGTGACCACATTTTGTGGAGACTACTAGTCTCCCACTTTCAATGATCTAGAGGAAGAAGAGAAAGAGCTCCATCTTAGTTGAAGGGACAACTTCACATTCTGGTAGCTACACAGCAATTACAGTTTGACATAGTCACCTTCACACACGTTGAATTATGCTTCGCTTACCTCAGCATAGGCGTCCATACACACTGGGCAGCTGACTGTCCCTGGAGTAGACCTATGGAGGACAAGAGACCATCAGGGTCTACCATAACTCAATGTCTTGATTTCAGTGGTCACATGGCAAATATTATGAGTGGATAAATCGATGGATGAGGATGACGTTGCTTTAATGTGCTTCAATTTTCAAATAAAATTGATTTAAAAAAAGTTTGATATGTCATCTGAAGAGATTATCATAGCCAGAGGGGTTGAGGGGCTTAGTACCTGGCTCTACTGCTGGCCTGTAGAGAGGACAGGAGGTCGGCACTGAGGCCTCCATTAGTATCCTCCTCCTCATCACTGCTCAGTACGTAACTCTCACTGTCAGCTTCACGTCTGCCATGAGGCCCTGAGATAGACACAAGCAGATAGACAAACTCACAGAAAAAGACATGCTTGACATAGTAATAAATGCTTACTTTATTAGAGGACCAAAACATATTTTAATCTAAATATAATTGTTGCGATTGAGGAAAAGCAATGAATTACCTTCATCGACAACCTGGTTTCCCCATTCGCAATCACGCAGTGGTGGAAAAGAAACAAATGTCAACATGTCAGTCTTTACAACAGTGACAAAAGCATATTCTTATAAATACATTAAAAACAGTTATATGTATACATCATTATTTGCATAAAGAAAGCTCACAAACTCACCACCACAGAATCATTGTTGGTCAAGTCAACCACAGTCAACTCAGAACCTTCACATGTCAAGTCCACCACCTCCTCACCTGCACAGCCAATAGACGGGTTAGAATTTCCATAATCAACCAAAATGACAAAGAAAAGCATAAAGCCATTGCTACCCACTAGTAGTCCTGCTGCTCTCCAGCACATCAATGGTCTCTGGGACTGCTGCTGATGCTGCAGCAGGAGGTCGCACACTGGTTGTGGTGACTCTGCTACTCTTGGCCGTGCGTCTGGAACTTGAGGGGACTCCAGTCCTTCTTTTCCTCTGTGTCTGTGACAACAAAGCACTACTTCTTAGAAACCAGACACCTTTGCTAAATGTCTGTGAAAATTTAACTGAAGGTGTTGGAGGGTTATCACGTGGCCCTGGGTGCACATGTGAGGACTTACTGTACTGCTCATGTTGCGATAGGGAAGATGTGAGTGAAATCAAAAATGGTCAAATGTTACGTAGTAGTACACACTGAAAAATCTACATCCGTTCCAACTGATTCCAAAGTTCTTGGACCAATTTAACAATAATCTGGTGAGAGAAAAATAAACCAATTAAGTTACATAAAAAGCCTTCACACATCTGATAAACAACAAACCATTGGCCATAACTAACCTTTATGAACACAACACAGCAGCTGAAGAACACAAACAATAGTCTATCGTTAACAGTATTCTGAGATCCACTCCCTAACCACAAAGTCAAAGCACAGTGTTGTTGACAACTTGTAACATATTAGCTTGTAAAATTAATCAAATCTGCAACCCCTCTCTGTGTTCATCTGCTTAACGTAACGGGAAAAAAATGTATTTAGCTAGTAAGCTGGCAACTAACCTTTAGTTGCTGTAATCACAAAACTGCTCGTCAGCTACAATAACGTCAGTTAGCTAATATTAGCTGGGTCTGAGCTGGGAAGCTCATCAAGCGTTGGTTTATCACGACAAAATGGAAATTAACACGGTGTATTAAGCATGACATGTACCTAACCAACTAGCTAATGTATCTGGCAATAAAATTAATAAACACAATGGCGAATCAAAACATGAGCTAGCTAGAATTAGCATTTGAGCTAGTTAGCTAACAAAGCAAAGACAACTAGCTAGCTAGCAACCAACAAAGGTAGCTAATTTAGCTAGCAATGCTAACACGCTCTACGCAAGCTCTAGCTCCTGGTTTACAAACGGGATCAGCTTTACTTTTACATAACATCAACAACACAATTCAACATTTGTATAAGGGACTGGTGATAGATGAATAAACTGATAAATAATCTAGTTTTAAAACTAAGGGTGGTTAACAGCAGCCTACCTCTTCAATCACTTCTTCTATGGTGCTTCTTGATGAGATTTAAAGGCCGTTGGCATCCAATAAATGTTGCATTACTGCCACCTACTAGACTGGAGTATAACTCTACAAAAAAAGAAAATACAACAAATACCCTACCATCTAACATTACACTCACAATTTTTTTTTTTTTTTTTTACCATACTCCACTATTAAAATGTATTTAGTACTACTTCAGGCCAACAGCCTGGAAGGATGGGACACCACCACTTAACACACCCTGTAACTCTTCAAATCAAATCAAATCAAATCAAATTTTATTTGTCACATRCACATGGTTAGCAGATGTTAATGCGAGTGTAGCGAAATGCTTGTGCTTCTAGTTCCGACAATGCAGTAATAACCAACAAGTAATCTAACCTAAYAATTCCACAACTACTACCTTATACACACAAGTGTAAAGGGATAAAGAATATGTACATAAAGATATATGAATGAGTGATGGTACAGAACGGCATAGGCAAGATGCAGTAGATGGTATAGTGTACAGTCTACACATATGAGATGAGTAATGTAGGGTATGTAAACATAAAGTGGCATAGTTTAAAGTGGCTAGTGATACATGTATTACATAAAGATGGCAAGATGCAGTAGATGATATAGAGTACAGTATATACATATACATATGAGATGAGTAATGTAGGGTATGTAAACATTATATTAAGTGGCATTGTTTAAAGTGGCTAGAGGTACATTTTTACATAATTTCCATTGTAGGGGTGGGACATCTTCTGATGTCAAGTCTCGCACACCCAAATACTTCTCTACAGCTGCCACCACAACCTCTATTTTCTGCAAGTTTTTAACCATTACTATAAATGCCAAAAATGAAATCTTACTGAAACATATATACCTTGTTGGTGGATCCCTATGTACTGTTACAGATCGTCTACTCTCACCACTTCTCTCAGGATCCCTCCCCCTTGACCCATCTTCCTCTACTTTCTTCACTGACTCAGCATATGACAACTTCTGCACTACTCTAACCCTGGAAAGCTCAACCTGCCTCTCTCATACATGACATTTCTGATCCCCAGCACCCCTACAATTAACACAAACCACTACTTTCCCCAATGCTACACATTCCTTTGTCTCATGCTCTTCTGCACACCTAGGAGCCTCCCTCCTACACACTGCTGCCACATGCCCATAAGCTTGACACCTGTAACAATGTAATGTAGTTGGCATGAAAGCTTGTACAGGATAACTTATATATCCTAACATCACTTTGTCGGGCAAAGACAACATCAAAACTCAAAAGAACAGACAACGACCATGTTTCTCCACTCACGCCACCCTGTTTGCGTCGCAGCAAACGACGAGCATCACAAACACCGGGAATCTTCCCCTTCAGTTGGTCAGCTTTCACATTTACTACTACTCCAGTATTCACTCCTTTCAATGGCACCCTTTTCTTGAGAGCAAAACAATTCACATTGCTTTCCCCCATTCGTTTAACATGGAGTGCTTGCTCCCTCTGACCAGCAGAAACATATAATTATCACAATACCACATCTGGATACCCTCACCGATTCAACAGCACCCAACTCTGTTTTCACCCACCCTGAAACTTCAAATGGATCAGCCAAAAGGCAAGGGTCCACTTTTTCCAAAAACTTCACTCCTACTGTCAGAGACTCATCTTTATCCTGACCCTCGGTAAAAGCCTCGGGCTCCGAGAACTTCAACACGCCTATCACCTCCAATACTTCGCCCTCAATCACTTCCATTTCTCCTTCTGTCTTCAACTCTTTCTGCTTACACTTTCTACCATTCTTCTTTAACAAACCATCTCCTTTTCCCCACCATTTATAACTGACTCAAGCTCACCCTCTTCCTCCCTCTCTCTCTCAGACCTCCTCCGCCTCTCCTTTTCCCTCCATTCTTCCTCTGTATAACTCTCCTTATGATAATACTGCACTTCTCCTGACATACATCTTTTTCTTGCCTTCTCAAGTGACGCCATTTAACCTGCTGTCACAATCCCCGTACAATCAGCACAAACCCCTCGGGATGTAGCGCTCAACAGTGCATCCCACTTGTAAAGCAGCTACTTCGTCTGTTGTTTACAAAAATGGAACAAAATTACCCAAAATAAATGAATAAAACTAAATCAAACAACTTTCTGTTAAAACAGATCTGATCCCTACACAGGCTCAAGGGGAACCTGGGAGGGAGGGTCTCCGGGCACTAGTACAACTTTGCAAGTCTTCAGATGTAAAATCCTTAAGTCCCAAAAACTTTTCTGCCGCAGCCACAAAAATGTCCAGTTTCTTAGACTTCGAGACTTGTGCCGTACAGTTTATAATGGTGGTAATGAACGCCACAAAATCCACCTTTTTAACACGCAGGGTGTCTTTTGATATCTTCACTAGAATCACTTGCTTTCTCAATTATTTTACTCTCCTCCGCATAGGAGATTTGATTGACCAACAGACTTTCTTACTTTTCTCCATTCACCCAGTGGGTCAGATGCCAGGCACCAGCCACATCAGGAATTTTCACCAGGTATTCAACCTGAACATCCATTGTCACTCCTGAGATGACTCCTTTGACGGGTGCTCTACTACGAAGTCAAAACACAAAACTTCTGTTGTCCGGATTCGTTTGAGGCTCACTGCAATCTTCCTCTGTTCTTCAGATGTACAATTAAATCAAAATAAGACCACTCCTGGTCACTCTGACAGACTCCACTTTCCCAAGCGCATACTTCAGAATTTTTGACACCTCAAACGGGTTTCCCACATATGCATCCTTACTCAACAAACACATCCCAACAAGAAGCGATTCATTATCATTCATACACGTATCCTCCACTCCAATTGTTTTTTAAATGCCTTTTTGTTCCAGTTTCCGCTACTACTGTTGTCTATTCAGAACATTAGTTTTCACCAACTTTGCTCGACACGCTTCTTGATTCGAACTCAGCATCCACTTCCGCCATCAGTTTCCGTTCTGAACATTTGTCGTCACCAACTTTGCTTGATGCGCTGCTTGACTCGAACTCAGCATCCACTTCTGCCATCCATTCAACATTTTGTTTGAGGGACTGGTCATAGACGTATCAACTGATAAATAATATAGTTTTAAAACTAAGGGTAGTTAGCAGCATACCTTCTCAATCACTTTTTGAAGCACAGCTTCTTCTGTCCTTTGGGATTGGGTTGGCAGATCACAGCCAACTTTTAAGGTGCATACACCGCCACCAACTGTACTGGAGTGTGAGGCCAGTCACGGCCTACCTAAATTAAATTCTCTTCACTAGTCCTGTTCCTCCAAGAAAGTGAAATAGAGCCCTAGACACCACTTCCCACTACACCACCCAAACCCCAACCCTTTCACACAATCTCTCCCTATCTACGTCATACAGTTCACAAAATATCAACACATGCTCCACCATTTTCCTCCACTATACACTCATCACACAGACCTGTTTCATGTCTCCCTATCATCCACATGTGCCATTCAAACCTGTGTGCCCAAACCGTAGTCTACTCCACACAACTTCCTCTCTCATACATCCCATACTCCCCACCTCTTCCTTTACTGACCAGTACATGCAAAAAAATTGTCTCCCCTTATTACTAGCATCCCATTCCATTTGCCAAAGACCAAGCCCTTTTGCCCGGATCAAGGACTTGACTTCCCTACGGCCCAGCGGGACCTCAGTAAAATACCCCCTCTCTCCTCACAGCACTCTTAGCCACCACATTGGCCTTCTCATTACCCACAACCCGATGGGCGGGAACCCAGTAAAAGCTTACTACCACTCCCATCCTCTCCAATTCCATCATCTCCACAAACAAGTCTCCCCTATCTGACCTGCCCATCTTCACACTACCCAACACTGCAGGCAAATCAGAGCAGCTCACCACTCTGAGTGGTTTCACCTCCTCCAACCATCTCAAACCTATCATGGCCATCAACTCAGCCGCACTAACTGATGCAGAATTAGTTAACCGCTTACATATTCTAACATTGAAATATGGGATATACACCCCTGCCCCCACCCTACTACTGACTGGGTCCTTTGAACCATCTGTATATATCCTTAAAAACAAATTAAACCAATTATCTATATATCTCTCCAAACACCATTCTCACGTCTTCACCCCATTCTCTCCTGCCCTCAATCATGTCCACATCTACAAAACAGCCACAGAGGAAAGTTCCCCAATGCAATTGCCGGCCCCATCTCTCTCTCCCCCAGTCCATATTCTACCACCTTCTGCCCAATTGTCCACCCGTACGCCTTCTGCTTTCCCACCCCTCACTCCCTGCATTCCCCAGTTGCCGTGACCACAGGATGTCCTTCTGAACACCCTTTCAACCTCGCCCAGTATGCTAATGCAGGTGTGTCCCGCCTTATCCTCAGTGACAGTTCCCCACTATCCACCTGCAATGCCTCAACAGGTGTCGTTCTGAACACAGGAGGTTGGTGGCACATTAATTGTGGAGGACTACACAGGAGCTGATTCAAATAACCAAATGTTGATAATGAGTTTATAAATTTAATCAGCTGTGTGGTGCTAGGGCAAAAACCAAAACGTGCACTCCTTCGGGTCCCTAGGACAGAGTTTGGGAAACGCTGGTCTAAGCACAACCCTTCAGAACCAAAACCCCTTCCTCATCTCAAAGTATTGTCTGTAAAATAGCCTTTTGCAGGGGCTTTTTGTAGACATGGATTTGTATTGTGTTTTGAGAATCTGCAGAGAGAATAATGAGGTGGTTGTGTCATTACTGTTGTAGTCTTGATGTTATATCTTTCAGCGTCCCTTGCTGGTTTCTGTCCCACAATCTTGTTGTGCTCCATAACCGCAAGGTGTGTCGGCTCCCTCATAGTTGTGTACCCAAAATGCTACCGCTTTGGGGTGTTTTTCAGCAGGGCACTGTGGAATGACTCTAGATAAGAGTTTTACTAAGATAAATAAGAGGGGTAGACTAAATTGATTTCATGGTCTGGAAGAGACTCTGTGGTCCTCAGGCTACATGTAACCACCTGTAACCCCATAACACAAACACTACCCAATTCATGTTTATACCATGCTTACTGTAAATTGAGCTATCTTAGCCGTCAGCTTGTAAAAAAAATTGCCAACTAACCTTCAACTTGGAATCAGACTCTGTACCACCTACAACAGAGTACACAACAATACACAATTTAACCACCCCACCCACTAATTGTATTGATCTATATTAGACCGGCTAGCTTACCATACCCAACATGGACATTTCAATATTTTCTGCTTGCTGTTAGCTAACTAGCGTCACTAAATTTGGCGTCATGATTGCTATTCAGCTGAGACTGGCTAAGAACCAACTAACCAACCATAGAAGATTTATACACATTCATCATTGCTAACGTCACCATCACACAAACAAATAGTGAATTAGCTATATCGCCAATTCTATAGTAACAGTGTTTTCCAGACAAGGGTGGAATAGACGGCTACCAGATTGAGCTACTCTTATTTGCTAACATTAGCTAGCTTACTTTAGCTAAAGCCAGTCAAAGATACAACGAACAAACAAACATGTTTACTCTGCTATAAGTTGTTACCAGTCTAGCAGTGACTATCATGGCATAATCAAAATACAAATTAATTGACAGTGTATACAGTGCATTTAGAAAGTATTCAGACCCCTTGACTTTTTCCACATTTGTTACGTTACAGCCTTATTCTAAAATGGATGAAATAGTTCCCCCTACCATCAATCTATACACAATAACCAATAAAGACAAAGCAAAAACAGGTTGAAAATGTATTCATTTTCAAGCTCTAGGAAGAGTCATGGTGGTTCCAAACTTCTTCCATATAAGAATGATGGAGGAAATTGTGTTCTTGGGGACCTTCAATGCTGTAGACATTTTTTATTACTGTTCCCCAGATCTGTGCCTCAACACAATTCTGTCTCGGAGCTCTACGGACAATCCCTACAACCTCATGGATTGGTCTTTGCACTGACATGCACTGTGAAATCATGTCCAATCAATTGAATTTACCACAGGTGGACTCCATTTAAGTTGTAGAAACATCTCAAGGATGATAAATGTAAACAAGTCTCAGAGCAAAGGGTTTGAATACTTATCAAATCAAATGTATTTATATAGCCCTACTTACATCAGCTGATACAGTGGGGAGAACAAGTATTTGATACACTGCCGATTTTGCAGGTTTTCCTACTTACAAAGCATGTAGAGGTCTGTAATTTTTATCATAGGTACACTTC
>NC_036845.1:22977916-23066745 GCF_002910315.2 Salvelinus sp. IW2-2015
CCACTAGAGGGATATCTTCAACCACCAACTTACCATCCTGAGACAAGGCCGAGTATAGCCCACAACAAAGATCTCCACCACGGCACAACCCAAGGGGGGGTGCCAACCCAGACAGGAAAACCACGCCAGTGACTCAACCCACTCAAGTGACGCACCCCTCCTAGGGACAGCATGGAAGAGCACCAGTAAGCCAGTGACTCAGCCCCTGTAATAGGGTTAGAGGCAGAGAATCCCAGTGGAGAGAGGGGTACCGGCCAGGCAGAAACAGCAAGGGCGGTTCGTTGCTCCAGTGTCTTTCTGTTCACCTTCACAGTCCTGGGCCAGACTACACTCAATCATTGGACCTACTGAAGAGATGAGTCTTCAATAAAGACTTAAAGGTTGAGACCGAGTCTGCGTCTCTCACATGGGTAGGCAGACCATTCCATAAAAATGGAGCTCTATAGGAGAAAGCCCTGCCTCCAGCTGTTTGCTTCGAAATTCTAGGGACAATTAGGAGTCCTGCATCTTGTGACCGTAGCGTACGTGTAGGTATGTACGACAGGACCAAATCGGAAAGATAGGTAGGATCAAGCCCATGTAATGCTTTGTAGGTTAGCAGTAAAACCTTGAAATCATCCCTTGCCAGGAAGCCAGTGTAGGGAGGCTAGCACTGGAGTAATATGATCACATTTTGGGGTTCTAGTCAGGATTCTAGCAGCCGTATTTAGCACTAACTGAAGTTTATTTAACGTTTTTTAAGGGTAGCCGGAAAGTAGAGCATTGCAGTAGTCTAACCTAGAAGTAACAAAAGCATGGATACATTTTTCTGCATCATTTTTGGACAGAACATTTCTGATTTTTGTAATGTTACGTAACTAGAAAAAAGCTGTCATTGAAACAGTCTTGATATGTTCATCAAAAGAGAGATCAGGAGCTAGAGTAACGCCAAGGTCCTTCACAGTTTTATTTGAGACGACTGTACAGCCATCAAGATTATTTGTCAGATTCAACAGAAGATCTCTTTGTTTCTTGGGACCCAGAACAAGCATCTCTGTTTTGTCTGAGTTTAAAAGTAGAACGTTTGCAGCCATCCACTTCCTTATGTCTGAAACACAGGCTTCCAGCGAGGGCAATTTTGGGGCTACACCATGTTTCATTGAAATGTACAGCTGTGTGTCATCCACATAGCAGTGAATGTTAACATTATGTTTTCGAATGACTTCCACAAGAGGTAAAATACACTGCTCAAAAAAATCAAGGGAACACTAAAATAACACATCCTAGATCTGAATGAATGAAATATTCTTATTAAATACTTTTTTCTTTACATAGTTGAATGTGCTGACAACAAAATCACACAAAAATGATCAATGGAAATCAAATTTATCAACCCATGGAGGTCTGGATTTGGAGTCACACTCAAAATTAAAGTGGAAAACCACACTACAGGCTGATCCAACTTTGATGTACTGTCCTTAAAACAAGTCAAAATGAGGCTCAGTAGTGTGTGTGGCTGTATGGTCATGGTATGTATGGTATGTATGTATGGTACGTGCCTGTATGACCTCCCTACAACGCCTGGGCATGCTCCTGATGAGGTGGCGGATGGTCTCCCTGAGGGATCTCCTCCCAGACCTGGACTAAAGCATCCGCCAACTCCTGGACAGTCTGTGGTGCAACATGGCGTTGGTGGATGGAGCGAGACATGATGTCCCAGATGTGCTCAATTGGATTCAGGTCTGGGGAACGGGCGGGCCAGTCCATAGCAACAATGCCTTCCTCTTGCAGGAACTGCTGACACACTCCAGCCACATGAGGTCTAGCACTGTCTTGCATTAGGAGGAACCCAGGGCCAACCGCACCAGCATATGGTCTCACAAGGGGTCTGAGGATCTCATCTCGGTACCTAATGGCAGTCAGGCTACCTCTGGCGAGCACATGGAGGGCTGTGCGGCCCCCCAAAGAAATGCCACCCCACACCATGACTGACCCACGCCAACCGGTCATGCTGGAGGATGTTGCAGGCAGCAGAACGTTCTCCACGGCGTCCAGACTCTGTCACGTTTGTCACATGTGCGCATGTGCTCAGTGTGAACCTGTTTTTCATCTGTGAAGAGCACAGGGCGCCAGTGGCGAATTTGCCAATCTTGGTGTTCTCTGCAAATGCCAAACGTCCTGCACGGTGTTGGGTTGTAAGCACAACCCCCACCTGTGGACGTCGGGCCCTCATACCACCCTCATGGAGTCTGTTTCTGACCGTTTGAGCAGACACATGCACATTTGTGGCCTGCTGGAGGTCATTTTTGCAGGGCTCTGGCAGTGCTCCACCTGCTCCTCCTGCACCAAGGCGAGAGGTGCGTCCTGCTGCTGGGTTGTTGGCCTCCTACGGCTCCTCCACGTCTCCTGATGTACTGGCCTGTCTCCTGGTAGCGCTCCATGCTCTGGACACTCGCTGACAGACACAGCAAACCTTCTTGCCACAGCTCGCATTGTTGCCATCCTGGATGAGCTGCACTACCTGAGCCACTTGTGTGGGTTGTAGACTCCGTCTTATGCTACCACTAGAGTAAAGCACCGCCAGCATTCAAAAGTGACCAAAACATCAGCCAGGAAGCATAGAACTGAGAAGTGGTCTGTGGTCACACCTGCAGAACCACTCCTTTATTGGGGTGTCTTGCTATTGCCTAGTATTTCCACCTTTTGTCTTCTCCATTGCACCAAATGTTAAATTTATTGTCTATCAGTGTTGTTCGAAGTGGCAGTTTGATTTCACAGAAGTGTGATTGACTTGGAGTTACATTGTGTTGTTTAAGTGTTCCCTTTATTTTTTTGAGCAGTGTATATAGTGAAAACAATAGTGGTCCTAAAACGGAACCTTGAGGAACACCGAAATTTACAGTTGATTTGTCAGAGGACAAACAATTCACAGAGAGAAACTGATATCTTTCCGACAGATAAGATCTAAACCAGGCCAGAACTTGTCCGTGTAGACCAACTTGGTTCCCAATGTAAATAAGGTATTTCATTTTTTTGTTGTTGTAATAAATGTGCAAAAATGTGTAAAAACCTGTTTTTGCTTTGTCATTGTAGGGTATTGTGTGTAGATTGGTGAGGATTTGTTTTATTTAATACATTTTAGAATAAGGCTGTAATGTAACAAAATGTGGAAAAAGGGAAGGGGTCTGAAGATAGCTATACAAATGCACTGTATACTAAAAAAAGATAGCTATATAATTTAGGGAATGGCTTTCAGAGTTCAATACAGGACTCGAACGTTAGCTAGATAGCTCACTTAGCTAGTCCAGCTAGGCTAGCAAGCTAGCTAATGTTAGGTTACCTACAGTTGAAGTCGGAAGTTTACCTACACTTAGGTTGGAGTCATTAAAACTCCACAAATTTCTTGTTAACAAACAATAGTTTTGGCAAGTCGGTTAGGACATCTACTTTGTGCATGACACAAGTCATTTTTCCAACAATTGTTTACAGACAGATTATTTCACTTATAATTCACTGTATCACAATTATAGTGGGTCAGAAGTTTAGATATGCTAAGTTGACTGTGCCTTTAAACAGCTTGGAAAATTCCAGAAAATTATGTCATGGCTTTAGAAGCTTCTGATAGGCTAATTGACATAATTTGAGTCAGGTACAGGTTCAAAAGTATCTATATCCACAGTAAAATTAGTTCTATATCGACTTAACCTGAAAGGCCGCTCAGCAAGGAAGAAGCCACTGCTCCAAAACCGCCATAAAAAAAGCGCAATAAGAAACTATTACTGGATATAGTCAATGTGATAGTTCTTGTTGTCATGGGAGACTTATAACTGGCTGGCCACCCCTTTACAAAGAGAAAGACATGGTTTTGCAGATATTAAAAGTGAACAAGACAGTTTCGGTACGTGATTTCCCTTAAATCATTGAAGGAGAAAACTCAAAACTGAGGTTTTATGTTACAACAGCTGACAATCTGCAGCGGATGTTGTTTATTTAAAGCAGAATGCACCCATCAATTCAGTGGGGTTGGGGTTAGTGTCGGCCCTGAGATTGGAAGGTTGGGTGCGATCCTCAGTTCAGTCATACGAAAGACTCTAAAAAGTGTAACCTGATGCTCTGCTTGGCACGCCGCATTAAGCAGATGGATTTGGGGTAAGGCATTGCGATAGACTAGCATCCTGTCCAAGGGGTATACTTGTATATCAAGTTGCCTCACACCACTGAAACAGGAGATAGGCTTCTGCCCTATCGGCTGTCATGGCTGGGACAAGGCTAATTATTAAGCACCCAGATGCAACGTTATTGCCCATTCATTTTTCACCAAACCTAAACTTCTTGCTCTTGTTGGTTATGTTTACTATGTGAAATACAAAGTTTTCTACGTTGTTGACCCTGAATGATGGTGAAACTGAATTCCTGACTGTGGATTGTGCCATTGTAACAGATGTTTTATGTACTCTCCATGCGTTGTGTTTTCTCATAATAAATCACTTCGGCCAGTGGTCCCAGTTGAGCATAATTTATTTCTGTTGTTAAATGGGAAACAGCACGTTAGTTGTGCAGGGCTTAACAGTATTGATGGCTGTCGATGGCAAAATCCCTTGCGTCACATTTTCCTACTGGGCGAACAAAATACAAAAATACAATACAAAATATAACATGTGTAAATACCTGTTGTTAAATGGGAAACAGCACGTTAGTTGTGCAGGGCTTAACAGTATTGATGGCTGTCGATGGCAAAATCTGTAGCATGAAGACAACTGTGTTAGCCGTAGCTTATGTGACCATGACATCGGTGTATGCTAGCTAACACACTTATTTACAGCAATCATATGCCAAAGCACATCCCAGAAAGCCCCTCAATCCCTAACAGGTACCATATACCCACACATGTATAAAATCAGTAACGTACAGCAAACTTGTACACATTGTAAAATAGAAAATAGAAAACAGTATTCAGAACGTGACCTACCCCTTGCATCACATTGTCCTACTGGGAAGACCTGACGTTCGCGATCTCCCCCTATCTGCAAGCGGGGCCAATCACAACACCCCTTATTGTCATCAGAGTTGAACTAACCAATAAGAATGCTTGAACATCAAATACACATTTCTTTAGAGGCAAGTGGAAACATAACCAACCCTGTTACACCATTACACATCACAGATATGCCAAAGAAAAAAAAACATGTTTTTGCTCCATTCTTTTTAATGGAACTTTTCATGACTAACAATATTTCTTCATACAGGCCGCGTGCATGATGTGCGAGTAGAGCTCTGCCAGTGTGAGCCGGAAGCAGTGTCATTGGTCTGGTACATGTTCTGACCTTGCACACCCCGCCAGCCTCAGACCGCAGTGGTCTGCTCACTACTCAAGCAGATAACCAGCCTGCAGCTTGAGAGTGGTGTTTCACTGAGGGCCATATACCTGTCATAACATTTTTCTCATAGGACAGTAAATAATCACTTTTATAATCTGATTCTATACTATGTCTACTTTGTCTGCAAAAGTTCCTAACCAAATTCCTGTTTTGATAAACAGATCTGTCACAGAAACCTTGTGCTACTTGTATGTGAAGATGCATTTGCTGTATGTGTTGATGGCCTACTCTGATGGAATGCAGTAATGAATCAGAGGGCATTTAAGTGACACTGTTCATTCATTTCAGGGAAGAGACTTGTAAACTGCCCTGACAAATGAGGCCTATGAGGAGTTCCGAAATGCAATGTCGGAACATGATATGTTGCGCCGTCTGGCCCCAGAAACTGCCGATGGAACTCAGTGCCCGCTCCGTCCCAAGGTTTGTTGTATTTTTTGGCCTATTAAATGTTTTATCACCCCCACAAAACACATCAAAGCATAAGATTTGTGATGTCTCCCTCTTTTATAAACACAAATGATCTATTAGAAACATCCGTTCCATTTTTTGTCAAACAATTGTACAGACTAATAGACTTATAGTCTTTCATTTTTCAGTCTTTCACCAAAACATGGGGAAAAGTACTTTGCAAACCTAGCTGATGTGAATCGATCCGTTTGTTAGACCATATCACCAACGGGTAATGCCTGAATGTAATATGCATTGCATTTTAAGGATACCTTTCATTGTTACCTTATGCACAACTGGAAGGGAATGTGACAAAATCTTGAATTATTTGAACTCATGACATCAAACTTTGCCACTAATTCATATTTAAATGATGCAGTTGTCCCTCCACTTCATCTGTTTGACTCAGTGGTCTTATGGTTGGTGACGGTATGTTGGTATTGTGTATGTTGAATGTAATATTACTGGTTCTCGTGCAACATCCATTTAGGCACTGAACCTGCACTACTGTGTGTGATCTGCTTCAGACAACAAATGACAAAAGTTTCACCAGGAGAATGATCTGACCCACACTCTAAAATCACAAACACAACTTGTTCTATTTCCCATTCACTGATTGGAGGGAAAACTGTTGGAATGTCAATTTAATTTAAAAGAGGAACCATTATACCTGTACTGTACTTGAATTTATTTGTATTTTTTTTAGGGTTGCCATGGATTTCAAGAGGGCAACGCCATCAGGTCCAAAGCCAAAACAACGAATTTGGATGAGACAGGCGTGTTGGGGGTTTCCTGCAAGCATGAGCACCCACTTCACTTCTTGAACATGGAATAGGGTGAAAGGTGGGATGCAGTAATAATTAGGTTTTTTTCTTTTTCAGTTTTTTTCTTCAGGTTTTGATTAACCTAGTTTGCAAATAATGATGCATCTCTTCTGTAGTTTATCAAATGCAGTGTACCTGCTATGAGAGATGAGGCAAGAACATAAATCGCATCTTCATGTATGACATTTGCACGCAAGATGCAGCCACATGTGCACGTAAATCAACCTTTTTTTAACATTTGAAGATTTGAATAGCAGTTTTCTCCCAATTTTCTTTTGACATGAACATTTTGTCCATAACTTTTAAGAGAAACCTTCCTGAATTGAAGCATGGGACCAAATTCATTGTGCCAGTTTTCCATGCTTATGGACATGACTTGCCATGTCAGGTACTTGAACATTATCATTAATATTATCAGTAGGTATTTATTCATATTTTATAAGGTTTAATCAAATAACCCTTTTACCATGGTATGACATGATTTCATATTTCTAGAGGAAATTCAACACCCGATATGTCGAAAGTGCTGGACTGGCAGATGGGGAGCCTGTGGTCGTATCTGAGGCGCTTTGGGAAGGTCACCCCAAAAATTACGCCGTCCCATCGTATTGAACTCCTGACTGATGCACTTCTCTACCATGGGAAAAAGATATGCCAGAGGCAACGCTAGTACACTTGGAATTTTTATTCATTTACTTGATGCTGGTTGACTCTAGTGATGTTCTTAACATTTCCTGTTTTTTTGATTTAGTGGACTCTCTGCTACAGAGGTTTTTCCCGAGCAACAGAAGTTGCAACAGAGGCAGAAAGGGAAATGGCAGAAATTGCAGTCTCTTTCAGGTAAACCATTGAATCAATAATCTAAGCATTTCAGTATTGATTAGAAATGTTGTCACATCTGTCACTGTTGTTATGTTTTAGGAACAACACTGGACACCATTAGGGATTGGGGCAGGAATGTAGGTGTCACCCTTGAAAGGCAAAAACCTGCTCTTTGCTGGGAGGAGTATGTTGCAATGCTCCAGCAATGCTCCAGCAACATACAATTCCAATGTATGTAATCAATTTCAAATGACTTAACAAAGTTGTTACTTTTCGGCATGCATTATTGTATGACCTCTCCAATCCATTTTATATTTTCAGGGCACAATAGGAAAGTGGAGACTGAACAGCTGTTTTTCAGCTTGTGCAGATCGAGAGGTACTTCCTCAGTTAACAGTGCAATTGTTAGATCAATGAATATAATTGATCTCCCTGGTCAAATTATTTAGAACCTTTCTGGTTACATAAAACTCAAGACGATGGAGAGGAAGAACAGCGTTCTCCATCGATGGTCACCCACCAGCAGTCGCTTCCAGACACCACTCCACAGACTGCAGAGTAACAGATTGAGGACCAATCTGGAGGGAACCTTCAGTCTGGTGCTAGAACGGAGGTTTCTCTGTGGCCTGATGAGAAAATATGCACACAGAGTACTGTGCAAAAGTTTCCGGCAGGTGTGAAAAAATGCTGTAAAGTAAGAATGCTTTCAAAAATAGACATGTTAATAGATTATATTTATCAATGAACTAAATGCAAAGTGAGTGAACAGAAGAAAAACCTACATCAAATCCATATTTGGTGTGACCACCCTTTGCCTTCAAAACAGCATCAATTCTTGTAGGTACACTTGCACAAAGTCAGGTATTTTGTGGGCATATAGTCAGGTGTATGATTAAACAATTATACCAAACAGGTGCTAATGATCATCAATTCAATATGTAGGTTGAAAAACAATCATTAACTGAAACAGAAACAGCTGTGTAGGAGGAATAAAACAGCCAAATTCAGCTAACAAGGTGAGGTTGCTGAAGACCGTTTACTGTCAAAAGTCATACACCATGGCAAGACTGAGCACAGCAACAGAACACAAGGTAGTTGTAATGCATCAGCAAGGTCTCTCCCAGGCAGAAATTTCAAGGCAGACAGGGGTTTCCAGATATGCTGTCCAAACTCTTTTGAAGAAGCACAAAGAAACAGGCAACGTTGAGGACCATAGACGCAGTGGTTGGCCAAGGAAACTTATTGCAGCAGATGAAAGACAAATGCTTACTTCCCTTCGCAATCGGAAGATGTCCAGCAGTGCCATCAGCTCAGAATTGGTAGAAAAGTGGGACCCTGGTACACCCATCCACCTTCGACGTGGAAACAAGGCCAAGCGACTCAGCTATGCACGAAAACACAGGAATTGGGGTGCAGAGAAATGGCAGCAGGTGCTCTGGACTGATGAGTCAAAATGTGAAATATTTGGCTGTAGCAGAAGGCAGTTTGTTCGCTGGAGAGCGGTACACAAATGAGTGTCTGCAGGCAACAGTGAAGCATGGTGGAGGTTCCTTGGAAGTTTGGGGGTGCATTTCTGCAAATGGAGTTGGGGATTTGGTCAGAATGAATGGTCTCCTCAATGCTGAGAAGTACAGGCAGATACTTATCCATCATGCAATACCATCAGGGAGGCATCTGATTGGCCCAAAATATATTCTGCAGCGTGACAACGAATCCAAACATACAGCAAAGTTATTAAGAACTATCTTCAGTGTAAAGAACAAGGAGTCCTGGAGGTGATGGTATGGCCCCCACAGAGCCCTGATCTCAACATCATCGAGTCTGTCTGGGATTACTACACGAAGAGAGAGAAGCACCTGAGGCTGCTTAAATTCACAGAAGAACTGTGGCTCATTCTCCAAGATGTTTGGGCCAACCTACCTGCCGAGTTCCTTCAAACTGTGTGCAAGTGTGAAGAATTGATGCTGTTGTGAAGGCAAAGGGCTGTCACACCAAATATTGATTTGATGTAGACTTTTCTTCTGTTCATTCAATTTGCATTTTGTTAATTGATAAATAAACTACTAACATGTCTATTTCTGAAAGCATTCTTACTTTACAGCCTTTTATCACACCTGTCTAAAACCTTTGCACAGTACTGTATATTTATCAGGTACAAAGGTAAGACCCAAGTGCAGACTGTGAAGTAACAATGTTTATTGTAACAGGGGCAGGCAAACGACAGGTCAAGGCAGGCAGAGGTGGATAATCCAGAGTAGGAGCAAAGGTACAAGACGGCAGGCAGGCTCAGGGACCGGCAGAATGGTTAGACGGGCAGGTACAGGGTCAGGACAGGCAAGGGTCAAAAACCAGATGGACAAGAAAAGCGAGGCTGGAAAAAGACAGGCGCTGTTAGGACAAATGCTGGTAAGCTTGACAAACAAGACGAACTGGCACAGACAGACAACACAGGTATTGCCTTGTCTATTTGTTTGTTTCTTTTTTTTTAACATGTCCATTCTGTTTTAGTTTATGTCATTGTATTCCTGCCCTTTGTTAACAATTGTATGTTTTATTGCTCTTTTGGAGTTAAAAGAAGCACATTTCTGTTTAATTGTTAGATGTGATACAGGCCATGGTTGCATGTAATTTACTGTTTATGTCATGGTGAGGAGAACCTGATTTGAGCCTGGCATACCCCAAACTGAGCTTAATGGATTAGACAGGTTTGCTTCTTCCAAAGTATTGTATTTTCATTGACCTGTTAGTTGTGGAGTTTGTAAATATATTTTTATTTAACATGGCAAGTCAATTTAGATTATTTTGTAAATATTGTAATTTGAATATCTAGATCACCATTGTTATCTTTAACTAAAATATCTTCCCGCAACATTTAACGGTCCTGTAACGGCTCTCTTTCGGTGAGTGAGTAGACCAAGGCGCAGCGGGTGATGAATACATAATGACTTTATTGTAAGACGAAGACAGACACGAAATACACTTGACTAAATATACAAAATAAYAAAACGAACTAGACAGACCTAAACTACGAACTTACATGAAACGAAGAACACATGAACAGGAACGAYCGAATGAACGAGACGAGACAGTACCGTGTGGTGCAACAAACACAGACACAGCGACAATCACCCACAAACAAACAGTGAGAACAACCTACCTTAATATGACTCAATTAGAGGAAAACGCAAAACACCTGCCTCTAATTAAGAGCCATACCAGGCAACCCAAAACCAACATAGAAACAGCAAACATAGACTGCCCACCCAAAACTCACGCCCTGACCATCACACACATACAAAACAGAAAACAGGTCAGGAACGTGACAGGTCCAAAAATGATTTTAGAGGGTTAAGTATGTAACCTACAGAGAAACCAATTTAGAGATAAAGCCTTGCAGACTCGTGATTTCCGATAAATTGGCTTTGCTGGAGAGGGAAGACTCGAGGCCATGGAGGGGTCGAAGTAGCACATTTTAATAAATAATTATTCTCAACAAACCACAAAGGGGTTAGAACTACAATTTCTGGACGTTCAACCAGCACTCATGTGAAGTCGTGACTTGGGACCTACGCCTCATTTCCTGAATCCAGTCACATATAGGTGCATTATCATGGGCCCTATGTCTATTTAGGATATTGCTTGACAATGACACTGAATTCATTATCATGCAGATGGCAGTGCCAGGTCTTATTTGGACATTAATTCGCTTTCCAAAACCAATTAACATGTGAGCAGCATTTTGTATTCCAAGTTGACATAAAGTTGACATTACATCATAAAATACACATTTTACATCGTACATTAGCAATTTATGTTATTAATAACTACTGTTGTTGGTTTGGTGTCAAATAAACCACTTTATGTTATTTGCCGAATCTCAGTTTGCCATGTGGATTTTATGCTTGCTAAAGTTGGTAGTTGGTAGGCAACTCGAAAATGCATCTTCTTTAGGAGTGCTATTTACATCCCATCGACTACTCATCATTCACCCATACGGTGTGTGTCCCACGATTGCAGGTAATTTATGACAATTGTATAAAGTATATGTTTTATACATTTGAGTGCCAGCTAGCAGTGTATTAGCCTGGTTTTGTTAGTTTAGGAAAATATGTGGGACATTCTAGGTGTATTATATTGTAACGACCCATGCCCGTGCATGCTTTTGCGGCACGGTCGATAGCGCGCTGGACTTCGGCTAGAATAAAATAAAATACAATTTATTTGTCACATACACATGGTTAGCAGGTGTTAATGCAAGTGTAGCGAAATGCTTGTGCTTCTAGTTCCGACCATGCAGTAATATCTAACAAGAAATATAACCTAACAATTTCACAACAACTACCTTATACACACAAGTGTAAAGGAATGAATACGAATATGTACATAAAAATATATAAATGAGTGACGGCCTGAACGGCATAGGCAAGATGCAGTAGATGGTATAGAGTACAGTATATACATATGAGATGAGTAATGTAGGGTATGAAAACATATAAAGCGGCATTGTTTAAAGTGGCTAGTGATACATTACATCAAGATGGCAAGATGCAGTAGATGGCATAGAGTACAGTATATACAGTGGGGAGAACAAGCATTTGACACACTGCCGAATTTTGCAGGTTTTCCTACTTACAAAGCATGTAGAGGTCTGTAATTTTTATCATAGGTACACTTCAACTGTGAGAGACGGAATCTAAATCAAAAATCCAGAAAATCACATTGTATGATTTTTAAGTAATTAATTTGCATTTTATTGCATGACATAAGTATTTGATCACCTACCAACCAGTAAGAATTCCGGCTTCCTCATGATCATATGAGATGAGTAATGTAGGGTATGAGAACATTATATAAAGTGGCATTGTTTAAAGTGGCTAGTGATACATTTAATTACATCAAGATAGCAAGATGCAGTAGATGGTATAGCGTACAGTAAATACATATGAGATGAGTAATGTAGGGTAAGTAAACATTATATAATATAAAGTGGCTAGTGATAAATTGATTACATACATTTTCCATTATTAAAGTGGCTGGAGTTGAGTCAGTATGTTGGCAGCAGCCACTCAATGTTTTTGATGGCTGTTCAACAGTCTGATGGCCTTGAGATAAAAGCTGTTTTTCAGTCTCTCGGTCCCCGCTTTGATGCACCTGTACTGACCTCGCCTTCTGGATGATAGCGGGGTGAACAGGCAGTTGCTGTCCTTACATGATCTTTTTGGCCTTCTTGTGACATCGGGTGGTGTAGGTGTCCTGGAGGGCAGGTAGTTTGCACCCGGTGATGCATTGTGTAGATCTCACTACCCTCTGGAGAGCTTTACGGTTATGGGCGGGGCAGCTTCCGTACCAGGCGGTGATACAGCCCGACAGGATGCTCTCGATTGTGCATCTGTAAAAGTTTGTGAGTGTTTTTGGTGACAAGCCGAATTTCTTCAGCCTCCTGACGTTGAAGAGGCGCTGCTGCACCTTCTTTACCACGCTGTTTGTGTGGGTGGACAATTTCAGTTTGTCCGTGATGTATACGCCGAAGAATTTAAAACTCTCCACTACTGTCCCGTCAATGTAGATAGGGGGCTGATCCCTCTGCTGTTTCCTGAAGTCCACGATCGTCTCATTTGTTTTGTTGACATTGAGTGTGAGGTTATTTTCCTGACACCACAGTCTGAGGGCCCTCACCTCCTCCCTGTAGGCCGTCTCGTCGTTGTTGGTAATCAAGCCCACTACTGTTGTGTCATCTGCAAACTTGATGTTTGAGTTGGAGTCGTGCATGGCCACGCAGTTGTGGGTGAACAGGGAGTACAGGAGGGGGCTGAGAACGTACCTTTGTGGGGCCCAGTGTTGAGGTTCAGCGAAGTGGAGATGTTGTTTCCTACCTTCACCACCTGGGGGCGGCCCATCAGAAAGTCTAGGACCCAATTGCACAGCGCGGGGTTGAGACCCAGGGCCTCCACTTTGATGAGCTTGGTGGGTACTATGGTGTTTAATGCTGAGCTGTAGTCAATGAACAGCATTCTTACATAGGTATTCCTTTTGTCCAGATGGGCAGTGTACAGTGTGATGGCGATTGCGTCATCTGTGGACCTGTTGGGGCAGTATGCAAACTGAAGTGGGTTTAGGGTGACTGGTAAGGTGGAGGTGATGTGATCCTTGACTAGTCTCTCAAAGCACTTCATGATGACAGAAGTGAGTGCTCTGGGGCGGTAGTCATTTAGTTCAGTTCTTTGCCTTCTTGAGTAGAGGAACAATGGTAGCCATCTTAAAGCATGTGGGGACAACAGACTGGGATAGGGAGCGATTGAATATGTCCGTAAACACACCAGCCAGCTGGTCTGCGCATGCTCTGAGGACGCGGCTAGGGATGCCGTCTGGGCCAGCAGCCTTGCGAGGGTTAACATGTTTAAATGTTTTACTCAGGATCCAAGGGGGGTGGGGGGGGGGCGCGCAATCCTTGTTAGCGGGCCGCGATGGTGGCACTGTAATATCCTCAAAGCCCTTTAAGTAATAACATTAACGACAGTGACCGGAGTAAAGGTAGTATGCATGTGTGCTATGCCTACTGCTTCCAGAATTTATAAGAAATGTTTACAGTAAATGTCACTATCTGGACCATGGATGACAGAGTTGACAGATTTAAACATATGGCTCAGTTGGTATGAGAAATACAAATGCTTATATGCCAACAAAAACAAATGGGCAGATTGTTTAAAAATTGTATTATCTTTATTAAAAATATTATGAATAGGAAGTATACCTTACCAGCAGCATACCACCCTGCATACCACTGCTGGCTTGCTTCTGAAGCTAAGCAGGGTTGGTCCTGGTCAGTCCCTGGATGGGAGACCAGGTGCTGCTGGAAGTGGTGTTGGAGGGCCAGTAGGAGGCACTCTTTCCTCTGGTCTAAACAAAGATCCCAATGCCCCAGGGCAGTGATTGGGGACACTGCTCTGTGTAGGGTGCCGTCTTTCGGATGGGACGTTAAACGGGTGTCCTGACTCTCTGAGGTCATTAAAAGATCCCATGGCACTTATCGTAAGAGTAGGGGTGTTAACCCCGGTGTCCTGGCTAAATTCCCAATCTGGCCCTCAACCATCACGGTCACCTAATAATCCCCAGTTTACAATTGACTCATTCATCCCCCTCCTCTCCCCTGTAACTATTCCCCAGGTCGTTGCTGCAAATGAGAACGTGTTCTCAGTCAACTTACCTGGTAAAATAACGGTAAAATAAAAAATAAATAAAAAATACATACATGCAACCAAGTGATTGCAGCATTACTGCAAAAAAGGAGGCAAGTGAAAAGGGGAGAAAGCAGAGAACTTGTCTGTCTGCCCTATATTAACAACCAAAATACTGTAGGAAGATTTTGTACTACTTGAAATGTTCATAAAGTTGAGATATCCAATGTCACCAGGGTGTATGGGGTTATCTGTAACACAAATGTATGTATTAGGACTCATTATAACCAAGTGCATATTTAATGTATAGTTCTGAAATTGAGTAAAATATTAACATGTACTGCCATGCTGTTAAATATTATCACACAACACATAAACAAAACATTTTAATTCCATTCATCTTTCTGTCTCACATAAACACCAGGTAGCATTTAATTTCAATATACTGGACACTTAATTTCAACATATTTTTGTGACTCAATTCCCACCATTAAAAACAGAGCAAACAACCACATTTTTACGACTCACATCTGGCACCAGCATGTTATGGGCAAGAGTGTCAGTTATGGGTCCCACTGACCCAGCAACTGCAAGACCTGGAGGCCCAGGGGGTCCAGGCAAGACAGGCAGACCCTACCCCACAAAAAACACAAGAGAAGACCCCCCCCCCCCTTAAAAGATTTAGATGCACTATTGTAAAGTGGCTGTTCCACTGGATGTCATAAGGTGAATGCACCAATTTGTAAGTCGCTCTGGATAAGAGCGTCTGCTAAATGACTTAAATGTAAATGTAATGTTGATTTTTGAACACTTAATTTTGGCCCATTCTACCTGTCACCTTCCAATATATGCAAATGGTCCCCAGTTTGTGCATTAATATAGTTTGTGTTCTCAGTCAACTTGCTTGTTAAAAGAAGGGCCAATAAAGAAATATAAAATACTGAAAGATGTCGTAAAGGACAACATAGCTAAAAAGGAACATAGAAATTCCTTGGTTAGACAAAATACATCTAGGAATGTGTTCAGCTCGACATTAGCAAATTGTTTACACAACTTCAATAGCAAATTGCATTCCACTTGGAGATTCTGACGCTGTGGGATACTTCAGTCAAGGTTTGGTCTTGAATACAAACATCTGTAATGGGTTCAGGGTTGTTTATACTAGTGACAGGTGTAGTGGACTATTAGCTGAACCTGCAAGGATGAGGAGGAAATATGGCCTTTAGGTTATCAGTGGTGAAGAGAAATTGACCCACCAAATTGGCCTCCCACTCCTCTTTCTATTCTGGTTAGAGACAGTTTGCAGTACACAGCGTTGTACGAGATCTTCAGTTTCTTGGCAATTTCTCGCATGGAATAGCCTTCATTTCTCAGAACAAGAATAAACTGACGAGTTTCAGAAGAAATGTTTGACCCCAAACTTTTGAACAGTAGTGTATATACGTGAGTATTGAAAGTAAAATAATAAATCATTTCAAATTCCTTATATTAAGCAAATCAGATGGCACCATTTTCTTTTTTTGTATTATTTATGCACAGTCAGGGGCACACTCCAACGATCAGACATAATTTACAAACAAAGCATATGTGTCTAGTGAGTCTGCTAGATCCGAGGCAATAGGGATGACCAGGGATGTTCTCTTGATAAGTGTATGAATTTGACAATTTTTCCAGTACTACTAAGCATTCAAAGTGTAACGAGTTATTTTGGGTGTCAGGGAAAATGTTTGGTGTAAAAAGTACATTATTTTCTTCAGGAATGTAGAAAAGTAAAAGTTGTCAAAAATAAATAGTTAAGTAAAGTACAGATACCCCACCAATAAAACAACTTAAGTAGTACTTTAAAGTATTTTCCTTAATACTTTACACCGCTGATGTAGAGTAAGATGATGGCAAGGATCTAGCTCCTGGAGAGCAAGCAGGATTTTCTTCCAGACGTATTTTAAGAGAGAGTTCACCCAAATTACAAAATGATTGTGTCCTTGCCTTGAAAGAGGTCTATGGACATGGAGATTGCAATCTATGATTTGGTTACCCACTACCATCAAACATTAATATTTCCTTCGGTGTGGCAGGGTAGCCTAGTGGTAAGAGCATTGGACTAGTAACCAAAAGCTTGCAAGATCAAATCCCCAAGTGGACAAGGTAAAAATCTGTTCTGCCCCTGAACAAGGCAGTTAACCCACTGTTCCTAGGCCATCATTGAAAATAAGAATTTGTTTTTAACTGACTTGCCTAGTTAAATAAAGGTAAAATAAATAAAAAATATTTCCTGTGCAGAGCCTTGGTTTAGTCTACGACATGTGCCAGGCAGTGTTACAACGTTCCACTTGAGGACAGGGATCAATCTCTGCTTCTAACCCACTGTTTCTAGCATTTGCCTGTTTTCTTATCTCATTTAATTACTGGCTGAATAAAGTGTCAAACCACTTAAAAAAATATCGTGCCGACTTTAAATTTCATCCCCCCCAAAATCGCAAAGTAACAAAGTTGTCAAATTTTGAGTGTTAATGTTCAAAGCATCCTGAATACACCAGACTGCAATATGACCATAAGGTTGGCATCTGAAATGTGTTAGTGGGTTCGGCCAAAAAGCTCCCACAGGATAACTGACATATCCTTACATGACTTTATCAGGTAATGCCTCTCCTTCAAAACTTAAAAGGACAGACAGTGTCTTCCCAGTTTTATCATGCTTGCCACGAGCTGCATCGCACCAAACGGTGGGCATCACAGACACAAGGAATCTTACATTTYAGTTGCTCCACCTCAACACTTAACGCCACCTCACTAATCACTACTTTCAAAGGTGCCCGGCTCCGGAGAGCAAAGCAAGTCACAGGTGTTGTCCCTAGGCGCGTGACACAAAGCTCCCTCTGAACAGAAGAATCCACTTCGAGCTACCTTCACCGATTTAATAGTACCCAACTTCTTTTCTACCCACCCTGAGACTACATATGGATCAGTCAAAAGACAGAGATCCACTTTCTCCAAAACCTTCACTCCCACTGGGCCCGAATCATCCTTTGCATGACCATCGGGGCGAGACTCGGACTCAGAGGTCTTCACCACACCTGCCACCACAGTTAATTCATCCTCACTCTCGTCAGGTTACTTGGCGCCATTCTTCCTCAACACACTTCTTCCCACTGTATTCGACTCTTCTCCTTCTCACTGTCCATAACCACCTCTATCCGTTCACCCCGCTCATGCCGTGCCTTTATCCGCTGCACTGTTTGCAGAACATGCACTGATGGCCTTTTTCCAATACCCACCTTCTTTTCCTAGCCCAATTTACTAGTCTGGCTATCTCTGGCTCCTCCATGTTTGCAAAACGTGCTTCTCCAGATCTTAGGAATGCTTACAGGAAATATAGTGTCGGCAGTGGTGTAGTGGTGCCTGGAGAAGTGGGTATATACACATTTTGCCAAAAATGTCCCTACCGGCCCACCCGGTGAAGGCACAGTGCCGTGTGAATTTATTTTAATGACAAACAGTGACATAGACTCTCAATGACCTAAAATGAGAAATCTCATATTTTTTATAGGTTTTTTAATAGAAAACAACAAAATTGGATGTTCTAAGTTGACAACAATGCTTAAACCACATCAGGAGACCACTTTTGGTAAAAATCTAAGACATTTAGATTTGAGTGTAGTTAGAATTTAATTCAGCTGAGCAGGCACCTAGCACTGTTGTTTGGTTAGCAGTGTTTCTGTAGCACACATGAAGATGGCGTTTGCAAAACAAATGGCCACTGGATTGATGCAAATAATCATAATATCATTCTTAGACTACTTTGTAGCTAGTTAACATTTCATTGAGAAGGTATTTGGCAAAGCCTTTCCATCTGCTGTTCCTTAATTGTTTGAAACCTGGACGTTTTACTTCCTATTATGAGGCATGTCTTACCTTGCTTCAAAGCAGCCTATAGCTGTAACGGTCGTCATAGTCGTTCTCCTCCTCAGACGAGGAGGAACATGGATCGGACCAACACGCAGAGTGGGTAGTGCTCATGATAATTTATTAACTCGAAACTGAACACTTACAAATACAAAAAACGTGACAAAACCGAAAACAGTCCCGTGTGGCACGAACACTGACACGAGATACAAACACCCACAAAACACACGTGAAACCCAGGCTGCCTAAGTATGATTCTCAATCAGGGACAACGATTGACAGCTGCCTCTGATTGAGAATCATACCCGGCCGAACACAAACATCGCAACATAGAAAATCACACATAGACAAACCCACCCAACTCACGCCCTGACCAACTAAATAAATACAAGACAAAAGAAAACAGGTCAGGAACGTGACAAAAGCCAAAATCCCACCATAGAAACGTGGAGGCAATTATTTTATAAAGACTTCCTCATATGCACTCTCCTGTTCTATTGGTTTTCAAAACAACTTTCTTTCATTATCTAGCAGCTAAAGGCATTACCCTAGTCATATTAGTAATCCATGATATTTGTTGCATCTTTACATCTCCCATCTTTCAAAATTTTAAATGGATATTTCCATCTCAGAGTCTATGAAACCGCTCGGCCTACCACCGTGTTTACATTGCTGCGCTTAAAATGTGAAGCAATAATACTTTATCAACATTTTAAGCTAAACATTTTGATCTGTTTCATCAGCTTTATTAATTGATACAGCGTATACCTTCACTACTTTGATATGCATCGTGGGGATTAAGAAATGAGAAAAAGATAATGCCCACCCAAGAAATCGATAATATCCGGGATCCTTGGGACATCCCTGCCCCATTGAAGTTGAAATTTAAAATGGTATGGGTTAAGGGTAGGGAAGACCCAAGGATACCGCATAGCACTCTGACCATGTGAACAACAGGCACAACTCCGATGTTTTCTCAAAGTTGTCACGTGTCCTACTTATTAGTACACTCATAACAACCTAAGCATTACGAAATTTCTATTCGATCAAATATGCCTCGCATAGCAAATAAGCCATTCCATTTTTTGTTGACCAAATTACACAATCTCATTGACCTCCATACAAAAACTCCTGATGGAGAAGACCAATTTTTCCTCTTGCTTTGCTTCTTCCTCTCTGATTGTATAGATACATTGAGAGAATGCCAAGAGTGCAAAGCTGTCATCAAGGCTAAGGGTGGCTACTTTGAAGAATCTAAAATATATTTTGATTTGTTTAACACTTTTTAGTTACTACATGATTCCATATGTGTTATTTTCATAGTTTTGATGTCTTCACTATTATTCTACAATGTAAAAAAATAGTAATGATAAAGAACCCTGGAATGAGTAGATGTGTCAACTTTTGACTGGTATACCCAAATAGTCTGACATGGAATAGTCTTCATGAAAGTCCCTTTGTGAGAATGTGACAATCATGTTACACACATGTATATTGCATGAAACAATAATACTGACAGCAAAAATGTACAGACATGTACAACTCAAATACAAAATTAATAAACATATTTTACAAACACACCGTTGGATAACATCTCTTGCCTTAAGGCCATTTTTAGGAGGAAACACAGAATGTGATAATGATAATATATCAAAGAAAGAGAGTAAAGCAAAAGAGGGTCAAAAAGAGGTGTATACAGACAGACAACAATACCGTATTAGACCGTTCAATAAAAAAATTGAAATAACTGCACGCACATTCCTCCAAGAAATGTTAACATTAGAACAGTATCTTCTTCTTATGTTGTTTATGTTAAATTCTTCAATTCAAGCCACAGCAGTACTAAAAGGAGAGGAGGAATCATTGCAGAGTGGAGGAGAGTCACAGTATTTCCCTCAGCAAGGGCAGATGCTCTTATTAATATTTGTCTCTTGTGAAAGCCTAACCCTTCCGTCCTCTCTCTCCACATCCCTGTACAGCAGGGACTTCTGGGCTTTCAGCCGACATGCCAGGCACATGAAAATGGAGTCCACGTTTTGGCTCTCCTTTGGGTCCTTGGCCGATGTCTCAAACAGCAGCATGTTGTGGGCGTCTGCAAACTTGAGGGCAGTGTTGGAGGGCACTTGTATCTGACTAACCAGGTCACACTTGTTGCCTACCAGTACCCGAGGCACAGTGGGTGAGACACGGTGCCCGTTGCACTCCTGGATCCACGTCTTCAGGTTCTGGAATGAGTTCATCTTAGTGACATCGTAAACGAAAACGACAGCGTGCACATTGCGGTAGTAGTGTTCTACCATGCTCTTCCTAAAGCGTTCCTGCCCTGCAGTGTCCCACACCTGCACCTGTTGAGGAGTAATAACAGATCCAGTGGTCAGAGAGTAATCGTGTGTATTGGTCAGAGATAGATGGTATATTAAATGGGTTGAGACATAATCAGAATAAATAATAAACTGGACAATGTACAAAGGAAAATGTAGGTAATCGGCTTAGTTTAATGATTATGTTTGGAGGATCATTGCATTATGAAGCCAGTGGACATGTGAAAAGGGAGGACAGATTAATTCCATATATATGCTTTTATAAAAGGCCCAATGATTTCAATGCTGCATTAGTGCATGTCTTCCATTTATGAATAATAGATAATTGAACAAAGAGGCTCTTGCTTATGCTTTCATACTGAGCACAGGTTTTATTTTGATGGTGAATCTCAATGAGAAAACAGATTAAGAGAAATATTGTTAAAACATCACATTAGCTATGCTAAAAACACTGGGACTAGTTCATCATGTTAGGCACGGGGCATTCAGAGGTTTGTCGACTCGTTTCAGAGGATATGATGGTGATGGTGCTCTGATGCAACATAAAATTATACTGTCAATTCCTTAACTCAAAAAACATGCAAACATTGCTGATGGATATATTACTTAATAGAAACATTCAACCTAACAACCCATATAAATATAAATAGAACATCTTAATTGCGTATGGACTCTGGAAATAAATAATTCTCAACTCGGTATATTGACATGTCATGCATAGATGTATAACGGTTGAAGCGATGAACACATAAATGGTTAATTGACACAAGGAAAGAAAGAAAAGCGATCAGCTGCTTAAGTAGGCTCTTACCTTTATTATTTCGCCCTCTATTTCCACTGCTTTCTCCCTGAAATCCACACCGATTGTCGCCTCGGTCTTCTCTGGAAAGCTCCCACCGGTGAAGCGGAAGGTTAAGCAGGTCTTCCCTACATTTGAATCTCCGATTACAATTATTTTAAATATTCGAGTCTGAACACTCGATTCCAAGGACGTGCTGAGATCCACAGATGATGTGAAATTTATATTTCTTGAATTTCTCGAACCGGTCCCTCCATCATTTTCAAGAGATTCATTTGTCATTACGGTAAGATGATGTACACAGTTATGCACTGTTCTCGCGAATGGGGGAAGAAAGGTGAGGCTGCCAGGCAGAGCAACAACAGCAATCCACTCCCCCAAAAGCAGCTTCCTCGTGGAAGGAAAATACAATTATTTCAAAGTCCCCCTATTTCTAAATAGCTATTTATGTATATACAATCGTTTCTTGTCAGTAACGTTTGATTTCACACAGAAAAATCATGTGATCCATTCAGTTGATCAGGGTTTCCACTAGTTACCACAGCCACAAAGTCAATATTTGCAATATCGTAAAAATGTATATATTTTTGTTGCTTTTTGGTCTTAATTTAAGGTTTAGTGTTAGGCATGAGGTTAGCAGTGTGGTTAGGTTTAAAATCTGATTTTAAGAAGATAAATTCTATAAATAGGCGGGGTTTATGACTTTGTGGCTGGGGGAACTAGTGACGACCGCTGATCAGATGCCATCATCCAAAATGGCGCAAATGCATTTGCCTCAAACCTGTTGTCCACGCAAGACAAGTGTCTGATGTATAACGCAGCTTGAAAGGTTTCAAGTAAGTGCACCAATGATGCATGTTTCCCATTTGCACTGGATATCATAGGTCTATTATAATTAAATATATAGGTCTAGTCATTAAGTAAAATGTACCAAATATGTATTAACAATGTAATTAACAAATTCATGTCACTCACCTAATGAAATATTGGTTCCAAAAGAGCTCATAGAGTTATATACTGGATCTCCATTTTGATTAGCTCTGTAGAAAACAATTCTAACATTTGTATCACACAAAGCTTATTTTTACTCTCTATGAAAGGCTCATTTGTTCCAAATGGTTTCTATGAAATCTGAAAGCATGCTCCAGAATTGGATTCTCACTGCTTACAATCAGAGAGTGCATACAGACAGATTCCGATGTAAGCAATTCACATTGACTTTTTTATATGGTCAGAAGGAACACTAGTTACCTGTAAACTGTATCTTAGTGAAAAAAAAGTTTTATAGTTAAAACAACAATGTGAGTTCAGTCAACAGTATACTTAAATATTTACAGACAGGAATATTTATCAATAAAAAAAGCATTCTCTAAGGTACATCAGAGTTTAGTTTTTGTTGTTCCATATGCTTATATTTCAGCCAACAATTTAAGCACACTTTTTTATCTTTGCATCATTTTAGTGATATTACTGTTACTAATACTGCACAGTAATTACACGGTTACATAATTGCACTGTACATATGGTTTTCTAGACGATTAGGTTTAGAATTCAATTGAAATGTTCAAATATGACTCATTTAGGGACTTCTATTTGGTTGTGGCTCTGATCCCTTGGAGATATGTTGCTTTGAAGTCACTTCCTAGAGCATTTTTTGCCTTGCATTTGTAAACCCCTGAATTCATAAGCACTGGATCTTGTATGACCATGTTGCCGTCAACTGTTATGTGAATTCCTTCCTGTGGTGTCAAACTGTTGTTGGGAGCAAGTGTGGTTCTTCCATGTAGAGTCCATGTAATTTCAGGCTTTGGTATGCCTGCAGCGATGCAGTTCAATGTTACTGGCGAGCCCCTGTGGACTCCAGTGATGGAAGGGGGTGCGTTTGTGATATGTGGAGGATACACCATAACAGCAACTGGGTATGAAAACGTAGATGATCCAAATGTGTTGGTGGCCTTGCAGATGTAGGTTCTGCTGTCAAATGATTATGATTGATAAATGATGATCATTTATCGCCCTCCAGGTTCCCTTGGAGAGTTCATCAATGAGCTTGACGCCCTGATAAGTTCCTTTCCTGAGGATGGCTCACCTCTCACAGTTCTGGGTGACTTTAACCTCCCCACGTCTACCTTTGACTCATTCCTCTCTGCCTCCTTCTTTCCACTCCTCTCCTCTTTTGACCTCAGCCCTCTCACCTTCCCCCCCTACTCACAAGGCAGGCAATACGCTTGACCTCATCTTTACTAGATGCTGTTCTTCCACTAATCTCATTGCAACTCCCCTCCAAGTCTCCGACCACTACCTTGTATCCTTTTCCCTCTCGCTCTCATCCAACACTTCCCACACTGCCCTACTCGGATGGTATCGCGCCGTCCCAACCTCCGCTCTCTCTCCCCCGCTACTCTCTCCTCTTCCATCCTATCATCTCTTCCCTCTGCTCAAACCTTCTCCAACCTATCTCCTGATTCTGCCTCCTCACCCCCTCCTCTCCTCCTTTCTGCTCCTTTGACTCTCTATGTCCCCTATCCTCCAGGCCGGCTCGGTCCTCCCCTCCTGCTCCGTGGCTCGACGACTCATTGCGAGCTCACAGAACAGGGCTCCGGGCAGCCGAGCGGAAATGGAGGAAAACTCGCCTCCCTGCGGACCTGGCATCCTTTCACTCCCTCCTCTCTACATTCTCCTCTTCTGTCTCTGCTGTTAAAGCCAATTTCTACCACTCTAATTCCAAGCATCTGCCTCTAACCCTAGGAAGCTCTTTGCCACCTTCTCCTCCCTCCTGAATCCTCCTCCCCCTCTCCCCCCTCCTCCCTCTCTGCTGATGACTTCGTCAACCATTTTGAAAAGAAGGTCGACGACATCCGATCCTCGTTTGCTAAGTCAAACGACACCGCTGGTTCTGCTCACCCTGCCCTACCCTGTGCTTTGACCTCTTTCTCCTCTCTCTCCAGATGAAATCTCGCGTCTTGTGACGGCCGCCGCAACAACCTGCCCGCTTGACCCTATCCCCTCCTTCTCTCTCCAGACCATTTCCGAGACCTTCTCCCTTACCTCACCTCGCTCATCAACTCATCCTTGACCGCTGGCTACGTCCCTTCCGTCTTCAAGAGAGCGAGAGTTGCACCCCTTCTGAAAAAACCTACACTCGATCCCTCCGTGTCAACAACTACAGACCAGTATCCCTTCTTTCTTTCTCTCCAAAACTCTTGAACGTGCCGTCCTTGGCCAGCCTCCTGCTTCTCTCTCAGAATGACCTTCTTGATCCAAATCAGTCAGGTTTCAAGACTAGTCATTCACTGAGACTGCTCTTCTCTGTGTCACGGAGGCGCTCCGCACTGCTAAAGCTAACTCTCCTCCTCTGCTCTCATCCTTCTAGACCTATCGGCTGCCTTTGATACTGTGACCCATCATATCCTCCTCTCCACCTCTCCGAGCTGGGCATCTCCGCGCGGGCCACGCTTGGATTGCGTCCTACCTGACAGGTCGCTCCTACCAGGTGGCGTGGCGAGAATCTGTCTCCGCACCACGTGCTCTCACCACTGGTGTCCCCCAGGGCTCTGTTCTAGGCCCTCTCCTATTCTCGCTATACACCAAGTCACTTGGCTCTGTCATATCCTCACATGGTCTCTCCTATCATTGCTATGCAGACGACACACAATTAATCTTCTCCTTTCCCCCCTCTGATAACCAGGTGGTGAATCGCATCTCTGCATGTCTGGCAGACATATCAGTGTGGATGACGGATCACCACTCAAGCTGAACCTCGGCAAGACGGAGCTGCTCTTCCTCCGGGGAAGGACTGCCCGTTCCATGATCTCGCCATCACGGTTGACAACTCCATTGTGTCCTCCTCCCAGAGTGCTAAGAACCTTGGCGTGATCCTGGACAACACCCTGTCGTTCTCACTAACATCAAGGCGGTGACCCGTTCCTGTAGGTTCATGCTCTACAACATTGCAGAGTACGACCCTGCCTCACGCAGGAAGCGGCGCAGGTCCTAATCCAGGCACTTGTCATCTCCCGTCTGGATTACTGCAACTCGCTGTTGGCTGGGCTCCCTGCCTGTCCATTAAACCCCTACAACTCATCCAGAACGCTGCAGCCCGTCTGTGTTTCAACTTTCCAAGTTTCTCTCATGTCCACCGCTCCTCCGCTCTCTCCACTGGCTTCCAGTTGAAGCTCGCATCCGCTACAAGACCATGGTGCTTGCCTACGGAGCTGTGAGGGGAACGGCACCTCCGTACCTTCAGGCTCTGATCAGGCCCTACACCCAAACAGGGCACTGCGTTCATCCACCTCTGGCCTGCTCGCCTCCCTACCTCTGAGGAAGTACAGTTCCCGCTCAGCCCAGTCAAACTGTTCGCTGCTCTGGCACCCCAATGGTGGAACAAACTCCCTCACGACGCCAGGTCAGCGGAGTCAATCACCACCTTCCGGAGACACCTGAAACGCCACCTCTTTAAGGAATACCTAGGATAGGATAAAGTAATCCTTCTAACCCCCCCCCCTTAAAAGAGTTAGATGCACTATTGTAAAGTGGTTGTTCCACTGGATATCATAAGGTGAATGCACCAATTTGTAAGTCGCTCTGGATAAGAGCGTCTGCTAAATGACTTAAATGTAAAATGTAAATGTAAATGAGAAAGGTTCCCCTGCTGTTTGATGAAAAAGTAATTCTCCCACTAACCTGGGGCTTGTCCAGGACCAGGCTGTTTGGTAGGGTCCATGTAATCAAGGCCTGTGGCCAGCCATCCACAGAGCACGGCAGGTTCAGAACTTGGCCAAACGTGACATTCATGCCCCTTGTTGTGCCTTGAATCACAGGCTTTTTTCCTGGTTTGAGAGCATATCACTTCTCTTCTGTCCCAGCCACGTTTTTGGCCAGACAACGATAAACACCTTTGTCAGCTGTCACTGGCCGGGCGATGCGCAACATCTGGTTTCCTGGATAGTGAGTGAAGCGTTGGAGTCTAGTGCCAGGCGTCAGAACTGTGCCGTTTGGCAGGATACAAACAAACTCTGGGTTTGGCTTACCACGGGCAGGACATTCCAGAGGGCCATCACTTCCATCTTGCTTTATTGGTAAAATCTCTGTTCGGCATGGCGAAGCTAGGATTTTCTGCTATGGTTGCCTCTCCAAGCTCAATTGCCAGGCTTGCTTCTCCCAAGTGATTTTTGGCCAGATATACATACTGACCCTCGTCTATCTTCCTCACTCCACGCAGCTCCAGGCTCCCATTCTTGTGTACTTGGAAGCGTCCTCCCAGGTGTTGGCAGAGAGAAGCCGTATGGTGTGGCCCAGGCATTGTGTGGCTCAGGCTTTCCCTCCACTCTGCAGTCAAGCAGTGTTGTCTGATAAGATACCGCCAACACTTTCATACTGCTTCTTCCACATTGGTCATTGATGTGTGGCTCTCTTGCTTCTAGTTCATGTTCTTTATGTAATCCCCAGCATAATTCCTTACCACACAAGCATACTTCCCTTGGTCGGCCAAAGTCACCCTCTTTATCACTAAAGTCCCATCACCTAAGATTTGTTAATTAGTTGAAGACAATATGGTGACGTCATTGCTTGGTGTGGCCGGTGGAGGATCTCCAGTCGCTTGACAAGTCATATAGGCAGAGTCTCCTAGTTGGGCCGTGAGCAACAGCTGAGCCTTGGATGTGATTCGGGTGGAGTCAGGACCTACTTTTACGCTCACCTTCATCTCATCCTCCCCCAGCTCATTCTTAGCATGGCACGTATAGTCCCCCTCATCCTTATTTTCCATTTGTTGCAGCAATAGTGGTCAAATCAAATCAAACTTTATTTGTCACATGTGCCGAATACAACAAGTGTAGGTAGACCTTACCGTGAACTGCTTACTTACAAGCCCTTATTAACCAACAGTGCAGTTCAAGAAGAGTTAAGAAAATATTTACCAAATAACTAAAGTATAAAATAAAAGTAACACAATAGCATAACAATAATGTATTTATTTATTTTATTTCACCTTTATTTAACCAGGTAGGCAAGTTGAGAACAAGTTCTCATTTACAATTGCGACCTGACCAAGATAAAGCAAAGCAAGTTCGACACATACAACAACACAGAGTTACACATGGAGTAAAACAACATCAGTCAATAATACAGTAGAAAAATAAGTCTATATACAATGTGAGCAAGTGAGATGAGATAAGGGAGGTGAACGCTAAAAAAAGGCCATGTGGCAAAGTAAATCCAATATAAGTAAACACTGGAATTGTTATGCTGATTAATGCGGACCCAAAAGCGACTTAAAGAAACAGAGTCTTTATTCCAGGCAAAAACACGACAGGGCGGACAAGGACGCAGGACAGCAAACATCAAACAAGAATCCGACAAGGACAGGGAAAACAGAGGGAAAATAGGGACTCTAATCAGAGGGCAAAATAGGGGACAGGTGTGAAAGAGTAATAGAGGTCGTTAGGAGAATAGAACAGCTGGGAGCAGGAACGGAACGTAGAGAGAGAGAGCGGGAGAGGGAGAGAGGGAGGAGGAGAGAGAGAGAGAGAAAGGGGGAAAGAACCTAATAAGACCAGCAGAGGAAGCACAGGGACAAGACATGAAATAAATGACAAAACATGACAGTACCCCCCACTCACCGAGCGCCTCCTGGCGCACTCGAGGAGGAACCCTGGCGGCAAAGGAGGAAATCATCAATCAACGAACGGTCCAGCACGTCCCGAGATGGAACCCAACTCCTCTCCTCAGACCGTAACCCTCCCAATCCACTAAGTACTGGTGACCACGTCCCGAGAACGCATATCCATGATCTTCCGTACCTTGTAAATAGGTGCGCCCTCGACAAGGACGGGGGGGGGGAGGGAAGACGAACGGGGCGCGAAGAAAGGCTTGACAGGAGACATGGAGCCCTGCGCCACCCGCCACCATCACACACAAAAAAAAAAAAACAAAAAAACAAAAGTGATCTCACCCCAATCTGCGGGACTTAGCACGTTCCACTGCAATCAACCAGACCTGCATGTGGCATTGGCGAGGCGGCGGAGCGGCACGGCCCGCTCGCGTCGCCGCCGCGCGGCGCTGGCCGTCCCCGTGCGACGGCCGAATACCTCACGCGGCCAGCCGAGCGGGGATGAGCCGAGAGTGCCGCGGCGGGCTGGAGGCGCGGCGCGCTCGGGGCGGAGTGCGGAAGCCGCGGGCCGATTATTCAGCAACAGAAAGATCCACCGTGTGTGAGCCAGCGGACTCCGGATTCTTCGCACCTGCCTCGGGTCAAGGGCACGACTCCGCCACACGAGCCGGAGTGTGTGGGTGGTCAGGGCTGTTGAAACGGCGTCAGTGCTGTGCGGTGAGTACTTAACTCCGGACCAGTTAGGGGTCTTCGCTCTCGTGACCACCAGATACACCTGGGAATTTCTCAATATACACAAGTCTCCGAGACACATAGTTAATAACCCACCTTGATTACTCTGGGCAGTCCCACTGAGTGTCGCTCCTTTCTCACCAGTGGTACTAATTTGTCTCATCTCCAGCCCACACGTACTCCCCAAAGACAGAGAGCTCGGGCCCGCTTACGTCCATATCACTCCTTACTGGTCATCGGCGCGTCCAGGATGGAGGTCCAGCCTCTGGAGGCAAGGCTTGGTTTCTACGATTATCTTGAACTTTAAAGAGCGCGCAGAAGATACGGGTTTTTATCGTTCTCGTTTCGGGGTCGAAGAGTGCTCCACGGTTCCTTGCGATTCTCCTATGTCAAGTGTATGTCACTCCATATAACGTGGAGTTTGACGTCAAACTATAGAGTTTCGACACTTCTTGCTGCACTCCGAAAGGGTCGACTGCGAACGAGACAAGCCCTCGCTGCCGCATTCGTTTCGTGGAGGAGATCCACGCTCCGAGGTGTTAAGGATGAATCTCTCCCGGGGAAGCGTCTCCTTCCAGCAATGGACTCTTGATTGCACTCGCCATCCTACGTCAGTGGCACGACGGGAAGATCTGCGTACACGGAGCTCGTGAGGAGAGCTCTCTGTTAACGGTGGTTTCCCCTCACTCCGCATCTCAAACCATCTCCTCCCTCCGGCTCAGAGACTGACCCATGCAGCTGGATATTCGCATTCGACTAAGAGAGGGAACGGAGAGCACCAACCGCCTCTCTGCCTCTATTCGGTTTTCTGCTGGCACATTTGTCATGTCATGTCCAGTAAAGCCAAGCTCATCAAGTAAGCGGGGGCTGACTGCGTTGAGCCGCTTACTACTCAAGTCTCTCCATAGATTCCTGCTATATCTCGTTCCTCGCTTTCCACGTCCACTACGCTGGACCGGTTCGGTTGCTCTCTGCGAGTGCCTTATAGACTCTGGGGCTAGGGTTGTTTTATGGACGAAGCATGGTGCTCGGGAAACTGACATTCCTCTCAGACAGTTGAGAAATATCCACCGCCCATGTTCGCGCTTACGATGGTTAGTCCTCTTCCCAGCTAGTCAGTGTGAGACACTACCTTTTAACCCCTCACAATCTGTAATCACAGTGAGACTATTTCATTTTTGATTTTTCGTTCACCTTTTGACACCTTGTTGTTTGGTTGGTTCCCTGGGCTAGTATGTCATAACTCGCTTCTTATTTAAGTTGCGATAGTAATTCTATCCTATCCTGAACGTTATTCTTGCTCAATGAAGTGTTTAACCTTTGCAATAGGGGGAGCTGTTAGCATTATTTTTTTTACATTCCAAATAAACTGCCTCCGTACTCCATTCTTGATCGTACAGATGCACCTCTCTAATCGTTATTCTTGATAGATTACAAGCAGTCTATAGTTTCTTATAAGGAGTTGAATTTTGTACTCTGAGTGAGTACAGAACAATTTCTCAGCACTTTTCATGGACAGGTTCAGCATTTCAGAAATTTTTACCCTGATCTGGGGTCTTATAAGGCCACAGTGAATGCTATGAAGGAAACCGACACATACACTAGTTCCTTCCTCTGGTCGTACTGTACGTACATCACTTTCAACTGAAATTCGATGGGCTTCACAGCCATTTAAATGACAAAATGTACAGCGACCCCTCTTCTCAATGTGCGGCTCAGCTTGAGGCCTCACCTGTCTTCGTTCCAAATCGTTTTCTAACCAGGAAATTCTCGTCATGTTTTCATCGTTTATAGTTGTTAAAAAGCATCATTAATGTAGTGAATTTGAACCGTTTTAGCATTTATATCCGTTTCTAGTGCGATGTTAGGAATTTCTGTTGTGTCTCTGAAAGTTTGGAACCACACGTATTAGGGGCGGTCGTTGTGTTGGACATTTCGATGGACAGAGGAAATCTATCCGAACCAAAAGACGTTGTGACGCGAGCGAAACATACTGAGATCGCGAGAGAAGCAGGATAATCGTGCACCAAGACAGGTCTTGATGAGAGCCTAAGAGAGACGACAAAACGGATCCAATAATAAACCGCAAGGAGTTTCAATCTTGTCAATAGATGCGTAGTTCGATCGTAGTTTGGGTGCGATGGTTGCCAGAGTAGATTTATAGTCAACACTCATCTCGGACCGACGACTACATACACTAGGTCTCCTTATCCGCTCCATCGTTTTTGATTGGTGCTCTCATCGACGTCTGCTGCCATGCTAACGTGCATAGAGTGCAGACGCCCTGCCCCCCCTGCCTTCACAGTGTTCTACACAACGTTGGACAAGAGGACTGAGCATTTGATATAACGACTGGAAATGCTCAGGGCGAGAACTGGTCACAAGAACAGAGGAGCTGGTACCGCAAGACGTGACTCTGAATATCGGATATGAATAAGCTCCCATTTTCGTACGGCATCCTGGCGGATAAGACGACTAGTACGAGTTATTGAGTGGTACTCATTGTCTCCAGCTCGCTCTCTCATTTTGCTCCTCAAGAGACGTTCTTCGAAGTGTTTCACGTAAGACGTACACTGGCTGATCATGACGGTAAATAGGTGCGACCAGATCGCCATTGATGTGCCCCGGTTTCTGGTTGCTTCCCTCTGACCTTATAGATTGTTTTGGAGATGAAATCGCGCGTGAAAAAAGACTGACCGGTCGACTTTGTATCACCTTCCGCGAACATAACTTTGACGTGAATTGACTTGGCACCTTCCTGTTCTGGAAAACGGACAGTCTACATGCGGTAGGCTCATTGGAATTTTACTGTTTAACGGCATTACAACTGCATGATCATGTGGCCGTCTCCTTAGCTGAAGGACACGTTGCGAGGAATTGAAAAAAGTGAGCGTCGCATCTCTAGGACACTAATCGATAACACGTTTTAAGAATCACAGTCTTCCCCGCAGACGAAGCAGACGGTAATAAGTCTGTGCGATCGTGGAGGACCATAGGGTGTTAGGAATTGGGAGAAAACGGTCTAGTATAACGACGATACAGGATGTGTTGAGTTATCGGCCTGACTTAGTCTGCCGCATTTTGATTACCGAACAAGTAGCTACAGATAAGCGCGCTGCGCGTTGTTGCACTGTCGCATGAAGTACGACATCACAAGACCTGCCTTGCGAAGTGGAAGCAAGCGTACCGTTTGCTCGAGCATGGGGGGGCCGTTCTATGCTTGCAGAGCTGAGTCACCATCCTGGACCAGATTACTAAGCTTCGATGTTTTACCGAGCTGTAGAGAACAGCGACTCTTAAGACAAGAGGTAATCTAGGAACAAGCGCGCATATGCAGAGCGTCTCAAGTGTGTTGACGTGCTTACAAGTTAACACATGATTCATACATCAAGTTTCTTCTACCAGTAAAGTGCATAAACGCCGACATATCACTGCCGCTTCAGGCCTAGTATGAATCCCCTCGTATGGTCGGTAAGAGGCCACAGATTGAACTAATGGACTGAGATTAAATGCTTTGTCAGCTTCGGGTACATTACTGTTCCCTGTGGCGATAGCAATATCCTAACGTTCGATAGAAGGATGAGATATACATAGCAACCGCCCAATCGGCTTGACGTGCTTTGGCATTATAGTTGTTTTGCTTCAGCCGAAACTTGTGTGATCTCAAAGTATCTTATGCTCTAGTCAATACGTCAATAGGACTCGTCGCCCACCTTTGCACATGCCACTTCTGTCGTTCATTCGCCTATGCTCAAAGGCGGATGGTCCTATCTTCTCCGCGTGATTAATCTACCCCAACATGAACATGGTTATATGCGATTCGACTGTCAATTTCCCTGAGATGGCGGAACATGCTCTGATGTTAGACAAAGTAATGTGCGCTGAGAAGTGGTTGATCATATATCTGTCAAATGGTAGCGCTTGAACTATAATGGACGTCCCACGCCGAATCCCATGGAATTCGTACCATCGAGCACAACGAATTGAAGTGACGTGCGAGGTGAGAAACTAACGAGTGGAATGGGTGCGGAGAGTAAACGATACGTATGGGGAGATTCAAATACTCTCTCTCCTCGCTATGGCCGTGAGTGTATGACCTACATATAAGCATATTGACTTGCGAAGTCAGAGCTGTGTGATGTAGGGTTCATTCCATCGATATGCACCCGAATTACTGTATAATGAAAACGCCGAAATAAGAACCTTGAGACTCGAAGGCCGTGAGAAAGCCGCTTGCAAATCGACTTACCGCTGACTTAGCGAACAGGAGTCTCAATCACTGACACTCCTGGTATCCTTAAGTGGAACTTCGCATCTGTAATCCTCTCTAGCGATAGATGTGAGAAGAGTTACAGAGAGATGATAAGGCCTTCTCTCTCTCTCAGTATGAGCGATCCATAATTTTCTTCCTATTATTAAGAAGCGCTGTGAGTAACATCGCTTACGAAGTTGTGTCTGAAGCCTAATGAATTCTAGTCGAGATGACGGTGTGTGTAAAATGCAGAGTTGAGTCGGTGCGAGAGTGAAACGGGAAACCGAAAGTCATGTTCAGCATGTGTTTTCTCGAATACAGGTCAAACATAATGCTGAAAGATCAAGCTATGAGGGTCGAGTTCTGCTCATCGCAGCTCTGTTTTCGAATCTGTGCTGAAATCCGCGTACCTTCCAATAGCCACGCGGTAAACGGACCTGAGTGTTTTAGAACAGACTGTCTTTCACTCCGTACCCCCCCTCTGTGCGATGACTGAGATCTCCTTACGAAGGTCCACTCTCAGCTCCTAAACCTGGCTCCCTGCAGTGACGTGAGAAGGTCATGTACGACCCCAAGGTGGAAGTGCGATTAAGCGATTCGGCTTAACCGCTATGTGCATTCTATCTCTCCCTCGAGTAATCCAGCTGCAGAGGGCGCAGACAGCTCCCTTCTCCTCACCCAGGGTTTACCGTCGTCCTTCATGCTTAAACAGAATTGTGAAATTCCCGCTCCTCGGCGGGAGTTAGGATGACAAGATTCGCACCTCCGGACGCGTACCTTCCCCTCGGGTGTGAAGTAACAGATAATCGCTACGCGTAGAGACCTCTCCGCTCTCCTGCGTGGCAGGGCCGATCCAGAGGAGTATAGCTCTACCCGAGCGGAGTGTGGTCCCGGAGGAAGGATCGAATACAAACATATAATACCAGACCCCGTTGAGGAGGAAGGAGTTGGCGCTGACCGACTGAAGACCCGGTGCGCAGATCATGATATTCCTCCGGCACTCCTGTCAAATCACCAGGTTCACTCGCTGGAGATAGAGGGGACAGAAGAAACAGGAGGGATAGCAGACATTAACTTGTACGTGCCTTCAGCCACGCCCTGGATCCGGGTGAGTCCCCCCACCCCACACACTAATTAGCATTACCTAGCCTATAGCTTCAAAAGTAGATAGCATAGGATCTAAATATCATTAAATCCACAAGTCCAAGCACCAGATGAAAGATACAGATCTTGTGAATAAAAAGCCCACCATTTCAGATTTTTAAAATGTGTTAAACAAATAATAGTAAATGCGTGTATGCGAGTATGCGTGCGGTAGTTAGCAACAATACACCACTATTCTAACTCCATACAGTTTCTTACTCCTTCAGGTGCTATCACCAATTCGGCTCAACTAAGATTATGTATCACTAAACCCCAAAGATAAAAACCTCTTCAGATGTGACAGTCTGAAACATATTCATGTTTATAGGATTAGTTTTTGTTAGAAAAAAAAAGTGGCATATTTCAGGTTAGAAATCCAGTTCCCTCTGCACCACCATCAACAAATCGACATAAATTACTAGATAGAGCAACGGTAATGGACCAATTTACATCATCATAAAAACATTTCATCAAAGCATAGCAATGAAAGACCCGTTCTTGTTGATTTCAGACCATATTTTCAGATTTTCTAAGCGTTTTCAGCTAGAAAAACAGAAATCTGATAAGTTAGGCATACCACATGAACAAACGTTTCCAGAAAGCACGATTTCCAGCCAAAGAGCGCATTATAACGTATCACCGCCCAAAAGATATTAATTTTTATCCTAACCTTCTAGAATTCGTCCGGATAGACCACTTCCTTTAACATCATTGTTACAAATATACAAATATACGTTTGTTCGAAAAAGGTGCATATGTGTGCGCGTGGTTACACAATAAAAATACTAGGAAAATCAAGCTCCAATATGCCCTCTCTTGACTCATCTATCAGAGTGACTCTAGTTTAATTGAAAGCAATCATTACTTGACTAAAATACAGGGTTTACAGGAATCGGAAGACAAATAGTTCTTAATGCAACCCGATTTACCATACAGGTGGCCAAGTGAAGCTATACCAAACAAATGGGAATGATGCGTTTTAAAAATAATTTCGACAGAAACACGGCTCCTCCTCATCATTAAATAATTGCTCTCCCTTTGAGCTGTTCTTCCATCATATTCTTGGGCAATGTTATCCTTTCTATGTTGATAAACGTCGCGTTTGCGTCGATAGATGTCCTCTTGTCGCTTTGAAATTCCATCACCATACGACCGACTCACCTAAAACGGTGTATGTCCAAACTTTTCCTCAGAACGGCAAACAAAACAGAAATTCCTCCAAATAATCGCATACTAAACGGAATCATTGATATAAAACGGTTTCCAAATTCACTACATTATGATTGTTTTTAACAACCTAATAACGACTGAAAAAACATGACGGGAGAATATTCCTGTTAGAATAAACGATTTTGGAACGAGACAGGTCCGATGGGCCTATCAGCTGAGGCGCACATGAGAAAGAGGGGTCTTCTGTACATTGTGTCATTTATAAATGGCTAGTTGAACGTCCACATCGATATTCATTGAAACGTGATTGACGTACAGACACCAGTAGGTAAGGACAGTTAGGCAGTGCTCGGTTCCTTCATAGCATTCACTCTCTTTCCCAGATCAGAGGTAAATTTCTGAAAATCTGAACACATAGATCATGAAAAGTGCTGGTAGAATTGTTCTGTACCATCAGAAACAAAATTTGTCAACTCCTATAGAAAACTAGAGGACTGTTTGCGTATCCAATAATAACAATAATATGCTATTGTACGATCAAGAAATTGAGTACGAGCAGTGTTAATTTGGGAATGTAAAAAAAAAAAATATGTGCTAACAGCTCCCCCTATTGACAAAAGGTTAAACACTTCACATGACAAGAAACGTTCCAAGGATAGGATAGAAATTATCAGTCCAATATATAAGGATTATGACATTACTAGCCAGGGATGACCCAAACACAGGTGTAAAAGGTGAACGAAAAATCAAAATGAAATAGTCTCACTGTGATTACCAGATACTGTGAGGGTTAAAGGTAGTGTCTCACATCTGATACTGGGAAGAGGACTACCATCTAAGGCGAACATGGGCGTGGATTTCTCTAACTGTCTGAGGAATGTCATGTTTCCGAGCCCATGCTTCGTCCATAAAACAACCCTCAGCCCCAGAGTCTTCCAGCTGCAGGAAGCAGCCGGTCCAGCGTAGATGGACCGACAAGGTAGTACAGGATCTTGATGGAGAGACTTGAGTAGTAGCGCTCACCAGTAGCCCTCCGCTTACTGATGAGCTCTGGCCTTTTACTGGACATGACATGACAAAATGTCCAGCAGAACCGCAATAGAGGCAAAGGCGGTTGGTGATTCTCCGTTCCCTCTCCTTAGTCGAGATGCGAATACCTCCCAGCTGCATGGGCTCAGTCTCTGAGCCGGGGAGGAGATGGTTGAGATGCGGAGAGGGAAACACCGTTAACGCGAGCTCTCCTCCACGAGCTCCGTGACGAAGATCTACCCGTCGTTCTATAAGATGGCGAGTGCAATCAAAGAGTCCACGCTGGAAGAACCTCCCGGGAGAGAATCTCATCCTTAACCTCAGCGTGGAGTCCCTCCAGAAAACAAGCGAGCAACGCCGGCTCGTTCCAGTCACTGAGGCAGCAAGAGTGCGAAACTCTATAGAGTAATCCGTTATGGATCGATCACCTTGACATAGGGAAGCCGGACCCTGAAGCCTCCTTCCCAAAACTGAACGATCAAAAACCCGTATCATCTCCTCTTTTAAGTTCAGATAATCGATAGAACACTCAGCCCTTGCCTCCCAGATGGCTGTGCCCCACTCCCGAGCCCGACCAGTAAGGATGATATGACGTTCGATCCGAGCTCTCTGTCTTGAGTACGTGTTGGGCTGGAGAGAGAACACAATACACACTGGGTGAGAAAGGAGCGACACTCAGTGGGCTGCCCAGAGTAACAAGGTGGGTATTAACCCTAGGTTCCGGAGACTTGGAAGACCAGGAAGTATCTGGTGGCACGAGACGAAGACTCTGAAACTGTCCAGAGAGATCGGAGACCTGAGCGGCCAGGGTTTCAACGCGATGACGAGCAGCAAACAATTCCTGCTCGTGTCTGCCGAGCATGCTCCCTGGAACTCACGGCAGTGTTGCGAGAATCCGTAGTCGCTGGGTCCATTCTTGGTCGGATTCTTCTGTTATGCTGATTAATGCGGACCCAAAAGCGACTTAAAGAAACAGAGTCTTTATTCCAGGCAAAAACACGACAGGGCGGAACAAGGACGCAGGACAGCAAACAATCAAACAAGAATCCGACAAGACAGGAGCGGAAAACAGAGGAGAAATAGGGACTCTAATCAGAGATAGGGGACAGGTGTGAAAGAGTAAATGAGGTCATTAGGAGAATGAGAAAACAGCTGGGAGCAGGAACGGAACGATAGAGAGAGAGAGGCGAGAGGGAGAGAGGAGGAGGAGAGAGAGAGAGAGAAAAGGGGGAAAGAACCTAATAAGACCAGCAGAGGGAAGCACAGGGACAAGACATGAAAAATAAATGACAAAACATGACAGGAATGGTTGATTTGCAGTGGAAGAATGTGCAAAGTAGAGATAGAATAATGGGGTGCAAAGGAGCAAAATAAATAAATACAGTAGGGAAAGAGGTAGTTGTTTGGGCTAATTATAGAATGGGCTATGTACAGGTGCAGTAATCTGTGAGCTGCTTTGACAGCTGGTGCTTAAAGCTAGTGAGGGAGATAAGTGTTTCCAGTTTCAGAGATTTTTGTAGTTCGTTCCAGTCATTGGCAGCAGAGAACTGGAAGGAGAGGTGGCCAAAGGAAGAATTGGTTTGGGGTAACCAAAGAGATATACCTGCTGGAGCGTGTGCTACCGGTGGGTGCTGCTATGGTGACCAGCGAGCTGAGATAAGGGGGGACTTTACCTAGCAGGTCTTGTAGATGACCTGGAGCCAGTGGGTTTGGCGACGAGTATGAAGCGAGGCCCACGCCAACGAGAGCGTACAGGTCGCAGTGGTGGGTAGTATATGGGGCTTTGGTGACAAAACGGATGGCACTGTGATAGACTGCATCCAATTTATTGAGTAGGGTATTGGAGGCTATTTTGTAAATGACATCACCGAAGTCGAGGATTGGTAGGATGGTCAGTTTTACAAGGGTATGTTTGGCAGCATGAGTGAAGGATGATTTGTTGCGGAATAGGAAGCCAATTCTAGATTTAACTTTGGATTGGAGATGTTTGATGTGAGTCTGGAAGGAGAGTTTACAGTCTAACCAGACACCTAGGTATTTGTAGTTGTCCACATATTCTAAGTCAGAGCCGTCCAGAGTAGTGATGTTGGACAGGCGGGCAGGTGCAGGCAGCGATCGGTTGAAGAGCATGCATTTASTTTTACTTGTATTTAAGAGCAATTGGAGGCCAYGGAAGGAGAGTYGTATAGCATTGAAGCTCGCCTGGAGGGTTGTTAACACAGTGTCCAAAGAAGGGCCAGAAGTATACAGAATGGTGTCGTCTGCGTAGAGGTGGATCAGAGACTCACCAGCAGCAAGAGCGACATCATTGATGTATACAGAGAAGAGAGTCGGTCCAAGAATTGAACCCTGTGGCACCCCCATAGAGACTACCAGAGGCCTGGACAACATTCTCACAAAGGTGTTTTATTTGTCCAGGTGGGAAAGGGCAGTGTGGAGTGCGATTGAGATTACGTCATCTGTGGATCTGTTGGGGTAGTATGTGAATTGGAGTGGGTCTAGGGTATCTGGGAGGATGCTGTTGATGTGAGCCATGACCAGCCTTTCAAAGCACTTCATGGCTACCAATGTGAGTGCTACGGGGTGGTATTCATTTAGACAGGTTACCTTCACTTCCTTGGGTACAGGTACTATGGTAGTCAGCTTGAAACATATAGGTAGACTCAGTCAGGGAGAGGTTGAAAATGTCAGTGAAGACACTTGCCAGTTGGTCCGCGCATGCTTTGAGTACACGTCCTGGCAATCCATCTGGCCCCACGGCTTTGTGAATGTTGACCTGTTTAAAGGTCTTGCTCACATCGGCTACGGAGAGCATTATCACACAGTCCTCCAGAACAGCTGGTGCTCTCGTGCCTGCTTCAGTGTTGCTTGCCTCCAAGCGAGCATAAAAGGCATTTCACTCGTCTGGTAGGCTCACGTCACTGCGCAGCTCGCGTCTGGGTTTCCCTTTGTAGTCTTTAATAGTTTTCAAGCCCTGCCACATCCGACGAGCGTCAGAGCCGGTGTTATATGATTCAATCTTAATTCTGTATTGAAGCTTTGCTTGTTTGATGGTTCGTCTGAGGGCATAGTGGGATTTGTTGAAAGCTTCCGGATTAGTGTCCCGCTCCTTGAAAGCGGCAGCTCTAGCCTTTAGCTAGATGCAAATGTTGCCTGTAATCCATGGCTTCTGGTTGGGATATATACGTACGGTCACAGTGAGGACGACGTTGTCGGTACATTTATTGATGAAGCCGCTGACTGAGGTGGTATACTCCTCAATGCCATTGGATGAATCCCGGAACATATTCCAGTCTGTGCTAGCAAAACAGTCCTGTAGCGTAGCATCTGCGTCACCTCACCACTTCCGTATTGAGCGAGTGACTGGTACTTCCTGCTTTAGTTTTTGCTTGTAAGCAGGAATCAGGAGGATATAATTATTGTCAGATTTGCCAAATGGAGGGCGGGGCAGAGCTTTGTATGGAGTTTTTTCCCCCCTGGTTGCACATGTGACATGCTGGTAAAATTTTTGTAAAACTGATTTAAGTTTGCCTGCATTAAAGCCCCCGTTCACTAGGCCTGCTGCTTCTGGATGAGCATTTTGTTGTTTGCTTATGGCCTTATACAGCTGGTTGAGTGCGGTATTAGTGCCAGCATCGGTCTCTGGTGGTAAATACACGGCTATGAATAATATAGAGAATAGAGAAAGAGATCTCTCTTGTTAGATAGTGTGGTCTACAGCTTATCATAAGGTACTCTGCCTCAGGCGAGCAATACCTCGAGACTTCTTTAATATAAGACATCGCGCACCAGCTGTTATTGACAAAAAGACACACCCCCACCCCTCGTAGCATTTCTGTTCTGCCGGTGCATGGAAAATCCTGCCATGTCGTGTCGTCGCCGTGTCGTCGTTCTGCCACGACTCGGGGAAACATAAGATATTATAGTTCTTAATGTCCAGTTGGTAGGATAATCAGAATCGTAGGTCATCAGTTTTATTTTCCAATAATTGCATGTTAGCAAGTAGAACGGAAATAGTGGGAGTTTACTCGCTCCCCTACGGATTCTCAGAAGGCAGCCCGATCTGTGTCCCTTTTTCCTTTGTCTTTTCTTCACGCAAATGACAGAGATTTGGGCCTGTTTCCGGTAGAGCAGTATATCCTTCTCATCATGGTATATTCTTCCAGTTTGTGGTGAGTAATCGCTGTTCTGATGTCCAGAAGTTATTTTCGGTCATAAGAGACGGTAGCAGCAACAATATGTTCAAAATAAGTTACAAACAATGCAAAAAAACAGCACAATTGGTTAGCCATCCTCTTCGGCGCCATCTTATCCATTCCCGCAGATGACCTCGTGGCCAGAACGCGTGCCGCTGTCGTCCATCTGGAGGGTGTTGTTGATCATGGTTCCATCAGGGAGGCTCCAGGACATCTCTGGGTCAGGGAGGCCTGAGGCAACACAGTCCACTGGAAGTTCTCCCCGTAGGTCACCCTCTTCTGGGCTGTGCCCAGGTGTTCGATCTTAGGTGGTGTCATGAGCATCTCCACCTGGAACAGCTCCATGTCCTCACCGTTGGTGCTGGAAAATACACAGGTAGTTGCCTCTTTCCATTTCAGTCAGCTGTAGGATCCGTAAGGTTCCATTGGAGAACACAGTGACAGGTCTCTCAGGGCCAGGGGCAGAGCCAGAGGAGTGTGCCACCCCAGAATTTCATTCGCTACTGTCAGTTTGATGCTGATTGACATCTCATTTCACCTCTTGTTGAAAGAAGCATTTATTTTGACGTTCGGTGGCGCATTTCTCAAATCGAGGATGAGGAAGAGAGAATATTAACGTTGGTTGCGAGATACAGAAGAATAAGAAGAACATACAGAAGTAGAAGAGAGAATTTTCCCACAGCTTCACAAGCTCTTTTAGCGATTGGCATAAGCATCATATTTGAAGTAAGTTTAAAGGTTTAGCATATCGGGTTTAGGTTTCCTGAACAACCTTTACGAAAGTTGAGTCGCTGTGTAAGTTAACATTAGACCTTTTGGCTCCATTAACAGACAGTTAATCAGATAAGAGAGGCCGGTTCCCAATTTAGCTTAACATTATGTTTACATCTGTGCTAGTAATACACGCATATACAGTGCAGTGTCATAAGTTACAGTATACAAATGTTTAGCTAATGTGGGGTAACTAGTAGGCTACAGCTGTCAGTGTTCAGCAAGTTAACATTCAGCAATTTGAAATCCATTAACTCAGTTCAATTTTCGAACTTGAACTCAAAACGAACAATTCTTATTATCAATCTGTTAACGTTACTCAAAAGACTACCACAATTTGCAGATAGCCTGTTTGCTATCGTAAAGGTGTAAGAAATTACAGCTTTCTAAGTTACTTACTGCAGAGTAGGGCTAGCCATGATCTAACTAGTAACATAGGCTGGTAGTTGATTTTAAGGTACAGTTATGATAATGGGGATTGTAATTAAGATTGAGATTGGACCTAAAATGTGGGTGAATGCTTAGATGTAACCATAGACAGTCTTATTTTTGCATAGTGTCAATTAAACATGAAAAGAAAGGGAGAGATACTTCTGTTCCAAAAGGACCCAATGGTAGGCCAGGCCTATACTTTAAACTACACATTTTAGTTAGCAGCTGTTAGTATTTAATCTTGTGGATCCCTTAATTATACATTTACATAGAGATATGACACATTATTTAACGTGTATTTCAGACATTTCAAGATCCAGAGAAGAGGGTCCTGTATAGCCGTGTTAGAAAACATTTCCCAGAACTCAGCATGGTACTAGGTAAAGGGCTTTCAACAGCTCCTGGTATAGGGACAATTCATGGCTTGAATATTCTGTAAGTCAAGATTCAACTTATTGTTTTGCCTGTAGGCATTTTTCTCTGCCTTTCCTCTTCTTTCCACCTGAATCTGCCTTCACATTTTTGTAACTGGAAAAAGGCGCTGTTTAAAACTTCTTGCCACTAGGGGGGTGCCATTTCGACATAGTCCAAATTCGTCTCCAAATTAAACTGCCTCGTACTCAATTCTTGCTCGTACAATATGCATATTATTATTACTATTGGATAGAAAACACTCTCTAGTTTCTAAAACCCTTTGAATTATGTCTGTGGGTGAAACAGAACTCGACTTAGAGCAATTTTCCTATGTGTATGTCAGAATTCAGAATTGTACTGGCTGTTCTGAGACCTGTGTATTAATTTGCCTGTCCTCTATTGGTTGGGATGCACTGCATACGCCTTCCCCTGGGTGTCAGCGAATAGAGAGACTTGAAATGGAGTCTCTGAGTAGTTCCCAAAGGTTATAAATTGATTGGAATCACGGTGGCCATTCTTTTGGATCTTCGCTCGGGCGCAAAGAGGAGCTTTGCGTATCGTTGTGGAAGCTCTGGTTTTAGCTCCTTAGATAATTCCGGTCATGTTTTTATTCGATATAAGCTTTAAAGACATCATAATCTTGTTATTTTGAACCAAATTATTTCAGTTTATATCAGTTTATTGCGATTTTCTGGCATTTCTTTGTGACGCACTTTCAAGAGTTGGACACTTTTCCTGTACATGCCGAACGTTAGTGGCCATTTCGACAGGACAAGAGGACAGCTTTCGACCAAAAGACGATTAGACCGGAGAAAGGACACATTGCCCAAGATTCTGATGGAAGCTCAGCTAATAGTAAGAACTATTTATGCTGATAAATCGTTRTTCTGTTGARAAATGKTAAACGCATAAGCTGCCATTTTTTTGGGGGTAGCTTCGCTTTGGCGCAACTTGTATTGCGCAGTAAGGTTAATTTAAAAAATGTAATTCAGCGATTGCATTAAGAACTAATTTGTCTTTCAAATGCTGTCCACGCTGTATTTTTTAGTCAAGTTTATSATTATTTAATGATTAGACTAAGTCACTCTCYAAGATGGCGCCCGACATTTTCTGCCCAGTTTAGSYACTTTTSTCATTGTATAACCACGATTTKTGWKGCTAAATATGCACATTTTCGAACAAACTCTATATGCATTGTGTAATATGATGTTACAGGACTGTCATCTGAAGAATTCTGAGAAGGTTAGTGAAAAAATGTATATATTTTGGTGGCGATAACGTTATCGCCCCTTTTGCATTGATTCAATGCTGGGGTGATGTTAGCTCATGTGGTATGCTAATATAACGATATATTGTGTTTTCGCTGTAAAACACTTAGAAAATCTGAAATATTGTCTGGATTCACAAGATCTGTGTTTTTCAATTGCTGTATGCTGTGTATTTTTCAGAAATGTTTTAAGATGAGTAATTAGGTAATACACGTTGCTCTCTGTAGTTATTCTAGTCGCTTTGGGTGAGTTTTGTGATAGTGGCTGCAATGTAGAACTGTGATTTATACCTGAAAAATGCACATTTTTCTAAAAAAACATATGCTATACCATAAATATGTTATCAGACTGTCATCTTATGAAGTGTTTCTTGGTTATGTGCTATATATATCTTTTATTTAGTCGAATTAGTGATAGCTACTGATGGAGTAAAAAAATGGTGGAGTAAAAAAAGTGGTGTCTTTTGCTATGGTGGTTAGCTAATAGAAATACATATTTGTCTTCCCTGTAAAACATTTAAAAAATCGGAAATGATGGCTGGATTCACAAGATCTGTATCTTTCATTTGGTGTCTTGGACTTGTGATTTCATGAACATTTGATTATATGATATCCTGTCGCTTTAGGCTAGGCTATGCTAGTCAGCTTTTTTGATGGGGGGATCCCGGATCCGGGTTTGTGACTCGTGAAAGGTTAATTAAAGATTCTGGGTTTAAGCTCCATTCGAAGGCAGAGCATCATATCAATGCTATGTATGCTTGGAATCAGCATAAAAGGGCTATTGACAGCAACTCATCAATGTTAGATGTCATAAATGAGGACCGGAAAAATAAAGTGGAGGAAAACTGTACTTACATTAAAACAATTGCAGATGTGCTCCTGTTAACCTCTTTGCGCACAGATCCCTTTAGCGGGATCATTTTCCTAAACAACCGCTGAATTGCAAGGTGCCAAATTCAAAAATATTACAAAAAATATTTATAATCATGAAATCACAAGTAAAATATACCAAAACACAGCTTAGCTTGTTGTTAATCCACCTATCGTGTCAGATTTTGAAAATATGCTTTACAGCGAAAGCAATCTAAGTGTTTGTGAGTGTATCAGTCAATGCTAGAACAGCTAGCCCAAATTAGCATGGTCACGAAAGTCAGAAAAGCAATAAAATTAATTGCTTACCTTTGATAATTTTTGGATGTTTGTACTCACGAGACTCCCAGTTACACAATAAATGTTATTTTGTTCGATAAATATTAGTTTTATAACAAAAAACGCGATTTGGGTTGCGCGTTATGTTCAGAAAACCACAGCCACGTTCCGTTCGACGAAAATTCCAAAAAGTATCCGTAATGTTCGTAGAAACATGTCAAATGTTTTTTATAATCAATCCTCAAGTTGTTTTAACATACAGAATCGATAATTTTAAATCGGACCGTAACCTATTCAATAAAAGAGAGAAAGAAAAATGTTGAGCTACCCCTCTCGCGCGCAGGAACTAATCAAAGGACACCTGACTAGTTTTGAAAAATCTTGCTCATTTTTCAAAATAAAAGTCTGAAACTATGTCTAAAGCCTGGTCACGCCTGAGGAAGCCATTGGGAAATGAATCTGGTTGATACCCCTTTAAATGGAAGAGGGACAGGCAATGAAACACAGATTTAAAAAAAATAAAAAAATAACTTCCGGGTTAGATTTCCTCAGGTTTTCGCCTGCAAAATCAGTTTTGTTATACTCACAGACAATATTTTGACAGTCTTGGAAACTTTGGAGTGTTTTCTATCCTAATCTGTAAATTATATGCATATTCTACGATCTGGGCCTGAGAAATAGTCCGTTTACCTTGGAACGTTATTAAAAAAAAAATCTGACCCCTAGCGCCAAGACTGCCACTCAAAATATAGCGCACAGAGGTCATAGAGAGTCTGACTCTCACAACAAGGGTCATTTTTTGACAATCTAAGAAGCATGACCCTCATGCCCTCTCCGTGCTTCTACACCTGCATTGCTTGCTGTTGGGGTTTTAGGCTGGGTTTCTGTACAGCACTTTGAGATATCAGCTGATGTAAGAAGGGCTATATAAATACATTTGATAAATTTGATTCATAGAGAAAAGGATGAATGCATGTGGCAATGCTAAGTACACAAGCCACCAAATCCAGAACAAAGTTCTTGAGGGCTTAGCTGAGATGGTTCAAAGTGAAATAATAAGAGAAGTAAAAGAAAGTTACGTTTTTAGTGTAAATGCAGATAAAACCAAAGATTTAAAGAAAAAATAACACGTCTTTAGTTGTGAGGTACTTTCACAACGGGGCCATCCACAAAGCTTTTTACACTTTCAGTCAGCTGAAAGCTTAGATGCAGCAGGTCTCACAAAAATGATAATTGACTGCCTTGAAAAACATTGTGTGGACTACAGAAATAATCTTGTGGGGCAAGGTTATGACGGTGCATCCGTCATGAGCGGAAACCATTCTGGTGTGTCTGCACGGATTAAAAACAGTGCAAGATTTGCATTTTATGTGCACCGTAATGCACATTGTTTGAATTTGGTTCTTGTCAATGCTGTAAAATCAGTGTCTGAGGCAGTTAACTTTTTTGCTCTCCTGCAGAAGCTTTATAACTTTGTATCTGGCTCGTGCGTTCATCTCAAGCGGCTTGCAGTTCAGAAAGAGCTTTGTCCACAGCTGCAGCCCAGGGAACTACAGAGACTTGGCATGCCGTAATCTGAGGGACATGCTTCCAGCAGCTTCCAGCAGTTCTGACAGTGCTACAGGATATCACACTTGAAAATAGTGGTGATAGATCAGTGGAGGCAAGGGGCCTTCTTTCTCAGATTTACATTTGATAGGACTTTTGGTTACCCTTTGTAAAGTGCTTGGTGATGCCAAATGTCTTTCTGACATGCTCCAATCACTATGGAAAGAGGTTGAAGAGATTAGAGAGCACTGCAAAATAAGTGTACAAACAGTGTGTAAAACACAGCCTAAAACAAGCTTAAGATTTCACAACTCATTGATGAGCACTGTTAGACAGAAAAATAGTGACCAAAGTGATGGTGAGAGCTTCCAAAGAGCTATCTTTCATCAGGTGCTTGACAGTCTCACAGCTGAGCTACAGAGGCGTTTTTCAAAGAAGAATTGCGAGATAATGCAAGGGGTCCAGTCTCTCAACCCAAAGAGTACAACATTCTTGAATGAGGAGCCTCTGTTTGCCTTTGCTCAGAACTTTGAGTCAGATTTAGAGGACCTCAAACATGAGGTTAATCAAACCAAGCGGCTTCTTGATAGGAGAGAGAAAGTGGAAGGGACTTTTGTTTCTAGAACCTTAAAAAGAGGTCTTCCATGAGCTATTTAGACGTAAGATTTCTGTTACACCAATCAGTAGTGCTTTTTGCGAGAGAATCTTCTCAGCTTTAAAGCTGATTAAAACCCATCTTAGGACAATGTTTGATGACAGGTTAAGTCACCTTGGAATTCTCAGTGTTGAGTCAAGGAGGGCACGCTCCATTAACATGGATGAGTTTGTGAAACATTTTGCCAGTTCTCACCAGAACCGCAGAATTATGCTGTTTTAAATCTACCTAGGATAATTTGGCACTTAGGCGGTACGTCTGGTCCTGATTAAAACCTGCACTGTGTACTACCTAGTACACTGACAATCAGAAATCATAAATCCAAAGGGGTATCATGTCACAGATTAAATTTGGTCTTGATTAGGCCAATTCCAAAACTTTTCTTTGCTCTTAGTTAACATACCGTAATTGAGTATAAATATGATATTGTAAGTTTGTAATATTGATGGGCACAAACTATTAAAATTTTTCAAGTCCATTTCTGCTTGATACCTGGTATGTCAAATTGCAGTGTTTTTTTTTGTACATTTACTTTTTTGTAAGTACACTATTCAATTTATGTAACACACAAATGCTATCTTATCTCATTGGTGCTTGAGCTTTATTTGCTGGAAATATTTTGGATGTTTAACACTTATAGACCTAGATTATATATTAATTTAAAACAGAGTGACCCATGTCTCTCGTGTGTGTGAGAAAGAAATTGAGCTGCAGTTCCGAGGTAGAGACACTGACTATTCATAGTATGTTAAAGGATTCTAGTGAAGTAACCCTTTTGGACCACACTATCTGCCACATTGAAGAACTCCGGGTGTAACGACTTTCTTCCTGGGATGAAGGAGAGGACCAAAATGCAGCGCGGTTAGTGTTCAACATGTTTAATTTGACAATAAACGGTGAACACTTACAACAATACAAAAACAACAAACGTGAAAGCCGAGACAGTCCTATCTGGTGCAGAACACAAACACAGAGACAGGAAACAATCACCCACAAAATCCCAACACCAAACAAGCCTCCTATATATGATTCTCAATCAGGGACAACGATTACCAGCTGCCTCTGATTGAGAACCATATTAGGCTGGACACAGAAACAGACAAACTAGACACACAACATAGAATTCCCACCCAGCTCACGTCCTGACCAACACTAAACAAGCAAAACACATAATAACTCTGGTCAGGACGTTACACCGGGTTAAGTGAATTATCACTTTTACCTCTAATCAGCAGTCATAGATTTTGTCAAGGGTCTCTCTGTCATTCATGCTCCTTAGATGCCAGGTTAGGGTTACACACTCATTTTCTGTCATGGTCTATGGACGCCCTGAAGTAGCCTTGGCCACCCCATGTATAAATATAAATTTGACTTCCGAATGTCTTATGAAATCATTTAGCTTAATTAATAAGTATAACAATTCGTCAGCTCTCTGATACCTAATCAATTTCAGCACAGTGTCTTATTTTTATAGGAAAACTGCCATATAGGTTTGATTACTAGCATGGGGGAGTTGCCTGTAGCTGGACAGTGCAGGTACAAAGTGGAGCCATACATGGCTTTGATTCTGTTCTGTTGGGTGGGGTGGTGTGACTGTCGCGGGCTGGGGATTTCCTGTCTGCCGTCCAGGTGCAGAGCTCTCCTGGCTGCACCGACAGCGTTAGTCACAGAGCAATCATCAAGTTTGCAGATGACACAACAGTAGTAGGCTTGATTACCAACGATGATGAGACAGCCTACAGGGAGGAGGTGAGGGCTCTGGGAGTGTGGTGCCTGGAAAACAACCTCTCACTCAACGTCAACAAAGGAGATGATCGTGGAATTCAGGAAACAGCAGAGGGTACATTGACGGGACTGCAGTGGAGAAGGTGGAAAGCTTCAAGTTCCTTGGCGTACACATAACTGACAAACTGACAGTGTAGCGAAGAAGGCGCATCAGAGCCTAAGTGTGGCTTGTCACCGAAAACTCTCACAAACAGATGCACAATTGAAAGCATCCTGTCGGCTGCATCACCGCCTGGTACGACAACTGTATCACCCGTAACCGCAAGGCTCTCCAGAGGGTGGTGCGGTCTGCCCAACACATTTACCGGGGACAAACTAGCTGTCCTCCAGGACACCTACAMCACCCGATGTCACAGGAAGGCAAAAAAGATCATCAAGGACAATAACCACCCGAGCCACTATCTGTTCACGCCGCTTCCATCCAAAAGGCGAGGTCAGTACAGGTGCATCAAAGCTGGGACAGATAGATTTAAAAACAGCATCTATCTCAATGCCATCAGATTGTTTAACAGCCACCACTAGCACAAAGAGACGGCTGCCTACCTACAGACTTGATATCATTGGCACTTTAATAAATGGGACGCTAGTCACTTTAATAATGCCACTTAAGAATGTTTACATATCTCGCATTACTCTTCTCATGTATATACTGTATTATCCTTCACTATCTATTCTTTACTATTTTGCATCTTAGCTGCTCTGTCACTGCTCATCCATATATTTTATACTTATATATTCTCATCCCATTCCTTTACTAGATTGTGTGTATTAGGTTTTGTTGTGGAATTGTTAGATATTACCTGTTAGATACTGCTGCACTGTCGGATCTAGAAGCATAAGCATTTCACTACACTCAAAATAACATCTGCTAACCATGTGTCTGTGACCAGTAAAATTTGATTTTATGATTTCATTTGACACTTATAGTCTCCTTTACTGGAGAAGTTGGCTTATTGGACCCTCAGGTTGCCATTAGGCAGCAAAGAGGCTGCCCTGTCAAGAACTCCCACATCATGCACAGAGGTCCTGTCTGGAAGAATCCAGGAGATCTGAGGCTTGCCTGAAGCTGAATCGCATCTCTGCATGTCTGGCAGACATATCAGTGTGGATGACGGATCACCACCTCAAGCTGAACCTCGGCAAGACGGAGCTGCTCTTCCTCCCGGGGAAGGACTGCCCGTTCCATGATCTCGCCATCACGGTTGACAACTCCATTGTGTCCTCCTCCCAGAGTGCTAAGAACCTTGGCGTGATCCTGGACAACACCCTGTCGTTCTCAACTAACATCAAGGCGGTGACCCGTTCCTGTAGGTTCATGCTCTACAACATTCGCAGAGTACGACCCTGCCTCACGCAGGAAGCGGCGCAGGTCCTAATCCAGGCACTTGTCATCTCCCGTCTGGATTACTGCAACTCGCTGTTGGCTGGGCTCCCTGCCTGTGCCATTAAACCCCTACAACTCATCCAGAACGCCGCAGCCCGTCTGGTGTTCAACTTTCCCAAGTTCTCTCACGTCACCCCGCTCCTCCGCTCTCTCCACTGGCTTCCAGTTGAAGCTCGCATCCGCTACAAGACCATGGTGCTTGCCTACGGAGCTGTGAGGGGAACGGCACCTCCGTACCTTCAGGCTCTGATCAGGCCCTACACCCAAACAAGGGCACTGCGTTCATCCACCTCTGGCCTGCTCGCCTCCCTACCTCTGAGGAAGTACAGTTCCCGCTCAGCCCAGTCAAAACTGTTCGCTGCTCTGGCACCCCAATGGTGGAACAAACTCCCTCACGACGCCAGGTCAGCGGAGTCAATCACCACCTTCCGGAGACACCTGAAACCCCACCTCTTTAAGGAATACCTAGGATAGGATAAAGTAATCCTTCTAACCCCCCCCCCCCTTAAAAGAGTTAGATGCACTATTGTAAAGTGGTTGTTCCACTGGATATCATAAGGTGAATGCACCAATTTGTAAGTCGCTCTGGATAAGAGCGTCTGCTAAATGACTTAAATGTAAATGTAAGCTACACAGTCTAAGCTTATAGGCTTGCCCAGATACACTGGGACCTCTTTGGAGTGGGGTCCTATGATTTTGGGAGGCTGGGTCAGCACAGCCAGGGTAGAATTTGTTCAGTGCCGTGCAGAGGTACTGGCCTCAGTCCTGTAGTTTAACGTTTTTAATCACGAAGGTGCCGTTCTTTAGAACTTCAAATCTCTGTCGGTGTTCTGTGTTGGCGTGGATGGTAGCACCTGTTGTTGAAAGTAGAGAGAAGCACATAATTGGTACTCTGGATTAGTCTTGAATTATAATGTTAATGCTGTGAATCATTGTGGAGATTTTGTCAAGGGTCTCTCTGTCAAATATTACATCATGAAATATTAGTCACTTGTGAGTTGAGCACACTCAGGTGGTGCCATTTTGTTAATCTATTTTAGTGTTTAATCCTTTGTGTTTAGTGTTTAATCCTTTGGAGCCTCAATTCGCCTATGCATATAGTATTTCTTCCTCCCCTAGAATGTTAACAAGCTTGTAAATGATAGTATTTCAGTTGTATATTTTTCTTTATGATGGTAAGCAGACGAGAGGCTGAAGTCATAATGTTCATGCCTAGCATTACAATAGGAGTGTTTACAATAGGAGTATTTCAATATCTGTGGAGACTTTGGTCCAGGAGAGCGCTGGCTGTGGGTCTCCTGATGCTTCACAAGGCAGCAGTACATCGCCCTCAGCCATGGCAGACACACTGACTGTTCACAGAGGTGAGATCATTGACTTCACCCCACTACCCATCAGGTTGGGGAACGGCTCCTCGGGCCCCAATGGCTGTAGTGCCAGCGGCTGCCTTGCAGGACACTGGCTGTGGAGTAGGGTCTAATGATGGGCACGGGGAGGGAGGTGGTGGGGGGCACAGGCTGGTAGTTATATGATGGAGTGGGAGGCTGGTAGTGAGGTCTGTGTGTAGGGTGACTGATCTTGGGCTTAGGTGTCACTCTCTTCGCTAGCTGTGAAATGCGGTCGAGCTGAGCCTGTCTATCTGTTTTTGAGCATGGAGAGCGTTAAGAGGTCCTGCTGTCTTTCCCCGGGGGGGAAAGCCAGGGCCTCTCTGTAAAGGCAGGATATGGCCCTGAACCATGAACTGAGGGCCATACTGGAAAGCGGCTGTAAGGGCAATAAGGTAAGGGTAAGAGCGGGGTGGAGAGGTGGTTTGAACGCTCCTTTGGACGTGCTGTTGGTGGATCCAGGGGTGGATGGAGAGACTGTGACTGTCAGGTTTAGTTTTAAAGTGATCCTCTTTATTTTTGTATCTATTTCTTACAATGTCCTCCCGAGGAGTAATGCCTTTTGCAGCGGGTGTTCTCAAGTGTGTTTGTGTTTGTGTTTTATCAACTTGCGATTTTTAGGAAGTTGATTTTGAATATGGATTTTTGTTATAGGTGTTTCTGGCTGTGCAGCTACCTTGACTTTAGTCATGACCTGTGTTTCCATAGTAACCGTGTCACGTGACAGGTTTTATATTCATATCATAATAAGAGTTGGTTTTGTAGTTATCTTTGTGGATGTTTGCCTGTTTTATGTAGTCTGTCTGATAAGCGTCCTGTTTATTTGAGTTCTCCCGTGTCCTCATCTCAGTTGGGGAGGCATATTTTCAGGCTCTGGTGTGGTGATTGTCTCTGGTGCAGGTACATGCTCTCTGTTTGAAGGGTTAAATACACTAGGGTCTTTCACCTCTGGTGATAATGATTTTATGTGAATCTATCTGATTTTGCTATGGTGGTGCTGGATCAATGATTTGATCAACAGGCTCATTGTCATCATGCGTTAAAATAGTGGGTATTTCTTCTGTAATATTGTCCTACATTTTAAAATTGTCATTGCGTGATGCAGTAGATTCATGTTTTTCAACTGTTGTTGTGTTTTGAGGGAGGGTCATCTGTAGTTTGTGTGATGAGGGAAGGGTTCTGAGGTCGAAACCGTCTCTGTTGGGGTCTGCCCCGTCTATAAGGGGGTCTCTGTCTGTTAGTCCAAACTGGATTGTTTTTTTGATTCACCCTCTTCTTCTCTCTCTCAACATGCTTGTCCTCTAGCTGCCCTGGTTGTGAGATGGATTGAGGAGATTCAGTAACATACAGGTTTATGACCGAGTCTGAGTCTCTGTTTGGATCTCCTCTACCACAGTTCATAGGTGGTGCTTTCCATCTTGGGGCCTGTTTTCAAGGTGGAGGTCGTAAAGGTTCAGGTTGCTTTTCGGAAAAGTCTAATTCTCCTTCTGTTTCTTTCGAATTTTTATTTATCCAGGCAAGTCGGTTAAGAACAAATGATTATTTACAATGACGGCCTACCCTGGCCAAGCCCTAACCTGGATACGCTGGGCCAATTGTGCGCCGCCCTATGGGACTCCCAGTCACGACCGGTTATGATACAGCCTGGAATCAAACCAGGGTCTGTAGTGATGCCTTTAGCACTGAGATGCAGTGTCTTAGACCGCTGCACCACTCGGGGCTCGCAGTTTTGGTTTAAGAATGGCGCTTGATGGAATTTTTTGTTAAGGTTGTAGCTGGAGGAGGAGGAGTAGTAGTTGTTGTGGCAGTGGTCGAAATTGTAGTAGTTGTAGTTTTTTTAGTGGTGGTAGTGGGTTTGGGAGTGGTCACAGGGGTTTTGGCTGTCATTGTCATTGCCGTTTTTGTTGTTGGTGGTTGTCTTGTAGGTGGTACTGTCAGAGGCTTAGCGTTAGCTTTGGCTAGGATGTCAGCCCAACGGTTGGGGTCGAGCTCCTTGACCAACTTATTAGGTTTCCTCCTGTTATTCTTGATTCTCTTCCCTTTCGTACCAGGACGTAGAAACCTTCCAGGGTACCTCTGTTGTCCACCTACCCTCTTTTGAGACTGTGTAGCATGGGGGTGTTTTATCTCCTCGAATCCCGACCCCTCACCTTCATCCTTCTTATTCTTAAACAAAGGTGAGTCTCCTCTGGCTGTTTCAACACCTGATGATTCTTTCTCACCCTCTTCTTTTGCATCCACGTTTTTCTCCTCTATGACAACCACAAGATGAGCCAACATGTCTACTCCATGGAGGTTAGCAACCAAACAGCTGTACTACCCAGCGTCCTCACGAGTTGTCTTTTTGATCACCACAGTGGCATTTTGATTGACCTAGACCCTCCCCTTTGGTGGCGACGGTAGTAGGATCAGATTTTTAGGGAAGTACCAGTGTGTCTCGCAGGGCTGTGCTGAGGTCACAGAGCAGGGAAGTGAGAGGGACTCCCCGCTTTCAACCTCCATCGTCCCATTAGTTGTTTGGGCTGAGCAGGCGTTCTTTCACTGTCAACCTCACAGGCACCATGTCCACATCAGTCTCGGTGCGGACCAGACAGTGATACAACCCAGAGTCAGACACACTAGCATTCCCAATGACCAGTCTGCCTCCCTCAGACACCAGCCAGGAATTAGATTCTTCCAGGTTAGATAGATCTGGGAGCATCCACTCTACAGACTGTAACCCTGAACTGATTACTGTAACCCTGAACTGATTACTGTACACCCCAAACTGACCTCAGAGCCCTCCAGCACAGACTGAACTCTCCCCAGGCTTCCTCTCTGTATCAGGGTCCAGGAGGAAGTCCCATCCTCCTGTTTTCCCCTACCACTGATGTGCTTGGAGATGAATGTGGTAGTCCAGCGCCAGTTTTTTTTGGGTGGTTTGCCTCCTGTTCAGCTGCAGGGTGACCCTGGGTTGGAGGAGCCATGTCGGTTCAGCCATGAAGTGTCATTTGAGATCTGTAAAGTAAGGGGATTCCTTTTTGTGATTCTGCTGGTGTTCTCTCTCTACTCATCCCCCTCTCCATGAGGGCGGGGCTCTCGTAGTAGTAGGCCATCAGCCTCCAGAGGTTCTGCAGAGCGTCCCGGTTGATCTCACACTCCAGCAGGCTGGCCAGGGTCACATTGACCGCCACTGCCCCGGACATCCGCAGGTTCTCTAATGTCACAGAGAAGCTCTTGCTGGGCCGCCGGACATTGCAGGCCTCGTACGCTGTGTTCCCATGGCTGTCGGACAGGACGAAGGTGAGGTGGCCCAGGGGACGCTCCAGGTCCCAGGTGTCCGCTAGGTCAGGCTCTTCAGGACTATACAGTACAAACAACCGTAGAGAGAGAGAGAATGTATGTGTGAGAGGCCTTACCCTCATGCTTGGTTTTCCACTCTAGCAGCCACTGGAGATGGCAGTCACAGGTCCAGGGGTTGCCGTGCAGTGAGAGTAGCTCCAGCTTGCTGAAGGCTGCACAGTCCCAGGCTGGAGTTAGTGCAGCTGGTTGTCAGATATGTGGAGGTGATACAGCCCAGGTCCAGAAGTTTCCCAGGAGAGAGAGGGTGACGAAGCCGTCTGGGTGGAGGTCCCTCAGCTTGTTCCCCTCAAGCTGTAGTAGTGTTAATGATGTTAGCCCACTGAAGGTGTACGGCTCTATGAAGTCTATGTTGTTGCGGGCGAGGTGGAGTCGCACCAGGCTGACCAAGCCCTCAAATATACCAAGGGTGACGGTTTTCAGCTTGTTGTAGCTCAGCTTCAGAATCTGGCAAGGGAAAAAAAAAGAATCATTTTGAACATGATTTACCATATGATTGCCTCTCAACAAATGAGAGAACATTTTATAGGGTTTTTCTTTATTTTTTTATAATTGTCTACATTGTAGAATAATAGTGAAGACATAACACAAATGAAATAACACATATGGCATCATGTAGTAACCAAAAAAGTGTTCAACAAATTAAAATACATATTATATTTGAGATTCTTCAAACTAGCAACCCTTTGCCTTGATGACAGCTTTGCACACTCTTGGCATTATCTCAACCAGCTTCATGAGGTAGTCACCTGGCAGGCAAACAATAGGTCAAGGGCTGGCAGAGGTCAGTAATCCAGAGCAGAGTCTGAAACAGGAGACAAAGGGCTGTGAAACATAGGTTTAATCCTAGACACATGAAAAGTAGGATGTATACGGAGGGTACGGGGCAACAGAAGACGAACAGCAGACGGGCTAATGATCTTGGAGATGGGGAAAGGGTCGATAAAATGGGGAGAAAGTTTGCAGTACTCCACCCGGAGGAGCAGATCTTGGGTGGACAGCCATACCCTCTGCCCGAGACGATACCGGGAGCCGGGGTCCGGTGGTGGTCCGTTGTCGCTGATACCTGTAGGTAGTCTTGAGAAGAGCTGACCGGGCTCTCTTCCAGGTACAGCGACAGCGGCGGCCAAACATCTGGGCCGATGGTATGCCGACCTCTTCCTCTTGCTCTGGGAAGAGTGGGGCCTGATAACCCAGGGAACACTCAAAAGGCGAGAGCCCGGTGGCAGAGCAGGGCAGGACGTTGCGGGCGTATTCAACCCACACGAGTTGCTGGCTTCAGGTGGTGGGGTTGGCGGAGAAAAGGCAGCGAAGAATGGTCTCCAGATCTTGATTGGTTCGCTCCGACTGGCCGTTGGACTGAGGGTGGAACCCAGAGGTTAGGCTGGCCGACAACCCAATGAGTGTGCAGAACACTTTCCATAACCGAGACGAGAACTGAGGACCCCGGTCAGAGACCATGTCCACCGGGACTCCATGGATCCGGAAGACGTGCTGCACCATGATCTGGGGAGTCTCTTTGGCAGATGGTAGCTTGGGGAGAGGAATGAAATGTGCGGCTTTGGAAAACCAGTCCACTACCGTCAGGATGGCGGTGTTGCCATCAGACGGGGGGAGACCCGTGACGAAGTCCAGGGATATGTGAGACCAGAGATAGTGAGGGACAGGCGGTGGTTGAACGAGACCAGCCGGAGCTTGCCGAGGAGTCTTGTTCTGCGCACAGATTGTGCAGCCGACGATGAACGCGGAGACGTCCGGAACAATGGTATGCCACCTAAAGTGTTGCCGCACAAAGGCCAGGGTCCGACGGGAGCACGGGTGGCAGGTAAGCCTGGAGGCCCACTCCAGGACCGAGGGGAGGGCAGCGTCAGGAACAAACATCCGGTTATCTGTGCCCCCCCGGGGTTCAGCTGGGAACGCTGCGCCTAACAGACCTGCTTCCCTATTCCCCAGCTGAGTGTAGCCGCGGGACTATAGTGGCGTGACAGCGCATCTGGCTTGATATTCTTGGATCCCAGTAGGTAGGAGAGGGAGAATTTAAACCGGGTTAAAAGCAGGGCCTACCTAGCTTGCCTGGAATTTATGCTTGACAATGCGGTGATAATTCAGGTTCTTGTGATCAATCCACACAATGAACGGATGTTCCGCCCCCTCCAACCAGTGTCTCCACTCCTCCAATTCCATCTTCACTGTGAGTAGCACATGATTCCCCACATTGTAATTCCTCTCCTTGGTGTTGAGGCGATGGGAGAAGGCGGCGCAGGGATGTAACTTGAGGTCGAGGGTTGAATGCTGGGAAAGGACAGCCCACGCTCCGACATCCGAATTATCAGCCTCCACCACAAACTGACGGGATGGGTCAGGATGAACCAATATGGGAGCTGTCGTGAAGTGGTGCTTGAGGTCCCGGAATAGCCTGTCAGCAGCTGGGGATCATGTGAGCAGAACCTTGGGAGAGGTGAGTGTAGACAGGGGGAAGCCAGGGTGCTGTAACCCTGGATTTACCATCGATAAAAGTTGCTAAATCACAGGAAACGTTGCAGCTGCACTCTGGATGTAGGCGGCGGCCAATCCACCAATCCACATTGCTCTCACCTTTCCGAGATCCATCTGTACATTCCCTGCAGCGATGGTGTAACCAAGGAAGGGGATAGTGGAGCAATGGATTTTGCATTTCTCCGCTTTTACAAAAAGCTAGTTCTCCAGGAGGCGCTGGAGAACCTGTCAGGCGTGGAGCACGTGTTCTTGGGTTGAGTGGGAGAAAATGAGGATGTCGTCGAGGTAGACAAAGATGAACCGGTTCAACATGTCGCAGACAACGTCATTAACCAGGGCCTGGAACACAGCTGGAGCGTTGGTAAGGCCAAATGGCATGACCAGATATTCGTAGTGACCGCTGGCCGTGTTGAAGGCAGTAGTCCACTCGTCCCCTTCCCGTTTCCACACCAGGTGGTAGGCATTCCGCAGATCCAACTTGGAGAAAACGGTGGACCCCTGGAGCGGCTCGAAGGCCGAGGCTATGAGTGGTATCGGGTAGCGGTTCTTCACAGTGATTTCATTGAGGCCCCGGTAGTCGATGCACGGACGCAGGGTTTTGTCCTTCTTCTCCACAAAGAAGAACCCTGCACCGGCGGATGAAGTAGAAGGACGGATACACCCTGCAGCTAAGGAGTCCTCAATGTAGGTCTCCATAGCCTTTGTGAATGTTGACCTGTTTTACAGGTCTTGCTCACATCAGCTAGGGAGAGCGTGATCACACAGTCGTCCGGAACAGCTGGTGCTCTCATGCATGGTTCAGTGTTGTTTGCCTCAAAGCGAGCATAAAAGGCAATTAGCTCATCTGGTAGCCTCGCGTCACTGGGCAGCTCGCGGCTGGGTTTCCCTTTGTAGTTCGTAATAGTTTTCAAGCCCTGCGACATTAGACGAGCGTCAGTCTGTGTAGTAGGATTCAATCTTAGTCCTGTATTGATGCTTTGCCTATTTGATGGTTTGTCTGAGGGCGTAGCGGGATTTCTTATAAGCGTCTGGATTAGTGTCCCACTCCTTGTTTCCCCCTCTGGTTGCACATGTGACGTGCTGGTAGAAATTAGGTCAAACGGATTTAAGTTTGCCTGCATTAAAGTTCCTGGCCACTAGGAGCCCCGCTTCTGGATGAGCATTTTCTTATTTGCTTATGGCCTTAAACACGCTTATTGAGTGCGGTCTTAGTGCCAGCATCAGTTTGTGGTGGTAAATAGACGGCTACGAATAATATAGAGGAGAACTCTCTTGGTAGATAGTTTGGGCTACAGCTTAGCAATACCTCGAGACTTCTTTAATATTAGACATTGCGCACCAGCAGACCGATGTCTATTTGTCAATACCAAGTTTTTCATACACCTGTTAGCACGTTAAAGTGAATGTGCGAGTTTACTCTTTCAAAAAAGTAATACACTTTGTAGCTAAGCTTGGTTGCTCAGAACCTCATCACACTCCAGTACATTACACTTTCTTAGTCATAATTCCATAACCACTTGTATCTTCCCGAGTTCCCCGAGTTCCCCTTCCGAGTCTCTAGAATCCATCGACCTGTCCCGAGTTCCCGAGTGTTACCATGACCTCAAACTGGTATTTAGCAAACAGAGGGCCACCAAACTACCACCCCATAGACCTTACGATTGCACCATCGACCTGTTTCCGGGGACCTGCCCTCCCAGGGGTCGGATCTTTTCCCTTTCTCCTCCCGAACGAGCTGCTATGGATACCTACATCAAGGACGCTCTGGCAGCAGGCCTCATGCGTCCATCTACCTCGCCGGCGGAGCAGGGTTTTTCTTTGTGGCAAGAAAGACGGTGGATTACGACCTTGCATCGACTACCGGGGACTCAATGCCATAACCGTCGTAACCGCTACCCGCTACCCCTTATGGCCACAGCCTTTGAGCTGCCCAGGAAGCAGTTGTCTTCACTAAGCTTGACCTGCGGAACGCATACCATCTTGTGCGGATCAAACCCGGGACGATGGAAGACCGCTTTCAACACGCCTACTGGTCACTACGAATACTCGGTGATGCCCTTCGGCCTGACCAACGCTCCGGCTGTGGTTCCAAGCGCTCATAAACGATGTGCTTAGGGATATGCTTAACATCTTCGTGTTTGTTTACTTGGATGACATCCTCATCTTTTCGAGCTCCTTCAAGAACACACTAAGCATGTCAGACAAGTGCTCAAACGCCTCCTAGACAGCCATTTGTACGTTAAGCCGGAAAAGTGTGAATTCCATTCCTCTCGAGTACAATTCCTGGATTTTATAGTGGAACCCGGTCGAGTCCAGATGGACCCCAAGAAGGTAGCGGCAGCGGATTGGCCACCCCAAGTCCGTTAAGGAAGTTCAGCGTTTCCTGGGCTTCACCAACTTTTACCGCAAGTTCATCAAGAACTTCAGCTCGGTGGCGCCCCTCTCTCAGCTGTAACCAAGGGTGGCAACACAAGGTTCTGTGGGAAGAAGAAGCTGAGACGGCCTTCCAAGGACTCAAGCAGCGCATTCCTCTCTGCTCCCATCCTGACACTACCAACGCGGATGAACCTTTTGTGTGGAGGTAGACGCATCAGAGGTTGGGGTTGGAGCTGTCCTGTCTCAGAGGGGTGAAGACAAGAAGCTTCATCCTTGCGCCTTCTCTCTTCACGGCTTACCCCGGCCGAGAGGAATTACGATGTGGGGATCGTGAACTCCTAGCGTTAAGATGGCATTGAAGGAATGGGAGCACTGGCTCGAGGGGCTTCTCAACCGTTTCAAGTGCTTACGGACCACAAATCTGGAGTATATCCAGCAGGCGAAGCGGTTGAACTCCAGACAAGCTCGATGGTCTCTTTTCTTCAGCCGATTTCAGTTTATCCTCACCTATAGACCCGGGTCGAAGATCTCAAACCGGACGCCTTGTCACGAATCTACTCTCCTGCCATTCGAGAAGATCTGACATGACTGTCTTCCGGCCGCTAAGATCGTGGCTCCGATCTCGTGGCAAGTGGAGGATACCGTGAAACAAGCTCAAGCCATCGAACCGGGCCCTGGAGGAGGTCCTGCTAATCGGTGTTTTTGTTCCCAAGGCAGCAAGGTCCCAAGTCCTTCTGTGGGGGCACTCCTCTCGCCTCACCTGTCACCCGGCGTAGGTCGCACCTTGGAGTTCATCCAGCGTAAGTTCTGGTGGCCCACCATAAAAGAAGACGTTGCCATTCGTCAAGGCCTGTTCCGTGTGCTGCCAGGGCAAATCTTCTCACCTCCGCCCTCAAGGACTCCTTCACCCTCATTCTATTCCCCACCGACCCTGGTCCCATATCTCGTTGGACTTATTTACTGGCCTTCCTCCGTCCCATGGTAATACTACGATCCTAGTCATCATCGACAGGTTTTCTAAGGCGGCAGGTTTGTTCCCTTGCCAAATCCTTCTGCAAGGAAACAGCTGAGTTGGTGATTAACCATGTGTTCCGAGTCTTTGGGATTCCGCAAGATATGGTTTCCGACAGAGGTCCCCAGTTCGCCTCAAGGTTTTGGAAGGCCTTCTGCCAACTCATAGGGGCCACGGCCAGTTTATCTTCAGGGTACCATCCGGAGTCCAATGGCCAAACTGAGAGGATGAATCAGGAGCTGGAAACCACCCTCAGATGCATGGTTTCCAACAACCCGTCCACATGGTCATCCTTCATTGTTTGGGCTGAGTACGCGCACAACACCTTGTGCTCCTCCTCCACTGGTATATCCCCGCATGAGTGTCAGTTTGGCTATGCGCCTCTATTGTTCCCGGACCAGGAGGCAGAAGTCAGAGTGCCTTCAGCCTCGAGGTTCATCAGACGCTGTCGGCTTACGTGGAAGAAGGCACGTCTTAATCTTCTGCGTTCCTCTCAGCAGTACCAACGACAAGCCAACAGACGTCGCCGTCCMGGTCCTACCCTGTACCCCGGCCAGAGAGTATGGCTCTCAACTAAGAATTTACCACTACGGGTGGAGTCTCGCAAGCTGTCCCAGAGATTCATCGGACCCTTTAAGATTGCCAGGAGAGTCAATCCCGTTACTTTTCGCCTGCACTTACCCAGATCCCTTAAGATCAATCCAACATTTCACATTTMTTTATTAAAACCTGTTGTTTTTTCTCCCCTTATCCCGGCAGGCAGACCTCCCCCTCCGCCCCGTGTCATCGGWGGCCAGTCGGCTTATACCGTCCACCGGATACTGGATTCCCGCCGGGTGCAGCGGTCCTGGCAGTATCTGGTGGACTGGGAAGGCTACGGTMCCGAGGAGCGCTCCTGGGTTCCTGCCAAGGACATACTGGATCCTGACCTCATTCGTCAGTTCAGGACCCTCCACCCTGAGAAGGCTGGTAGGAACGTCAGGAGCCGTTCCTAGGAGGGGGATTCTGTCAGGTTTTGGCCAAGACTGTTCGGGTTTTGGTCACTAGATGTCCCCATTGCACCTTTTTTGTACCTTTTGTTTTTCTTGCTCTAATTATTGTTTGCACCTGTAGGTCATTCCCTTGTTAGTATTTAAACCCTGTGTGTTCCTTAGTTCCTTGCTCAGTGTTTGTAAGTTAGCACCCAGTCCCAGCCCAAGCCTTGTTTTATTCAGATATTTCTCTTGTTGGATTTTCCAGAGGTTCTCTGGTTTAGTTCTTGTGTATTATTTGAGTAGTCTTTTGAGGTTTGTTTTTCCCTGCTGTTTTTTACCACTTTGTGGAGTTTCTTTTGTATTTTGGAGGATTTCCATTTTGTGCCTYTTGGCTTTATTTTTGGACATTGTGGATTTAGTTTCTTTGCCTGAAGATTTTGTTCTTTAATTAAACCACCATCTCTAGTACTGCTGTGTCTGCCTCATCTTCTGGGTTCTGACGATTATTAGTGACTGTTTCTCGCACCAGGTCCTGACACAGGCAGTCTTACCCTAGGTTGACCCTCTCTGTGTCCTTAGGCAGATTGTGTGGGGTGGAGGAGAGGTGGCTGAAGGTGCAGTGCACCTCCCTGACCCCAGGCCAGCTGCAGCCCCTGGGGCATGGGGCACACAGGGCCAAGGGGGAGATGACCAGAAGCAGCATCAGCACTGCCCTCAGCCAGGAAGCCAGGACAGTGACACTCAACAGCTATTGCAGTCCTCTCAGGCCATCATCAGACCAGGGACAACATTAAGCCACAGGAGGGAAGGTTGGTGTGCATCAGCCGTTTCATTTTGTAACCAGTACTATAGCTATTGTTATTGTGATTCAACATTTGCAGACTCTAGAATACTAATAGTCCCAAATAAATCGTAATCTTTATAAGTGGTAGTACAACATGCATATCTTATACATAAAGTACAAAGGGCTAGCTACTGTACAGTATTGCTTGAATTCCACTTTGTGGAAGAGCTGCTGTTTTTTTTACCATTAAATACTTATCGCATGCCTGTGCTAGTAGGCCTACGCATTCAAGAGCTCAATTACAAAGCCCCCTTCAAAATATTGATGACAAGTACAGTACCACCCAAACGCATAAATATTCAACTTGAGGGCAAATAAAGCAAGCTCAGCTTTTTCGTGTTCTCGGTGCATAGCCTTATGCCGACCTTGGTGGTTAGAGGCTAAGCTGTTTGTCATGCCGTTTGTGCAGAGGGTCTACGAAGGGGCCATGATTTATCATGTCTGTCGTTGGTATGATATTGACCCGTGATGAGTGGGACAATTTTGGGCAGTTTCCTCCCCCTCTCTCCTTCTCCCCCTCTTCCTGCCCCACCACCCATGCTAACTCCAGCTGCTTGTTGAAATACTCCCTCTGAGTGAGGATAAAACACACTGACAGCCCAGCCCAATACTCTAGAGAGGAGTTTCTCTCCAGTCACAAATTGACAGCACCTGTCAGAGCTGAGGCTCCAGAAAAATGCCAATAGTGTGCTCTATATATACATATAATACAGTATCACTCATTCAAGGATTTTCTTTATTTTTACTATTTTCTACATTTGTAGAATAATAGTGAAGACATCAAACTATGAAATAACACAAATGGAATCATATATTATGTTTTATACAACATTATACTGAACAGAAATATAAATGCTACATGCAACAATTTCAAAGATTTTACTGACTTAATGTTCATATAAGGAAATCAGTCAATTGAAATACATTCATTAGGCCCTAATCTAGGGCGGCAGGTAGCCTAGTGATTAGAGCGTTGGGAAAGTAACCAAAAGGTTACTTTATCGAATCCCTGAGCTGACAAGGTGAAAATCTGTCGTTCTGCCCATGAACAAGGCAGCTAACCCACTGTTCCTAGATTGTCATTGTAAATAAGAATTTGTTTTTAACTTGCTTGCCTAGTTAAATTAAAAAATAATCTATGGATTTCACTTGACTGGGAATACAGATATATGCAGAAACCAGTCAATATCTGGTGTGACTACTATTTGACTCCTTCGCTGTTGATTGTGGCCTGTGGAATGGTGTCACACTCCTCTTCAATGGCTGTGCGAAGTTGCTGGATATTGGCAGGACCTGGTACACACTGTCGTACTCGTCAATCCATGGCATCCCAAATATGCTCAATTGGTGACACGTCTGTGAGTATGCAGGCCATGGAAGAACTGGGACAATTTCAGCTTCCAGGAATTGTGTACAGATCCTTGCGACATGGGGCCGTGCATTATCATGCTGAAACATTAGGTGATGGTGGCGGATGAATGGCATGACAATGGGCCTCAGGATCTTGTCACGGTATCTCTGTGCATTCAAATTACAATTTGCAATTAGCCACCCTTTACCTTGATGACAACTTTTGTCACTCTTGACATTCTCTCAACCAGCTTCATGAGGTAATCACCTGGAATGCATTTCAATAACAGGTTATTCTTTCCTTCATAATGCATTCGAGCCAATCAGTTGTGATAAGGTAGGCGGGGTATACAGAAGATAGCCCTATTTGGTAAAAGACCAAGCCCATATTATGGCAAGAACAGCTCAAATAAGCAAAGAGAAAGGACAATCCATGATTACTTTAAGACATGAAGGTCAGTCAATATGGAACATTTCAAGAACTTTAAAAGTTTCTTCAAGTGCAGTCGCAAAAAACCATAAAGCGCTATGATTAAACTGGCTCTCATGCGGATCGCCACAGGAATGGAAGGCCCAGAGTTACCTCTGCTGCAGAGGATAAGTTCATTAGTGTCTTYGCGAGACGCGGGGTGGGTGAACGGATGATCTCCGAATGTGTATTTCCCACCATAAAGCATGGAAAAGGAGGTGTTATGGTGTGGGGGTGCTTTGCTGGTGACACTGTCTGCGATTTATTTAGAATTCAAGGCGCACTTAACCAGCATGGCTACCACAGCATTCTGCAGCAATACGCAATCCCATCTGGTTTGGGCTTAGTGGAGCTATCATTTGTTTTTCAACAGAACAATGACCCAACACACCCCCAGGCTGTGTAAGAGCTATTTTACCAAGAAGGAGAGTGATGGAGTGCTGCATCAAATGACCTGGCCTCCACAATCCCCCGACCTCAATCAAATTGAGACGGTTTTGGCTGAGTTGGACGGCAGAGTGAAGGAAAAGCAGCCAACAAGTGCTCAGCATATGTGGGAACTCCTTCAAGACTGTTGGAAAAACATTCCAGGTGAAGCTGGTTGAGAGAATGCCAAGAGTGTGCAAAGCTGTCATCAAGGCAAAGGGTGGCTACTTTGAAGAATCTCAAATATAAAATATATTTTGATTTGTTTAATACTTTTTTTGGTTACTATAAGATTCCATATGTGTTATTTCATAGTTCTTCTTCACTATTATTCTACAATGTAGAAAATAGTAAAAATAAATAAAAGCCCTTGAATGAGTAGGTGTTCTAAAACTTTTGACCAGTAGTGTATATACACTGCTCAAAAAAATAAAGGGAACACTAAAATAACACATCCTAGATCTGAATGAATGAAATATTCTTATTAAATACTTTTTTCTTTACATAGTTGAATGTGCTGACAACAAAATCACACAAAAATTATCAATGGAAATCAAATTTATCAACCCATGGAGGTCTGGATTTGGAGTCACACTCAAAATTAAAGTGGAAAACCACACTACAGGCTGATCCAACTTTGATGTAATGTCCTTAAAACAAGTCAAAATGAGGCTCAGTAGTGTGTGTGGTCTCCGCGTGCCTGTATGACCTCCCTACAACGCCTGGGCATGCTCCTGATGAGGTGGCGGATGGTCTCCTGAGGGATCTCCTCCCAGACCTGGACTAAAGCATCCGCCAACTCCTGGACAGTCTGTGGTGCAACGTGGCATTGGTGGATGGAGCGAGACATGATGTCCCAGATGTGCTCAATTGGATTCAGGTCTGGGGAACGGGCGGGCCAGTCCATAGCATCAATGCCTTCCTCTTGCAGGAACTGCTTGACACACTCCAGCCACATGAGGTCTAGCATTGTCTTGCATTAGGAGGAACCCAGGGCCAACCGCACCAGCATATGGTCTCACCAGGGGTCTGAGGATCTCATCTCGGTACCTAATGGCAGTCAGGCTACCTCACACATGGAGGGCTGTGCGGCCCGCAAAGAAATGCCACCCACACCATGACTGACCCACCGCCAAACCGGTCATGCTGGAGGATGTTGCAGGCAGCAGGACGTTCTCCACAGCGTCTCCAGACTCTGTCACGTCTGTCACGTGCTCAGTGTGAACCTGCTTTCATCTGTGAAGAGCACAGGGCGCCAGTGGCGAATTTGCCAATCTGGGTGTTCTCTGGCAAATGCCAAACGTCCTGCACGGTGTTGGGCTGTAAGCACAACCCCCACCTGTGGACGTCGGACCCTCATACCACCCTCATGGAGTCTGTTTCGGACCGTTTGAGCAGACACATGCACATTTGTGGCCTGCTGGAGGTCATTTTGCAGGGCTCTGGCAGTGCTCCTCCTGCTCCTCCTTGCACAAAGGCGGAGGTAGCGGTCCTGCTGCTGGGTTGTTGCCCTCCTTCGGCCTCCTCCACATCTCCTGATGTACTGGCCTGTCTCCTGGTAGCGCCTCCATGCTCTGAACACTACGCTGACAGACACAGCAAACCTTCTTGCCACAGCTCGCATTGATGTGCCATCCTGAATGAGCTGCACTACTTGAGCCACTTGTGTGGGTTGTAGACTCCGTCTCATGCTACCACTAGAGTGAAAGCACCGCCAGCATTCAAAAGTGACCAAAACATCAGCCAGGAAGCATAGGAACTGAGAAGTGGTCTGTGATCACCACCTGCAGAACCACTCCTTTATTGGGGGTGTCTTGCCTAATTGCCTATAATTTCCACCTGTTGTCTATTCCATTTGCACAACAGCATGTGAAATGTATTGTCAATCAGTGTTGCTTCCTAAGTGGACAGTTTGATTTCACAGAAGTGTGATTGACTTGGAGTTACATTGTGTTGTTTAAGTGTTCCCTTTATTTTTTTGAGCAGTGTATATATTTTTTGTTGGCCAGATATCTTTGGGGCCAAATAAAATCACCTGTGGGTCAAATTTGGCCCGCCAGTTGGGAAACCTTGGTTTATGTGCACTCCATCGTGGGTAATGGTCTGTTCATGCCTTTTACATCTCAATCAATAAGATATCAATTATATTTACTTGCTGTTTTACAGTGAGCCAGCCAATCCATTTATATGATCTCAATTTGTTTTCCGGAGTGGAGGAGCGGAGGAACTCTTCTCCACTCGCCACGGTTGAAAAGAACCCAGCAGTGTGATGCATGACAAGTAGAGTATTTTATTACCAAATTAGGTAATTAATTCAGTGATTCAGTGAAACAAATTTAGAGTTTAGCCAATAACATACTTACAAGGGTCTCCTAAATCATCATGAACCATGCCATTCATCAACGATGCCTCTCACCTTGTACATCTGGGTACGAGATCTCTCTCTCTCTCTCTCTCTCTCTCTCTCTCTCTCTCGTAATCCACCACAAATCAAGTGGTCAACAGCTCAGTGGACAGGAAGTTCAAAGTTCACTGAACATAGTTGTTATTTTGGTATTGGTATTTTTTTTAAGATCCCCATTAGCTGTTGCAAAAGCAGCAGTTACTCTTCCTGGGGTCCACACAAAACATGAAACACGACATAATACAGAACATTAATAGACAAGAACAGCTCAATGACAGAACTACGTTGATAAAAAATTTAAAGGCACATGTAGCCTACATATCAATGCAAACACACAAACTATTGTAAGTCAAATAGAGGAGAGGCGTTGTGCCTTGAGGTGTTTATTTGAACAATATGCAATAATGGCTCTATGTAATACTGTATGCTTTCTTGGATTTGTTCTGGATTTGGGGACTGTGAAAAGACCCCTGGTGGCATGTCTGGTGGGGTAAGTGTGTGTGACAGAGCTGTGTGTAAATTGACTATGCAAACTATTTTGGATTTATTTTATTTTAAATTTTAATAACTTTTTATTGTTTTTTTCTTTCACAGTTACAGTAAACGAAATTGAAATACAGTACATTGCACATGTGTTTTATACATTCGCTATACCATGGGAACATGCTTTTTGAATGAGGTAGGAATGTACATGCCCATACAAAGATATAAAACGTTCATAACAAAACATACATTAGGAACAACAAAGTGCACAAAAAAACTACATAAAAACATGGCTAGTCTTCAAAATGAATAGAAAAAGTATAATAAAAAGACAGGCTAATATTAAACACTCACGAAGGTAGATCAATTAAATACAGTGCTTAGGTAGGCAGTTTACTGTAGAGTAGAGGGAAATTGCAGTGTCTCTACATAGGTAAAGAAAGGTTGCCACATTCGGAAGAATTTGTCAGAAGAAACCCGCAGGGTATATTTTATCTTCTCCAATTTACTCAAGTGCAAGACTTCTTTAATTCACACAAAATGAGAGGGAAGAGTGTGCGACTTCCACAGAAGTAAAATCAACCTTCTTGCCAACAAACTCACAAAGGCTACAAAGTCAGATGTGTATTTTGGTAGTCTTATAGTTTCAGGTATTACCCCAAATAATGATGTTATGGCAGTAGGAGCAAAAGGCACTTGTAATACTTTAGATATGGAATCAAAGATGGCAGATCAAATTTACTCTCCAATAGTTATGTAGAGAAGAGTAGGACCAAAACGTATGTATTAATGAAGCAGGAGTTTGCCGACACCTGTCGCAAACAGGGTCAAGATCAGGATAGATGTTAGAAAGTTTAGTCCAGTGAGTACTGTGTAAGATTTTTCATTGGATCAAACCATGTTTGGCACAAATAGAAGAGGAGTGGACACGGTACAGAATATCTTCCCATGTGTCATCAGTAAACTCATCAACTAGATCCTGTTCCCATAAAGTTTTAATAGCTGCGAATGAAGGATTGTGAAGAGAGTAACTTTTATCATAGCTATAAGAAATCATACCTTTTACTGTTGGGGATGGTGTGAAAAATGCATCAGTGGGTGGGCCCACATGAGTACTGGGGAATTGAGAGATAATGTCATGGGCAAAGCTGCGCACTTGTAGATATCTAAAGAAATTACTATTCGGAAGATGGAATTTAGCTGAGAGTTGTTGGAACAATGCAAACATGCCGTCAATATACAAATCATTGAATGATTTGATGCCATGGATGAACCACATGTAGAAGGCTCCATCTAGGTTGGATGGAAAACGTGATTTATGAGTAGAGTGGCCCTTAATGAATAGGTTTGCAAACCAAAGTGACATCTAAACTGGTTCCAGATCTTGAGAGTGGTTTTTACTAAGTAGCAGAATGGATAGGGGAATGTGCCAAAGCAGCCAGTGAGGATGGCATACATGAGGAAGATTCTATCTTCAACCATGCCGGAATGATATGTGGGGTATCTGCATGGATCCAGTACTGAATTACACAGAAGTTGGCAGCAGTGGGGTCAAACTGTAGAACCCAGATTTTTTTCTAACAAAAGTACACTATATTTTATCTTTTAGCTTTATTGGAACGGGACGATTCGTCAACGCATCATCATGATTTAGCCTCCCATTGTTTTATAGAGACATGGTGAAGAAGATAGCAGATGTCTCTGGAAGGAACACAGAGATGTACATCACACTATTACCACTAAACAATGCACCACAACAAAACAAGGGACGTTATCTTCCCTACTACCGTGTGTGTGTGTGTGTGTGTGTGTGTGTGTGTGTGTGTGTGTGTGTGTGTGTGTGTGAAGGAGTGGACTAGGGCACAGCAAAGCATGAGTGTATTTCATTTTCTGGCTGTGTGTGCCAACCCACGCCCTCTGCCCCACTCTCCCTGCCTGGGGTAGCTGAAGGCGTGCCAGCAGGTGGTGCCGTGGCATCCCATGTTCCTCATCATTCCCAGATGAAGGTAGCAAAGGGATTTGGCAGCTCCACATTTTAATATCACTCACCTGCTGAGAGGCCCCCTCTGGGCAGCTCTTCAGAGATAGAAAGGAGGCCTTTCAGGGGCCCAGGGTTATCATCTCTCTCTTTCTCTCTTTCTTTCTTGCTCTCGCTCTCGCTCTCGCTCTCGCTCTTGCTCTCGCTCTCGCTCTCGCTCTCGCTCTCGCTCTCGCTCTCTCTCTCTCGCTCTCTCCCCCTCACTCTCTCCCCCACACTCTCTCTCGCTCTCTCCCCCTCACTCTCTCTCGCTCTCTCCCCCTCACTCTCTCTCGCTCTCTCCCCCTCACTCTCTCCCTCACGCTCTCTCCCCTTGGGCCAATTACTGACAACAATTCAAATTTATGTTGCGCGGATTAATGAGAGAGAGAAGTATTTTTTTTCCTCGCTGTAATTACTTGGCCGAGCTTATAGGTCCTTATGGGAAACTTGTTGCTCATGAGGAGATGCATATATGTACAAAATGCCACAATTATTGAAAAATAATCCATTATATAATTTACCCCTTACACTTGAGGGAACTGGCCTATATGGATAGGGCTAAATTGAAATGTTTCTTACAGAAGAAATATGGAAATGCATAACCATGGTACCAATTAAAAGGGAACAGTTGGGAGATTATGGGAAATTATTAGACTGAAAATACTCTGGATACATGATAAGACAATTCTTGGAAGTTTTGGGGTAGGTGCAACATAAGACAAAAACTTTTCAGTGAGAGGTCTAACTAGTGTTTCTAAGTGGCCACACACCTCTTCCAAATATGCACAGTAATTTCAATGCATTTAAAGAAGAGTCTTCAACTATAAGGTGCTTTTTTATGCTCTCCTAGCTGTGGTTTTGTTTGGAAGACAGCCTGCACCCCCGCCGTTACAAAATTACTGTTGTTTTTTACAAACACGGTCCATTATAAATCGCAATCTGGGTCAGGTGGGCATAATTTGAAAGCTTGTTATATTGCCAACATGACTAGCTAAATTATAAAATACAATCTTATGGGGGGTGCTAGTGAGCAGCAACATGTGAAGACGCGTTTTCTCGGTGCTCAGATCCAGTGCGAACAAATTTACTATTAATACTTGACCAACACCTCTCCCACAGTGTTCATTTTGTAACATTTAATTTGGAATCGAACCAAATTTACTAATCTGGCTTTTTTTCTCTGAAATGTTTGGCCATTTAAATCGTAAAATGTAGAGTTGACAACGGCTGCAGGCCACAAAGGATCAGGCCTATGCTGATGCCTTGGAATCACCTGACACGGACTCTGATCCCCCCCCCGACCTAGCCATGGTAATGGCTACTATCATTAATTCTGAAGAGACTGTGCTGGCTAAGGTGGAGTCATTATCCACTGACCTATCCACACAAATAGCTATTCTCGCCACCGAGGTCAACATAAAGATCGACTCCGTTAACGAAGACTTGGCGAGACATGACACCCGTCTGAATAGCCTGGAAGATAGCGCAAACATTGAATTGAAGAGCAAGTCACCCGGCTATTAGATGTCGTCAAACTCACTTCCAAGGTTGAGGACCTCGGGAACAGACAGTGCAGGGGGAGCGGTCTCATTTTCGGCGTGAGAGAGGGACTCAAGACCGTAGGCGGAATGTGGCCTACCGTGTCCATAGCTAAACTGTTACATGAAATTCTAGGCCTCAATTACGCCCCCACCCTTGACCATGCACACAGAAGCATACAGTCTGCACCGAAGAATGGGGTGCCGCTCAGACCCATTGTAGTTAAACTCCACTACCTTCAAGAGAAGGAGGATGTCTTCCGTAAGGCAGCGCGAGCGGCACCCATCACCCACTACGGCCAGAATATTCTAATTTACCCGGACTACACGGCGGCAGTCATGAAGAAGAGGTCCGCCTTCAACGAGGTGAGGGGGCTCCAACACCGCTGTCTGGACAACAAGTTCAGCATTCTTTACCCAGCTGTACTGAAGATCACTACTCCCTCCGGCGAGCAGAAGACATTCTTAGACCCAACCAAGGCCAAAGAATAAACCTACATTCACAGGAGGACAGGCGACATAATACTAACTAGCCATTGTGGGCTCAAACTGTGACCCTGCACTAGCCGTGCTAACGCGACCAAGGACCAACTAGTGAATTCATATCTTGATTAGAAACATGCCTCCACCCCGCTGCCCAAAAAATTACAATTATTCATCCAGTAACTTAACATTATGAACAATGATGGTATGTATAGGGTGACATGTTCTCACAAGGACAATATAGTTTGAATGGTGTTTTATTTATAGTACATGGTACAATTTAGCTTTTAGCAGATAGATGTGGCCGTACAGCCACGGTGCTAGGTAGCGCGGTAATGATTAGCTTAGTCGCTACCTAAGAGTAGCCACTGAGCTCTCTTTCCATGCCTTAATAGTATACCCTACTAACATACTGTAAGCATGTTTAATACATACACGTTTATACTCCCAAAGGACCATGTGTATTATTCTTTACTATTTGACTGTTTGGTCCGCCCTGGTGCTTGGTGGCGGATGGCACGGTTTTGCAGGTTGTATAGCCGAGCGAACACTGCAGCTCTGCAGGACGGGTATTAATTACCATGTGTTTGCCAGTCAATTTTCGGTGTTCTGGCTTGTTAGGATGTTCAACAGAGGGTTACATTGATACAAATGTTGAATTTTACTGGGTTTATTTTCCTATTTACTTATTTAATTAAGTGTTTTTAGAGTATATGTGTAAGCATGTGTATATACACTACTGTTCAGAAGTTTGGGGTCACTTAGAAATTTCCTTGTTTTCCATGAAAACATACATGAAATGAGTTGCAAAATGAATAGAAAATATAGTCAAGACGTTGACAAGGTTATAAATAATGATTGAAATAATAATTGTGTCCTTCAAACTTTGCTTTCGTCAAAGAATCCTCCATTTGCAGCAATTACAGCCTTGCAGACCTTTGGCATTGTAGTTGTCAATTTGTTGAGGTAATCTGAAGAGATTTCACCCCAATCTTCCTGAAGCATCTCCCACAAGTTGGATTGGCTCTATGGGCACTTCTTACGTTCCATATGGTCAAGCTGCTCCCACAACAGCTCAATAGGGTTTAGATCCGGTGACTCTGCTGGCCAATCCATTATAGACAGAATACCAGATGACTGCTTCTTAAATAGTTCTTGCATAGTTTGGAGCTGTGCTTTGGGTCATTATCCTGTTGTAGGAGGAAATTGTCTCCAATTAAGCTCTGTCCACAGGGTATGGCATGGCGTTGCAAAATGGAGTGATAGCCTTCCTTCTTCAAGATCCATTTTACCCTGTACAAATTTCCCACTTTACCACCACCAAAGCACCCCCAGACCATCACATTGCCTCCACCATGCTTGACAGATGGCATCAAGCACTCCTCAAGCATCTTTTCATTTTTTCTGCCTCTCACGAATGTTCTTCTTTGTGATCTGAACACCTCAACTTAGATTTCTCTGTCCATAACACTTTTTTTCCAATCTTCCTCTGTCCAGTGTCTGTGTTCTTTTGCCCATCTTAATCTTTTTTTTTTTATTGGCCAGTCTGATATATGGCTTTTTCTTTGCAATTCTGCCTAAAAGGCCAGCATCCCGGAGTCGCCTCTTCACTGTTGACGTTGAGACTGGTGTTTTGCGGGTACTATTTAATGAAGCTGCCAGTTGAGGACTTGTGAGGGGTCTGTTTCTAAAACTCGACACTCTAATGTACTTGTCCTCTTGCTCAGTTGTGCACCGGGGCCTCCCACTCCTCTTTCTATTCTGGTTAGAGACAGTTTGCGCTGTTCTGTGACGGTAGTAGTACACAGCGTTGTACGAGATCTTCAGTTTTTTGGCAATTTCTCGCATGGAATAGCCTTCATTTCTCAGAAAAAGAATAGACTAACGATTTTCAGAAGAAAGGTCTTTGTTTCTGGCCATTTTGAGCATGTAATCGAACCCACAAAGGCCAGTTTTGTTTCTACTTTAATCAGGACAACAGTTTTCAGCTGTGCTAACATAATTGCAAATGGGTTTTCTAATGATCAATTAGTCTTTTAAAATGATAAACTTGGATTAGCTAACACAACATGCCATTGGAACACAGGAGTGATGATTGCTGATAATGGGCTTCTGTACGCTTTATGTAGATATTCCATAAAAAGTCGTACAAATGCCATTTCCAGCTACAATAGTCATTTACAACATTAACAATGTCTACACTGTATTTCTGATCAATTTGATGTTATTTTAATGGACAAAAAAATTGCTTTTATATAAGAAAATTAAATGTCAGAATAATAGTAGAGAGAATGATTTTGTTCATATTTTATCTATTTCATCACATTCCCAGTGGGTCAGACACTCAAGTAGTATTTGGTAGCATTGCCTTTAAATTGTTTAACTTGGGTCAAATGTTTCGGGTAGCCTGCCACAAGCTTTCCACAATAAGTTGGCTGAATTTTGGCCCACTCCCCCTGACCAGAGCTGGTGTAACTGAGTCAGGTTTGTAGGCCTCCTTGCTCGTACACGCTTTTTCAGTTCTGCCCACAAATTTTCAATGGGATTGAGGTCAGGGCTTTGTGATGGCCACTCCAATACCTTGACTTTGTTGTCCTTAAGCCATTTTGCCACAACTTTGTAAGTATGCTTGGGGTCATCGTCCATTTGGAAGACACTGAGTGATGTCTTGAGATGTTGCTTAAATATATCCACATAATTTTCCTTGTTCATGAAGCCATCTATTTTGTGAAGTGCACCAGTCTCTCCTGCAGCAAAGCACCCCCACAACATGATGCTGCCACCCCCATGCTTCACGGTTTGGATGGTGTTCTTCGGCTTGCAAGCATCCCCCTTTTTCCTCCAAACATAACGATGTTATGGCCAAACAGTTCTATATTTGTTTCATCAGACCAGAGGACATTTCTCCAAAAAGTACAGTCTTTGTCCCTATGTGCAGTTGCAAACCTTAGTCTGGCTTTTTTTATGGCGGTTTTGGAGCAGTGGCTTATTCCTTGCTGAGCGGCGTTTCAGGTTATGTTGATATAGGACTCGTTTTACTGTGGATATAGATACTTTTGTACCTGTTTCCTCCAGCGTCTTCACAAGGTCCTTTGCTGTTCTGGGATTTATTTGCACTTTTAGCATCAAAGTACGTTCATTTCTAGGAGAGAGAACGCATCTCCTTCCTGAGCGGTATGACGTCTGCGTGGTCCAATGGTGTTTATACTTGCGTAGTACTGTTTGTACAGATGAACGTGGTACCTTCAGGCATTTTGAAATTGCTCCCAAGGATGAACCAGATATATAGAGGTCTACAATTTTTTTCTGAGGTCTTGGTTGATTTCTTTTGATTTTCCCATGATGTCAAGCAAAGATGCAATGAGTTTGAAGGTAGGCCTTGAAATACATCCACAGGTACACCTCCAAATGACTCAAATGATGTCAATTAGCCTATCAGAAGCTTAGAAAGCCATGACATAATTTTCTTGAATTTTCCAATCTGTTTAACTTCTTAAGGGCTGAAATCCCGTCAACTTCTTGTGGATAGGGGGTAGCATTTTCACGTTTGGATAAAAAGCGTGCCCAGAGTAAACTGCCTCCTACTCAGTCACAGATGCTAATATATGTATATTATTATTAGTATTGGATAGAAAACACTCTTAAGTTTCTAAAACTGTTTGAATCATGTCTGTGACTTTAACATAACTTATTTGGCAGGCAAAACCCCGAGGACAAACCATTCAGATTTTCTTTTTTTTGAGGTCACTCTCTTTTCAATGGTTTTTCATTGGGAATCCAGATTTCTAAGGGACCTTCCTGCAGTTCCTATCGCTTCCACGGATTCAACCAGTCTTTAGAAATTGGTTGAGGTTTCCTTTGAGAAATGAAGAAGTATCCATGTTCAGAATGAGGCTCCAGTGAAGCGTACTGTTTGTTAGAGGCGCGTGCCCAGAAAGCATGCTACACATTGTTTTCCTCGTATTGACACAGATCATCCTGTCTTCAATTTTATTGATTATTTACATTAAAAAATACCTAAAGTTGTATTACAAAAGTAGTTTGAAATGTTAGGACAAAGCTTACAGGTAACTTTTGAGATATTTTGTAGTCACGTTGTGCAAGTTGAAACCGTGTTTTTCTGGATCAAACGCGCCAAATAAATGGACATTTTGGATATATATCGAATCGAACAAAAGGACCATTGTTTATGTTTATGGGGACATATTGGAGTGCCAACAGAAGAAGCTCGTCAAAGGTAAGGCATGAATTATATCTTTATTTCTGCGTTTTGTGTCGTGCCGGAGGGTTGAAATATGATGGTCTGTGTTTGTTTGCTTGGTTGCTATCCTCAGATAATAGCATTGTTTGCTTTCGCCGTAAAGCATTTTTGAAATCATTTCATGAAAGTGAAATTTTATAGTATAATATTTGAATTTGGCGCTCTGCATTTTCACTGGATGTTGGCCAGGTGGGACGCTACCGTCCCACATATCGCAGAGAGGTTAACCTTTCACGAGTATCAACCCCGGATCCGGGAGCACCCCCCACCCCCCACACACTGATTAGCATAGCTAGCATAGCTTAGAAGTAGATAGTAGCATCTAAATATCATTAAATCACAAGTCCAAGAACCAGATGAAAGATACAGATCTGTGAATAAAGCCACCATTTCAGATTTTTTAAATGTTTTACAGGGAAGACAAAATATGTAAATCTATTAGCTAACACACTTAGCAAAATACACCACTTTCTAACTCCATCAGTTTCTTACTCCTTCAGGTGCTATCACCAATTCGGCTCAACTAAGATATTGATATCCACTAACCAAGAAAAAACCTCTTCAGATGACAGTCTGATAACATATTCATGGTATAGGATAGTTTTTGTTAGAAAAAAGTGCATATTTCAGGTAGAAATCACAGTTTACAATTGCACCACCCATCACAAATCGACTAGAATTACTAGATAGAGCAACGTGTATGACCAATTTACTCATCATAAAACATTTCATAAAAATAGACAAAGCATAGCAATGGAAAGACCCAGTTCTTTGTGATTTCAGACCATATTTCAGATTTTCTAAGCGTTTTTTCAGCGAAAACACAAATAAATCGATAAGTTAGCATACCACATGAACAACGTTACCAGAGCAACGATTCCAGCCAAAGGAGCGCTATAACGTAATCACCGCCAAAAATTATTAATTTTTTCACTAACCTTCTCAGAATTCTTCGATGACACTCCTGTAACATCATTTTACAATATACATATACAGTTTTGTTCGAAAAGGTGCATATTTAGCCATAAAAACCGTGGTTACACAATAAAAATACTAGGAAATCAAGCCTCAATATGTCTGACGTCATCTATCAGAGTGATCTAGTTTAATTGAAAGCTAATCATATACTTGACTAAAAAATACAGGGTTGACAGCAATCGAAAGACAAATTAGTTCTTAATGCAACGCGGATTTACTTTTTTAAATTATCCTTACTTTTCAATACAGGGTTGGCCAAGTGAAGCTATACCAAACAAAATGGCGAATTATGCGTTTAAAATATTTCGACAGAAACACGGTTTATACATATTAAATATTGCTTACTTTGAGCTGTTCTTCCATCATATTCTTGGGCAATGTATCCTTTCTATGTTTATAAACGTCTTTTGGTCGATAGATGTCCTCTGTCCTTCGAAATGTCCACCACCAACGACCGACTCCCTAAAACGTGTGTCCAAACTTTCAGAACGCACAACAAAGAAATTCCTCAAAAATCGCACTAAACGGATATAAATTGATATAAAACGGCTCAAATTAACTACATTATGATGTTTTTAACAACTATAACGACTGAAAACATGACCGGAGAAATATTGCTGGTTAGAAAACGATTTGGAACGAGAGGTCCGATGGCCTTCACGCTTGAGGCGCACGTTGAGAAAGGACGGTCTCTGTACATTTTTGTCATTTATAATGGCTGTGACGTCCCATCGACTTCATTGAAAACGTGATGACGTACAGACACCCAGAGGAAGACGTAGGCAGTGTCGGTTTCTTCATAGCATTCACTGTGGCCTTATAAACAGACCCCAGATCAGAGGTAAAAATTTCTGAATCTAGACCCTGTCATGAAAAGTGCTGTAGAAATTGTTCTGTACCACTCAGAGACAAAAAAATTCCAACTTCTATAGAAACTAGAAGGTTTTTCTATCAATAAATAGACAATATATGCATATTGTACGATCAAGAATTTAGCACGAGGCAGTTTAATTTGGAGACACAAATATGCTAATGCGGAACAGCACCCCCTATAGTTGCAAGAAGTTAACGCCCTTGAGCAATTTGCTCAAAATTGCTACAGAAAAAAATGGAAGAAGATCAAGCAAGCATCCGCTCAAACTCCAACTCTCGCCAGCGACCAGGGCCCATATTTGATTTTTGATGGTAAGTTTGGCTATTTACAAAGCAAAAGGTACATAAAATATTGTAGCCTTCAACTCAGACTGTTATGTGTTCCACAATAATTCACTCTTGCCTCCTTTTTCAGGTATCATGGCTCGAGATTTGTTTGAGGAAGAAATCTTTAAGAGATATATGTTGGACCCTATGTCAGAGATGTGTTTCTGACATAGGACATGTGTTCCATTTTTTTCTTCTCCAAATGTAGACAATGACCTTAAACACATTGCCGACCGGGTTTGCATTGCAAATGATGGCATAAACTGGGTCAAGACGCCAGCAGAGTAAGTAGACCTTTACGTAGTAAAATAACGGTTATATAAAAATAAATAAATAAATACAGACCTACAACACCTTCGGTAGGCCTACAGTATATCTAATCTAATTTTATCTATCTAATTTTCTAAATCTCTACATGTAGGTCTCCTGATTTAAACCTGATCGAACTTGTTTGGCATCAACTGAAAACATGAATCCGTAACTCTGCCAATCCGACAGGCAAAGATGAACTGGTCAAGGCCATCAATATGTTTTGCTTAGAGAAATTGACGATACAACAATGCAACAAATACATTGATCATCTCAGCAAGGTTTTACCTGTGGTTGTGGAGCTGGGTGGAAGTGCGACTAAAATGTGGTAATATACACATCCGCATTTGAATGTCTTTTTTCTCATTATTTTATTATCAAAAGCATAAAGATGTTGATGAAGAAATACTGTACTGCTATTTTGAGTTAGAAATGTAACACTTTAGAGTACTTAAGCATGGAATACATTGCAAGTGGAGAGATTTTCACAATAGTAGCCGGTTGTAAAAAGTCTATTGTCCTGCTGATAGGAAACATTTGCATTATGGGCTACACCTGCTACATTTGTGATGTCTTCACTATTATTCTACAATGTAGAAAATAGTAAAAATATAAAAAAATCCTGGAATGACTAGGTGTGTCCAAACTTTTGACTGGTAATTGCTTAATTAATTAGATTCATATTTTGGTGTTTCTATTCCATGAAAAACAAAAACCCTCTGGGTTTCTGTTAGGACGGAACRGAAAATATGGCGCTGTACAACGTGACGGTCGGCAGTACAGTACTGGGCTATTTAGCTAAAGAATCCCTGTGTCTTGCTGATGAGAGACCGGGGTTCAAATCCCTGACGGGGAGGAAGGAGTAGGCTTGTCTCAGAGTCCCCATGCTTGTCTCAGAGCAGCGCGAAATGGTGCTAAAATAGTTGTAGGCTTTTGCTTCGAACTTCAATATGCTCTTTAAATAAATAAGACCTACAACACTTTTAACAATATATCTATAAAAAATAAATTCAATTATGTGACTCTCCGCCAATAATTACATTTAGAGGATTGGAGGATTCTATATTAATATCTAAGGGGCATTTTCCGTTAGGATCTGTGAGAATATCTAAGAGGCTTTTATATAATTCTAAATTAATTAATAATAATAATCGCTTTGTTTAAAAAGTAACGATATTTTGGAGATTTCGTTTTCGTTTAACCTAAAGTGAGCGAGGAAAAGGCAATTCTTGAACATGGGTTGAGACATTCTCACTAATTTGTAAATAAAGCCAGTTTGATATTTAGAATTCTTGATTTCTGGAGAAACTTGACTTCATTATTTAGCAGACATCGCTTACTTATATTCAGTCAACACTTATATTCAGAATATCATGGAATATTTGAACATTTTTGTTTCTCCATGCTTGTCTCAGAGCAGCGCAAAACGGTGCTGAAATAGACGTCCACAGCGGGAAGGCTATGTATCCTGTGCCCACTCGTGGTATCTCTCTTCGGTTACACATTCTTGGAATAGCAGAACAGCATAACGGTCCGGGCGACCCTTGCTGTGCCTGGTGAGCAGTTGGTCAAGTTCTGTTGTCAGAAGAGGAATGGAAATGTCAGGGTGAAACGAAGACCTGACGAACCCGCCACGTATGTTGAAAAAGTCTATTGTCCTGCTAATAGGAAACATTTGCATGATTGGCTACATTCTTTATTGTATCCACAATGTCACACATCATTTGTATCTACCTTTCCAATTACTTTTAGAGTTTGGGATTTACAAATGTGCGCTTTTAATTATTAATTACATTGTTTTAGTTCGAACGTGCAGACTTTTTTTCTTTAAATTATTGTTTTAAATTTGAGACCAGTTGCAATTGTAAGTAGGCCTAATAAAAAAAATCCCACTTCTATTAGGCTGTTAAGGCTCATAGCCTTTATTTTATATAGGTCTAGGCTCTGAAGAAATAGACTCTATTTAAGCCCTCTTGTTGTTTGTAAAGTGAAATTAAAATGAAGAATACTGTTGAAATTAATTGCTTGACTGGTGTAGGTTTTCTCCGTCTGTTGGTGTGCAACAGTTGCATAACAAGTTAGCTATATTTTTACCACCAGCCACTGTTCACCTATTGATTGCTCTGCGGTTGCCGCCAGTTGTTTTTTAAAATTGAACCTTTATTTAACTAGGCAAGTCAGGTAAGAACAAATTCTTATTTACAATGAAGGCCTACCCCGGCCAAACCCAGATGACGCTGGGCCAATTGTGCGCCGCTCTATGGCACTCCCAATTACGGGCGGATGTGATACAGCCTGAATTCGAACCAGGGACTGTAGTAAAGCCTCTTGCACCAAGATGCAGTGCCTTAGACCACTGCGCCACTCAGGAGCCATGACCAATATATATAGCCGAGCTAGGTGGGGGGGTTTCACACCTAGCTCAGCTATTAGACAAAGGTTGAATAGTCAATTGTTCAGCTAATAGCCCATCCTGATACGCTTGTGAAAAACGAATAATAATACTTTTCCCCCTTTCCACATGTTAAAGATTCCAATTGATAAAGTGTTTTTAGCCACAATCGGCACGGTCGATAGTGTGCTGGACATAGGGCTAGAATGATGAGGGTTCAAAACCTGCTACCTGCTTGTTTCATCACATTATTATGCCGGTCTCAGAGCAAATAGCCTGGATTGTTACTCCCATCTCGTTCCTCGCTCTCTTTCACGCGTCATTTTTTTTCTGTATATATGAATTACAAATCGGTCTTTACTTAATCACGTTTCTAGTGTATTGCATAGTTACAATGTGTATGTGATACAGTAACATATTTTGTGGAGTAACAATACAAACCTTCTCTGCAAAAGGCTACTTTTTCCTGGAGGCATGCTTTGTAGACCATTCAGAGGTGTTCCTAATCCTGGTCCCCGTGAAGAAACCCACATGTTAAGATCGTTTAGAAAGAGTAGTAGTAGTGGTGGTTATTGTGCTGAATTCCCAAAGGAGAGGTTGTGAGCATGCCAACTTGCTTTTGTTGTGTTGACAGAACAAAGTTGAGGTGGGGTTCCGGGAAGGACATTAGACAGCGAGGGAAATTGGACTAATAAAATGTTAGGTTATAGCAACTGGTGTTGCGTAGGAGTGCTGATCTACAATAAAATCTACCCCTGTCCATGTAATCTTATTACAGAGACAAATGATTCAGTATGATCTAGGCAAAGCTGATCGTAGAACAGTACTCCTCTGTACGCATTTATGAAATGTCTCAGGCTAAGAATGCTGACCTGGAATCAGTTACCCCCTCGTCAAAGTAATGTTATTAATTATACTCAGAAATGCTAAACAGATCCTAGTTCAGCACTCCTACTTCAAGCCACCAAGTGAATGTCGGGTCTGGGGTGCTAAATGTCTTGAACAGTGGTTGAAAAAGTACCTGATTGTAATACTTGAGTAAAGTAAAGATACCTTTTAATAGAAAATAACTGGAGTAAAAGTGAAAGTCACCGAGTAAAAGTGTAAAAGTATTTGGTTTTAAATATACTTAAGTATCAAAAGTAAACGTCATTGCTAAAATATATTTAAGTATCAGTGGTAAAAGTATAAATTATTTGACATTCCTTATATTAAGCAAACCAGACAGCATGATTATCTTTTTTATTTATTTAAGAAATAGCTATGGAAACATTCCAACACACAGACATAATTTACAAACGAAGCATGTGTTTAGTGAGTCCGCTAGATTTTTACATTTTATTTCACCTTTATTTAACCAGGTAGGCAAGTTCAGAACAAGTTCTCATTTACAATTGCGACCTGGCCAAGATAAAGCAAAGCAGTTCGACACACACAACAACACAGAGTTACATATGGAGTAAAACAAACATACAGTCAATAATACAGTAGAAAAACAAGTCTATATACAATGTGAGCAAGGGAGGTGAGATAAGGGAGGTGAAGGCAAAAAAAAGGCCATTGTGGCAAAGTAAATACAATATAGCAAGTAAAACACTGGAATGGTTGATTTGCAGTGGAATAATGTGCAAAGTAGAGAGAAATAATGGGGTGCAAAGGAGCAAAATAAATAAATAAATACAGTAGGGAAAGAGGTAGTTGTTTGGGCTAAATTATAGATGGGCTATGTACAGGTGCAGTAATCTGTGAGCTGCTCTGACAGCTGGTGCTTAAAGCTAGTGAGGGAGATAAGTGTTTCCAGTTTCAGAGATTTTTGTAGTTCATTCCAGTCATTGGCAGCAGAGAACTGGAAGGAGAGGCGGCCAAAGTAACAATTGGTTTTGGGGGTGACCAGAGAGATATACCTGCTGGAGCGCGTGCTACAGGTGGGTGCTGCTATGGTGACCAGCGAGCTGAGATAAGGGGGGACTTTACCTATTTTGGAGACGAGTATGAAGCGAGGGCCAGCCAACGAGAGCGTTACTTTTATTACTTATTTTTTTCACTGAGCACATATTTTTCTTAAAACTGCATTGTTGGTTAAGGGCTTGTAAGTAAGCATTTCACTGTAAGGTTGTATTTGGCACATGTGACAAAAACGATTTGATTTGATTCATTACATATTTAATCAATGTGAACCTGGTGTAACATTGAAACTGTGCTGACACCTAGTGGACATTAAGAGGAACTACAACACACACGATAACCTTAAAACAGATGGATGCTTTACATACATTGCTCTTTTTTATTAGACACTACTATATATGTCCAATAAAGAGACATTCAAAAGTTGGAATGTAAAGTTGGAATGTAAAGCGCAAACGACTGGAAAGTTCTTTAAAAGCAGCTGTAGTGAGTCAAGCATCTTGAAGTTACCTGAAATAGGTCAAAGCATATATTAAAATTGAGCTCAACAACATCTGACACAGACACAAGTTACCTGCTATATTTGGGCAACAGGATTAACACTTAGCAAAATACAATCTATGTTTCTGTAATACAAGTAGGCTGGTATATACAGTATCATTGGTAACAATTGTGTACACGCCACCTAGATAATAAAATATTGGAGCTAGCAGTCATTTGTTAAGTTACATGTTAACCATAGCGATAGCCTAATTGAGGCGCAGTAGAGTTCACCGGCGAATACCGACACACCGAAAGAAATAACTAAAACAACGAACAAGAAATGATGGAAGATACCAGAATGAAGACAGACATTTTTCGGAATAAACGTGGTCAGTGAAAAACTAAATTACATAGCTCACTCCCTACCTGGTATCTTATTCTGCCGCTATACAACTTTGTATGCGTTGTTTGTTGGCAACCTTGTTATTTACTACATTTTTTGAAAAGGTTCCTCTTGGAACGTTCCACAAATTATACCCACCCATTTTGCTGAGCAGCAAGAATACAGTACAAAAGATAGTCAGAGTATTTGGTTTGAAGTCGGAACAGAACATCTTACAGGCGACCTACCATGAGTGCTTTACATGGGCTTTTCCCTGAACCATGCAGGTGGAATTTGCATAGAATTCTGTTGTTGCGACTTCTTTTTATATGAAAACATACACTCCTGAGTCTTCACCTGTCACACCCTGATCTGTTTCACCTGTCTTGTGCTTGTCTCCACGCCCCACCAGGTGTCTACCATTTGTCCCCATTATCACCTGTGTATTTATGCGTTTTCTGTCATCTTATCCCATCAAGTTCTACCAGCGTGTTTTCCCATTTATGAGTTTCTATGGTTGCTGTTTTCTAGTCCTCCCAGGTTTTGACCATTCTGCCTGCCCTGACCCTGCCTTCCGTTCTGTACCTTTCTGACACTGCCCTGGATTACTGACCTCTGCCTGCCCTTGACCTGTCGTTTGCCTGCCCCGTTTTGTAAATCAATATCTGTGATTCGAACTGTCTGCATCTGGGTCTTATCCTGATATCACCTGTACACTTACTTTATATTTATTTCATGTTTTTGTTTCCATAGCATTTGCTTTTATGGTTAATATGCATTTTGTTTTTTATAAGCTGTTTTATCAGCTAAAGCCGACATCTTTTGAGAAACTATCCCAATGGTAATGCCAGTACAATATGTTTTTGTCACTCCTGCTCCCGCTCCCCCTCTCTGACGCTCGAGGGCGYAAGGCTGCCCACCTGTCACCATCGTTATGCGGATCAGGGCTTCATTGGACTTACCTGGACTCCCTCACTTTATTGAATATCTCCCCTATATCTGTCTATTCCTGAGTTTGATCCCGTGTCAGCATTAATGTCATTTTATTTCCCCTGTCCAGACACTGTTCATGTTTTGTTTCATGTCTGTTATTTATTAAATGTTCACTCCCTGTACTTGCTTCTTGTCTCCCAGCGTCTGTCCTTACAGTTTTAGACTTAGAGAAACCTGGACACACAACGATGTATGTTCCAATACTTTAGATTCAAGAACTGTTTAATAACGCTGATATTCTAAACAAACACTCAGAACCAAATACTGAGCCAAGTCACTACACGTCCGCAAAGAATTTAGCCAGAGAACAAAAGCCAGCCATGGCTTTAATGCACAAAATGTTGTGCACGTGGTCCCGTGTGGCTCAGTTGGTAGAGCATGGCGCTTGCAACGCCAGGGTTGTGGGTTCATTCCCCACGGGGGGACCAGGATGAATATGTATGAACCTTCCAATTTGTAAGTCGCTCTGGATAAGAGCGTCTGCTAAATGACTTAAATGTAAATGTAAATGTGCAAAGTGATACTGTTGTCACTGCAGTATTTCCACCACGGGTTTTTGAGGAGCTTTTGGAAGGTATTGTGCCTGTTGAACTGTCTCAATTGATATTGGAATTTCAGTTTACTGTTTAGCTGTTTTTGAATCCCAAGCTGATCTCAAAATTATTATTCGTTGACATTGTTAAAAATGTGTTATTGTTTTGGGAAATTGGAACTGATATTGAAATGTTAGTTTACTTCCAGAATTGAAAAGGAATTGACCCCAACCATGGTGGAAGTGCTACTGTAAAGTGTTCAATAATTGATTACAGGTTAATGGATAGGATAAAATATTAAGTTCATGCAACATGAAGTTTGTAGTAAAACTACTTGAAACAGGTGTGAAACGTTTACTTAAACATAATGAGTTACATTGATATACAGTATCAGTCAAAAGTTTGGACACATCTACTCATTGAAGGGTTTTTCTTTATTTGACTATTTTCTACATTGTAGAATAATAGTGAAGACATCAAAACTATGAAATAACACATATGGAATCATGTAACCAAAAAAGGGTTAAACAAATAAAAATATATTTCATATTTGAGATTCTTCAAAGTAGCCACCCTTTGCCTTGATGACAGCTTTGCACACTCTTGGCATTCTCTCAACCAGCTTCATGAAGAATGCTTTTCCAACAGTCTTGAAGGAGTTCCCACATATGCTGAGCACTTGTTGGATGCTTTTCCTTCACTCTGCGGTCCAACTCATCCCAAATCATCTCAATTGGGTTGAAGTCGGGTTATTGTGGAAGCCAGGTCAGCACTCCATCACTCTCCTTCTTGGTCAAATAGCCCTTACACAGCCTGGAGGTGTGTTTTGGGTCATTGTCCTGTTGAAAAACAAATGATAGTTCCACTAAGCGCAAACCAGATGGGATGGCGTATCGCTGCAGAATGCTGTGGTAGACATGCTGGTTGAGTGTGCATTGAATTCTAAATAAATCACTGACAGTGTCACCAGCAAAGCACCCTCACACCTCCTCCATGCTTCATGGTGGGAACCACACATGCAGAGATCATCCGTTCACCTACTCTTTGTCTCAGAAAGACACGGCGGTTGGAACCAAAAATGTCAAATTTGGACTCTTCAGACCAAAGGACAGATTTTCACAGGTCTAATGTCCATTGCTCGTGTTTCTTGGCCCAAGCAAGTCTCTTCTTCTTATTGGTGTCCTTTAACTTTTCACGAATCACCATCCCGGATCCGGGAGGACCCTCATCAGTAAAAAACTAGCATAGCCTAGCATAGCGCCACAAGTAAATACTAGCATCTAAATATCATGAAATCACAAGTCCAAGACACCAGATGAAAGATACACATCTTGTGAATCCAGCCATCATTTCCGATTTTTTAAATGTTTTACAGCGAAAACACAATATGTATTTCTATTAGCTAACCACGATAGCAAAAGACTCAACCGCATATTTTCACAATTTTTTTACCGCATAGGTAGCTATCACAAATTCGACCAAATAAATATATAAATAGTCACTAACCAAGAAACAACTTCATCAGATGACAGTCTTATAACAGATTTATTGTATAGCATATGTTTTGTTCGAAAAATTTGCATATTTCAGGTACAAATCATAGTTTTACATTGCAGCCACCATCACAAATTTCACCAAAGCCGCTAGAATAACTACAGAGACCAACGTGAAATAACTAAATACTCATCATAAAACATTTATGAAAAATACATGGTGTACAGCAAATGAAAGACAAACATCTTGTGAATCCAGCCAATATTTCAGATTTTTTAAGTGTTTTACAGCGAAAACACAATATAGCATTATATTAGCTTACTACAATAGCCAACCACACAACAGTATTCATTCAACGCAACGGTAGCGATAGCGAAAAAACTAGCAAAAGATATACATTTCTTCACTAACTTTCACAATCTTCATCAGATGACAGTCCTATAACATCATATTACACAATACATATATGGTTTGTTCGAAAATGTGCATATTTAGCGGCACAAATCGTGGTTTTACAATGTGAATACGTAGTCAAAATGCAAATATTGTCCGGAGAAATCTTGGAGAGGCACCTAATCTAATCAAATAACTAATCATAAACTTTACTAAAAAATACATGTTGGACAGCAAATGAAAAATACACTAGTTCTTAATGCAACCACTGTGTTAGATTTTTAAAAATAACTTTAGTTTAGTTTTTTTTTGCCAAACTAACAATGTCTTACTGTATTTAAATTATTTGATTTGATTTCAACTAACTTATGTTTTAAGTTATGTTTTATACAGCTTACGTTATAGCGAGACAGCGGCCAAAATCAGGGCGAAAAATACGACTACACATTTTCGACAGAAATACGAAATAACATCATAAATGGTTCCTACTATTTGATGAGCTTCCATCAGAATCTTGTACAAGGTGTCCTTTGTCCAGAATAATCGTTGTTCGGTTATTCTCGGTTCATCTGTCGAATTAGCAACCAAAGCTAGCCATGTGGCGCAGGAGTGTCCAAATTCACCATAACGCAAAACAAAGAAAATGCCAAAAATCGCAATAAACTGATATAAACTGATATAACTCGGTTTAAAATAACTACTTTATAATGTTTTTAACACATATATCAAATAAAATCAGAGCCGGAGATATCTAACGTCTATAACGAAAGCTTTTCAGAACGCAATCCAGGGGTCCTTCCCGTGCCTTGCTGAACAAAGGAAACTTGGGGTCATGTCATTCCAAGAGCTCTCATTTGACCTCAGATCAAGCTATACACCCCATTCCACCTCTCACTGCCTATTGACATCTAGTGGAAGGCGTATGCAGTGCATGTAGATCCATAGATTTCAGGCAAATTAATAGGATGGCCCTGGAACAGAGCCTCGATTTCAGATTTTTCACTTTTTGCTGCAAAATGAGTTCTGTTTTACTCACAGATATAATTCAAACGGTTTTTAGAAACTAGAGAGTGTTTTCTATCCAATAGCAATAATAATATGCATATTGTATGAGCAAGAATTGAGTACGAGGCAGTTTAATTTGGGAACGATTTTTTACAAAGTGAAAACAGCGCAAAAGGTTAATCAAATCAAAGTTTATTTATCACGTGCGCCGAATACAACACAGTGAAATGCTTACTTACAGGCTCTAACCAATAGTGAAAAAAAGGTATTAGGTGAACAATAGGTAGGTAAAGAAATAAAAACAACAGTAAAAAGACAGTGACAAACAGTAGCGAGGCTATAAAAGTAGCGAGGCTACATACAGACACCGGTTAGTCAGGCTGATTGAGGTAGTATGTAGATGTAGATATGATTAAATGACTATGCATATATGATGAACAGAGAGTAGCAGTAGCGTAAAGAGGGGGTGATGGGTGGCGGGACACAATGCATATAGCCCAGTTAGTCAATATGCGGGAGCACTGGTTGGTCGGGCTAATTGAGGTAGTATGTACATGAATGTAGTGTTACAGTGACTATGCATATACAGTGGGGCAAAAAAGTATTTAGTCAGCCACCAATTGTGCAAGTTCTCCCACTTAAAAAGATGAGAGAGGCCTGTAATTTTCATCATAGGTACACTTCAACTATGACAGACAAAATGAGAAAAAAAAATCC